>NC_141223.1:11792500-12302500 GCF_054856515.1 Filicampus tigris | reverse complement strand
GCCTCAATGGCGGTGAATAAAATACACTTCTGATAAAAAAAAAAAATACTCACAAAGGGATGACTAAGAATGACGGAGAAATCATGCTAATTGATAAGCTAACCTAAAACTCACACATAATCATTTAAGACTGGAATTAAATTCTTGGGTCATCGAGTACACTTTTCAGAGAAATCTGGCTGGAACAGCAAATTGGCAGGCAATTTAAAAAGTGTCTGGACTGTGGAGAGAAAATCATCCTCGCTAAAAATAAACGTAAACCAAACATGAATTAATAGAGTCCTGAGTTTTGATTTTGGCTTTTACATAATGTTCCATTTCAATTATCTTTCACTCTATAAACAGATACGTTAAAAATTTGGGGTAAAAAATGGGCCAAACGACAAAACGGGCCAAACGACAACTTGGGTCAATTTCACCCAACTTTCTTGGTTGTTTTTGGAGAAAGCAACCCCCAAAAAATGGTAGTTTTGTACAAAACAACCCCCAAAAATGCAAGAAAGTGGGTCAAATTGACCCAATTTGTGTATTCTTCCATTTTTTACCCAAAATTGTGTTATTTTTAACCGAACTGTTTTTAGAGTGTTGCTAAAAGACCGAACAACCTATTCAGAAATACTACGTTTTTATGTACATTTGTGCATGAAATTGCCCCACTCAAAAGAAAATGTTTCTCGACAAGGAAATACAGTTTGCTGCTATACACAATGTGAATTTAGTTTAGTTTAGTTGAAAACATTTGATTACATATTAAGAAAACCAATTGCTATTCGTTATATTGTCATATTTTTATCGTTTAAAAAACCCTTGCTTCAGGTCTCTGGGTTAAACCTGCAAAAAATTGCTCCTCAAAATAAGAAATTTGCTCCTTAAATGAAGTCATGGATAGCATTACTGCCCTGCAAAGAAAAAACATGATTTCGAGCCATGCCTAATGTTCTGCTTGACGAGAGACGCTCTCACTCAAATCCCAGCGACACAAACACTGATTTGATCTTTGGTATGAGCTTGGCTAGATCAAACGCTCCTCTGTGGAGAGATTCACCTCGAGGCCGCAAGGTTGAGTCAGGTCATGGTGACGCCCCAGGCCAAAAGATTTACATTTCATTGGAGGTGGAGTTCCTGCTTTGTAAGGCAGGTTGACGTAAACAAATGGAAGCAGGGAATGTAGATGGTGGGTTGAGGAGATTCTCTCAAAGAAATATTTGGCTCTCACCTCACGTCTCCCACACATACAATACAGTGAGAATTTAATACGTATTACCTGTCACCTTCACTGATGGAGAACTTGGAAATGACTGCACGGATTGTTATGGTTGGTTTTATGACGAACCCGCGGCTGCGGTGTAAACTAGCAGGTCACAACTGACTCGGACTTACCGGGCAGGCTTGAAATAAAGACAAGAACTCATAGGACTAAAGCACTAACGAATGCCCAGCTCAGTCAAAAAGTATTAGTTCAACCACGTTTTCATAGTTAATTATTTTGGTTGTATTTTGGCATCTATCATGTCGTGATAGCAAAAAAAAAAAAAAACCTGCAAGTAATTAATCCCAAACCAGTGGTTCTCAAACCTTTTATGGCAAGTACCATTAAAAAAAAAAACTTGGATGTACTGTAGCACTACTGAATATATGGTGCCAAGATTTGATTCCTAAAAAGTATCTCCACGTTTATTTAAAGCCACTGTAACATTATGCACAGTTTTGCGCTTCCAAAAAGTACTTAATCAATGAAAATGTATATATACGTAGATAAAAAGAGTGGTACAAATACCATACTTTGAGAATCACTGGTTTACAGTAAAGCTGGGCGATGATGGAAAAAATAATCACAATTATTTTTGATTGACATTGAAATCATGATTAATACAAACGATTATACTTTTAAAACTTTCTATTTATTCAACTCCCATTTTTCCATCTTTTGATTGAATCTTGTTTTTAATCATTTTGTCTTTGCCACTGTACAGCACAATGGATTTGCATGATGGTATAAAAATCAACTTCCGTTGCCTCACACAAATTAAATGTTGGGAATAAGTTGAACTTACCGGCTCCACAAACTCAAACTTCTTCTTTTCTTGCACTTCCTGTATTTTGAAGACGTATTCGAGGGACGCGTCGTAGAAGAGCTGCCTCTCCTTATCAATCTGTGTGTCGGCCTGCCAACGAGCAAAAAGAACCGGGTCAGCGTCCAGTCAACGAAAGGTGAGTCCGAGTTTTGTCTTCAGATGGCAGACAAAGCCCCATTAGTTATTAAAAAAAAAAAACACAGACACACACACACACAAAAAGCCTTTGTTGGGGTTTTACCTCTTGAAGATAAGCTTCTTTCTTTTTGGACGACAGGTTGAGGTGTTTTTCAAGCGTGGAGTAATATTTCTCTGTCTCCTTATCAAATTTCTTCTTCCCGTCCTCAAATAAAAAGGAATAGATACATAAAAGGAGAGCTTATAAACAGCAGGTTTTAGGTCCTAGGGAATGTGTGTGCAACTGCCACTAGGTGGAAGTCAAACCACATTCACACTCCACATGCTGTGTCAAGAGAATTCAAAAGAGTCATAATAGCAGCACAGGACTTTTTAATGACACCTGTTGGTGGAATTATCAAGAGCAGTGGCTATTTTTACACCCCAAAAATAGATTAAAGTGGTCATCAAAAAACAAGACAAAGGTGTTATTCCCAAAAATGTAACATTATTCCAAGTCACGGGTAACTTTATGCACGGTTTGAACAACAACACTGTAGATGTTTGACTTGACTTTTTTTTTTCAGACCGATACCAGTACGAGCACTCCACTCTTGAGTACTCACCAAAACAAAGTAACCGATACCACTAATAGTTTAGCTACATAACATTTCTACTATAACAATGACAGATCATTTTAAAGAAAGAGCTTTTGTTTAGTTCGGACAAAAGGCAGAACAGTCAATCTGCAATATGGAATTGCAATCCAAAATAAAGCACAAACAATTTACTCAGAATTTAGGATTCATTTGTAATAAATTATGAAAAGTGGGAAAAAAAACTGACTAGTCCCTGAATTTTGATCTTTGTTCAAAATAAATTGAAATGCAAAATAATACAGGTTCAATTGTTAACTGTTAAGCATGACACTACGAAATTGTAAAATATGGCTGGGCGTTACAGCTGAAAATTTGATCACAATGTAAGTATTACAGTATTATCAGCCTATATTGATTAATATAGTTTTTTTTACCTAATCAAAATAAGAATATTAAATGGGTTCACAAGATAAAATACAATACAACCATTGATATTACAAAATATAGGTACATAAAAGTACAAAAAAGTAGGCAGTGGGTGAGTATAACACTCTGTATTCTATTCTAATACAAATGAGTAGGGAAAAGTGCTATGTTGCCTGTACTACATTCAGCAACAACATTCAACATTCTACGTTTCCCAGTCGATAAAAGCAAGTAATATGTAAAATAGGTACAGAATATGGAGAAATACCATAATGGAGAAAGTCATCATCCAACCCAAATTGAGTTAGCAAATAAGGTTATAACATTGGCAGCAGGACACTAATAAGCAAAGGTGTACATTCCATCAGACTGACGGACTAGCCCATCAGTCCGTCACTGACGGACGCCCGTTTTGCTGATGACTGACGGATGACAGGATACCTTTTAAAATGGACGGACTGACAATTGGCGAAAGTGGGTTTCCATCCGTCAATGTAATTGTCACTAACCGTGCCGGACCCTTAGTCCATCACTGGCGGACACTCGTTTTTCTGGCATTTTTTTGTGGAACCGACTAATGGACCAACAGACTTCTGACGCACTAACTGATGGACTTAAATGACAGACTGACTGACAGATTGATGGACTGACTATTACAATTCAGTTCGTCACGAAAAATGACGGGTACCATGCCTACTGACGGATGACGAATGATGGAAAGACAAAATTTAGTAAAATGTCCTCCTCCTCTAATAAGCACTCTAAGCACGAATATAAACCTTATAAACGTACAAATAGAGAAACTGCATCTTAAAGGACATATGAGAGGATTGACATGGATAAAGTTCACTTAGAAAAACATTCTGTCAGCCATGCATGCCATTTACTTCCTGATAGAAGAATGGCCACAATAAAGCGCCTTGGCATCACTGACTCATGACCCCGTCCATCCGTTGGTCCGCCCTCCACAATCACAAACATTATTTAAAGATCATTAGCTGGCTAATTTCCTGTGCACATCCGCTGAAGATGATGATGCCTACTGGAGCAAACCAGGGGACATCAAGAAAATATTTAATATTAGGTAGTAACGCGATACTATTACGTTTTATCGCAAAACTAAAAATGACGGGTACCATGCCTACTGACGGATGACGAATGATGGAAAGACAAAATTTAGTAAAATGTCCTCCTCCTCTAATAAGCACTCTAAGCACGAATATAAACCTTATAAACGTACAAATAGAGAAACTGCATCTTAAAGGACATATGAGAGGATTGACATGGATAAAGTTCACTTAGAAAAACATTCTGTCAGCCATGCATGCCATTTACTTCCTGATAGAAGAATGGCCACAATAAAGCGCCTTGGCATCACTGACTCATGACCCCGTCCATCCGTTGGTCCGCCCTCCACAATCACAAACATTATTTAAAGATCATTAGCTGGCTAATTTCCTGTGCACATCCGCTGAAGATGATGATGCCTACTGGAGCAAACCAGGGGACATCAAGAAAATATTTAATATTAGGTAGTAACGCGATACTATTACGTTTTATCGCAAAACTATAGCGTTTTAACTTAAAATGTTTTCATTTTTTTAATCAAATAATTATTGCAAAATAGTGGAAGGTTATTTTAAGAGGAAACATAGACTTCCACTTCCGGGTTGTTTAAATGCATACGCTGGTAGAGATTTTTAAGGTCTAAAGATGTCCCACACAAGGACATAGTTGGCAAGCAAAGGGATAAGGTAGTAAATGTGAACAGTTAGTTAACAAAACTATCTCGGATTACATACACAAAACAGGCTGGTTGTGTTCCTGTCAATGAGGTGAAATGGCTGACTCCTGTGGCATTATCCGTGGTATTACATGCGTTGAACCACTAGAATATGCATGGGCAATGTGACTACTGGGAAGCACATGAAAAGTGTTGTGCAGGCAATTAATGAAGGCGGCTCTGTAGAAGAGAACATGCAGTGCCTGAATATTTATTTGCATTAGCTTTAGCACAGCTAAGTAAAAAGCTACGTACTCCTACAGCAGCCGACAGTCAAGCGACATGCTGACGTCACTCGCGCTAGCTCTGACGCTGCTCGCGCTACTGGGTCTTATCACTTGTTGTACTAGTAGAACTCACGCTGTGTCTCCTGTTGAAAAATCTCCTGTGCAGTTGGGTAACTAGTGGCGCATTTGAAGTGTTCTGAGGCAATTTTTGTCATTTGCCCATTTCGCCGAGTCCGTTGAGATTAACTTTGGCCGCCTCGTGATCACGTCACACGGACGTGGGCCGATTAGTGGGCCGGACTAAAATCCACCTCCGGACTTGCTTAGTCCGACCCTTTTTTTAAACTAGTGGCCCCCCGTCCTCCGTCCCCAAAATAGCAAACGGTTTGGCCATCTGCCTCTTGTTGTGAAGTTTTCTTGCAAAAAAATCGTCAGTTGAGGTACCACAGGATTGGGTTTTTGTTGACTTTTTAGTGAACTCTATTGTCCACTACATAACAATCCCTATACAGTTTGGGAGGAGGGAAAAGAGTGAATGATTTCGTAATTCTGAGGGGGCAGGAAGTGGGGACACCTTTTTTTTTTTTTTTTAAATATAAAGTAGATGGATTATGGTTGTTTTTTCCAAGATGGTCCCTAAAGTCAGACAAAATGTTCCCGGGAGAGGAACAGGAAATGGGTTTTTCATGCCAGACGGCCATCTCGCAAGCATGTAATACCACAAGACTCGACTTTCAACACTCTCCTCAAAAATGATCCCAATCAGAAGCTTCTCCTCAATGAAGGCATTTGTGTGTTCTGACCTCTTGGGCTGAGCCACTTTAACAGAGAAGAGAGGGGGAGGGAGGGAGGGGATTGCCCCTGAGGGGGCCTTGAAACCAGAGCCTTGTTTGTTTTCATTCCCATGGCCCTGATGTTCAGCAACTCGACTGGACCAACAAGAGCGTTCTGCCTGAGTGATTTAAAACTCACTATGAGACACAAAGACGAAACAATCCCACCGTGTGAGAGAGAGAGAGAGAGAGAGACAGAGCGAGCGAGAGAGAGGTAGAGAGAGAAAATCAATAAATAATTTTACGTGGCTTCTTATTTTCACCGTACCCGTCGAGTCTGACGCACAATTGATTTTTGTTGGCAGATGAAGGGGGTGCTGTTGTCGAGAGAGACAAGCAACACAAACAGGTGTCGAGCTAAATAAACATGATTAAGTATGATGCAACGCTGACAGCAAATATATTTCCCCTAAGAACCCACCGTGTTTTTTCTTCGAGTAAAAAAAACAAAAAACCCCCAAAAAAGAACAAAAAAAAAACCCTGCTAGCGTTGGTAAAGCGCCATTGACGTGACATCATTTTGGAAGCACGCATACGAGTGAAGGGCCTCGGGAAAGACAAAACACACACACACGCAATACATCCCCCCCCCCACACACACACACGCAATACATCCCCCCCCACACACACACACACATTCACTCACTATGCGAATCACAATAAATTAAGAGCTTGGGTTTTATCTGAGGCCCCCGCGGTCAAAGCGGAAGTCTGACCAGCACACGCGTGCCAATAACGGCTGTTCGCCGCATCCCGACAAGCAACTTCGCACTGTGGGGACTACGGCGTGAAGGCGTCCGTGTGAAAATGTGAGGAGGTCCCAGTCGCATTTTGTCACCCTGGTTGGTTTGTTTGCTAGGCAGTGGCGGGAAGTGACCAAGTCAAATACTACATTACATGGTGCATTCTGAAATACACTCCAAGCACGCTCTGCTTCACGCCGATCGTACGGAAACTCAGAGCTTTTGTCAAATGTGCTAATCGGTTATTCAGAGTACCACAAAAAAAGAGTGCTGGAGCGTTTACACGTAGTGCCCGAGCTCACAAGATGCTAGTTGTTTATAACATAGGGTGTGTTCGGAAATTAACGAGAGGGAAGCGCACACGCTCTGAGTCATGCGTCAGAGTGAATTTCCAAATGCAACCCTGGTCTTCACATCTGTGATTTCATGTTCTCTGATTTATTTGGGTGTGGCTAAATCACTTTGCCAACCAGCATTCCCCAATTGTGTTGACTTTATGTGTACAGTATTACCGCCACCATTTTCCCACCTTAGGTACCACTCTAAAAGTATATGCCCAGAAAAAATGGAAGAAGTCATGCACTATCACAAACCACCTTCTTTATAGCATGCTAAAAAAGGTAGTGGTAATACACCAAAAGTATATGGCAACCACCAAAAGACAGTAGAAGAAGTAAAGGAAGCAGAAGAACTAGAAGACGAAAAAGAACTGTAGTCATGGCAACTGTTGTGTCACGTAATTCTGCTGCTGCGGACGGTAGCATGTAGCGTCTGCCACAACAAGGATTTACTACTTTGTTTTTACAGCACTACAAGACACAATAACCGACCAGGATTCTACCTTTGACCACAATGCCACACTGGATTCTACTTAAAGTAAGCCATTTTAAACCAAAACGAAAAACTTTCCCAGAGTTAGAAGTGGACGTTTCGTCTAAACAAAACTCATTTGCAGCTGTCAAAACGGGGTGTATATTTCGGATCGTGCGCACAATTAGGGAACAGGGATTTTTGGGGTGAATCCGAACCCTCCCGTTCTTGGTCTTGGTTGTAGCAAAATACATTTTCCCCCAAAAATTCAACTTGTACTCCAGAGTGACTAATATGTTTTTTCTTCTTCTTTTTGACTAGCATGACTCCTGAGCGACGTATAGTACAAAAAATACAGTACTTAGTTATACACTTAATTGGCAAATTTCTACCACTATAATAAAAAAATAAATGATAATAAACTAAGTAAATCTCGTAAGTTGGGGCACTCGTAAGATTTTTACTTTAATTGACAAAGGAATTGAATCAGTCCTTCTACCAGAGTATATTTTTCACATATACTATATCTGTACTTTTGCCCCCTGTGTTGGTAAAACAAAGTGGTATCGCAGAGTGCAGCAGGTGCTCTCTGATTTGTCCCAGTAATGAGTACGGCACCTCCAACACCTTGCGAAGCCTGCTGGATGGGGGACAATACAGGTGGGGGAATCACACGAAGGAATTCTTCCAAGCTTCAGACTGATGTCATTTTGTGTGTCACTCTGGAAGGTAAAAGGAGGAGCAGAGGGTGGCGGTTCAAGACCACCTGCAGAACAAAAATAGGGTGATAGCTGGGTAGAGGGTGACACTGTATAATTAGCTATTTCTTTTTCTAGGTTTAACTGTGCATCTCTTATGATTGTTGAGTTTGAAATGAAAAATAAAATTAGGGTCGCGGGTGAGCCGGAGCCTATCCCAGCTGACACTGGACAAAAGGCTGGGCAGAACCTGAACTAGTCGCAAGGCAAACCACGGCACAAATTTAAATACATGTACAAAAATTAGAAACCACTCTCAGTACGATGCAGTACATTTTCCCACCACTCAAACTATAACCGCAATAAGAAATAGTCGCCAGCTAAGAGCAGGGATAGCTTTGGAAAAGCATTTCTGCTTTGAACGCTTGCAGCACGTTTACATTTATTTGATAAATTGGCCTTCTTTATCACAAACACGGTGCACCGAGGTGTTATTGAAGCATTGGATGTGTTACGGTAGCGTTTATACCCCCGCAGCGCAGCGGAGAAGGAATCTTTGACCCAAACTGATCCCGGGTGCCCAAGAGTAATCAGCTGGCTGGGAAAAGAAAAGAAACAAAGCACTTGCAAGCACTCAGCAACAAACATGCACACTCAATGCGCACACACTCGACTCTACTGTACCACCAGGGAGATTTCCCCATCTGATGGCTTTGTACTCCCTCATGAATAAATCGCACTCAGGAAGAGAATATTCGGATGCAGACCAATGTTAGAATTCCTGCTGTGTTCGTATATGCCAGTTACAGACTCAGTATAAAATACACGACCCAGCAGTATTTTCACAAGATCCAATATTCACAAAATTCTGCATTAGCAAATCAATAGAAGTGCTGGTGACCGCTATGTATACATATGGCTTCCCAAATGCATTCCAATACAGATGGGAATGTTTTAATAGAGAACCAGCATAGCCGTGGTTCTCAAGCTATGGTCTCAGAATACCGAGGCTCTGCAAGCTGTAAATATAAATAAATAATTATGATGTATCATTAAAAGTGCATATCTACATATGGGACCAAGAAAACAAACATGCTAAACCAATTACAACTCCCTTCCATAGTTTTAGGCCGGTTAAAAGCCTTTATAAGATTGTGACATATCACATAAATCTTGAAAGATATTAATTCATTTTTAAATTATCATACTATTTGTAGAGCACAACGGTGTGCTTTCCCACGATAAAAGGCATACTAGTTCAGGGCATTTGGGGTACACATGGTAGTTACGGGTAATTGGCTTTAGGATTATAAATGGGTCCTTGGGAAAATGTCTCTCTTCGGTTAGCTAAATTTGAGAGTCTACGCATGTGCGGTGCAGGTGTACCTAATGCTGTGGCCAGTGAGTGTATAATGTTACTAATGATGTGGGGGTAAAAAAAATGCTGGCAAGATGTATGCGACCTCGTTAACAATGCCATTCCTGACAGAAGCCCTAATGTACCACACGGCCATTGTCTCCTTGCCTCTCATTACCATGGTAACAGATGTAAGCAGAGGGAGGTCCAACGTTCACGCTCTGTAACATTCCAGAAGTAAAGCAAACATCAGTGGCTGACGAGGTGTCACCTGCACGTTTGTTTGAAATGGCTTCCCCAGAACGGTGACATGCAAAAGGGGGTGGGACGTCAGGCTCCGGCAGCTCATAACAGGAAGCTAATTTGTAGCAAAAGTGCAACATGGATCAGATCATCTAACAGCAAAAGATGTGTACCCACCCTTATGTAAAATGGCAGCTTAGCCTGCATTGTCTGTGAAAAATTGTGAGGTATTGATGCCCCGCCCCCTGTGTATTTTGCGGTAATAAATTATTTCTAACTTTGTAGATTATTTGGACAGTTTTTAAATCAGTTTATTAGTCTGCACATTACAATGGTGATGTTTAATAATAGGAAAGGACTACATGTTAATCATCATTATTACCATAAATAATCATCTTATCTTAAATATGTCCAAGGGAGTAGTGCTAGGCGTTTTTGTATTTTGTGGATGCTGGTGTAGGGCCTTGGTCGACAGGAGTACCAATCGTGCGGTGGGCAGTCGTGGGGAAAGGCACCTGCCCTACCTGGCCGCCCAGTGGGAGGGGCACCTCGTCATGCCTGTCCCCGAGGTTCCAAGGCCGGAGGACTTCAACGAGCAGCACGGCATTGAGATCGTCTAGCTTAGGGTCTGCAATGACTGATTAGTGTTTAGACGTTTTCCACGATGTACTGCACCACACTAGTTATCCCTGAACTTAATGGCAATTAAGGGGGAAGGTCCGAGGGGGTTGCGGACTCTGAAACATTGCCTTGTAGGGGATCACGCACACATATAGGTTAAGGTACACACACAGGGGGTGAACGAACTGAGTTCAAAACAGGGATGAACATTTTTTCAGAAAAAGCTCAAGTTTTAGCTGGGTGACCCATAAGGTCACTCGGATGGGGTTGTTAGACAAGGCCTCTTTGGCGTATATGTTTAGATAGGCGACTTGAGCCGGGCTGTTATCTTGCTGTGACCTTTCTCTTGCTTGGCTTCCCTTTTCTATGACACTCTGTCAGTTATGTCAGTTAACGCCATAGGGTCACACATCGTCACATGGGCTATCTCCACAGCTGCGTCTCGATCATTCTGGCACACTACATAGTGTCCAAATTTATGGCGACCCCACTTTTTGTGGAGTCGAAAGAGAGAGGTGTGCTTTTTACATTAATTTTTTACAAATTATGAAATTCCAAATTATGTCGGCCTCATTATCTGAGGCCGAAAGAGTGTGTGAAGGATCTAGATCATATGAATGGCTAGATATTAGCCAACAGGTTAACCAAAAACCAATATGGCAATTACACATTTACGGACAACGCATAATGAGTTAAAAGTGTTAGAGTCAGTGTGCCCTGATATGACCAAGCTGGAGAGGATCAACCCTACAGACAGGCCCAGCCAGGGAGGAGACCAGCCCACATTATGTTTAGATTTTGAAAACAGTATAAATGTGAGGGCTGTTTTCTGCCCTCGCCTGTCTCGGGTGAGAGCATTCGCGAGGATGGAAAATCTGCCCAGATCTGAGCATTGTATGAGTCCTGAACTTCAGAGATGGGAAAGAAAAAAGAAGAGAAAATTAAATCGACTTGTGTGAGTCTTTGTTTACATTGGATACCTTCTTGAAAGATAAAACGAACACGCATTGAGTAAGTAGTTGTTTTGTAAATTGCTAATTGGGCTTATGGCCTCGAGATCTGCAAAACATTCCAACACCCTTAAAAATAATTTGATAAGAAAAAAAAAACTGGGAGACCTGCACATGCAGCAAAGACTCTCAGTTTAGTTTGTGTTATTGGGCATTCCGTTTGTAGTTCTGCTATTTCGCAGATTTTTTGTAAATAGCTTTATAACTCCAATTTCTTATGCCAGTCGTTTATTTTGGGTGTAATTCCACTGTGGACCATAGGATGGTGCCACACAAGTGTTTTTACACTGTACATATTTGAAAGAAGAGTGAAAACAGTTACTAGGTCTATTTCAAGATCAGCCAAGTTATGATTTCATCATCATTTCATCATCAATCCTGCTTTTTACGCCTACAAAGAGGGATGGCTGAAGGTCATTTTATAATGGACACATTTCAGGATTATTATTGATGTGCAGTACATGGTGAGATTATGAGTTAAATGTGCTAGTTTGAAAAAAAAAGAAAAGTGATTTGTTTCCTGTAAACAAAGAGTAACCGCTGCGATAGATGCTACTTTTCAATTTGGACAGTGCTTTGGCGTATGGCGTTTCAGAATAGGTACATTTGTAATTCACAAACTGGGAATATGCTGGAGGTTACTATATTCGTTTAAAAGTCCATGGTAGTGGTTTAGGCATGTACTGTATGTACAGTGTAATTATCACATTTCAATCTTAACATGAAAAAAGGTAAATGTCACATCATTCTCCAGATGCCCAAACCAGCCAAGAACAATCTGTGGTGTGTGCACTGACATGTTTTGATTAGCGGCGGTCACATCTCATGCGTGTGCACATGTATGTGTGCGTGTGCGCGCGCATTCATTCTTCACACTCAGCCAGTGATGCACTTCAGTGTTGACCGTGCTGATGAAATCCCAAAACCAGACCATAATAATGTGATTATTTTTTCTTTTTCTTATGCAGGAGCTACAAGTGCCAACCATGAATTTGAAAACCCACTGGTGATTTGGGGCTGAAAGGCAACAAAAAGGAGCACAGTATATTAAAAAAAAAAAAAAAAAAAAAAAAAAAAAAAGAACAATATACTCTAAATAGCTTCAGGCAGTTTAACATCTTAGGTTGTGCTAAAAACAACAAGTCAATGTGAATCAAAGTACAAATACAATCACTGCAGTCTCTACGATGGTTCTTAAAATAAATTTTTGCATGGGAAGTGGTCAAACGAGGGGGAAACATTAAATATTTCACATTGTAGATCTCATTTTGATTAATTAGCCGTGGGTATTTGAGCTAACTCTCTGAAGTGAACATAGAGAAAAAGAATGATCAGAAAATCTCTTTTTTAAATAGTTACATTTTATAAACTTGTCAATGTTTTTGCTCGGGCCTGACCGATAAATTTCAAGATGGGGGAAGAAAAAAAAAAAAACATCCAATTTTTAAATTGATTTTTAAACATTAACACATTACAACATCAGACAAAGATAATAACGTCCAAACACCACCCCCCCAAAAAAACAATCAGAGAAAAAAAAAATCTGCTGATTTTTGCTGATTTTTCTCTCTGTCGTAAAGTTAAACAAATAAAGGTCAAAATATCAAAATATTGTAAATCAATCAAATATTTAGCCCGTAATTCATATCTTTGTTGTTTCGAGCATTAAGGGACCAAAAAACAAGTTAGTAATTCTTTATATATATATAAAGATATTTTTTTAATTCATCGGCCGATTAATCAATTATCAGAATCTTACTCTAATTGGTCTCCAAATCTTTTACACTCTGTTTTATTATCTTTTATTGTGTTCTTATACATTTTTTTGAAACATGGAACAAAAAAATTGTTGTGTTATTCATGGGACTAGAACAGTTGAATGGAATTTCAAATTCATTTCAATGTGGAAAATGTATTTGTTATACAAGTAAGTAGTTACAAGCTTGGTCACAAAAGTGTACCTTTTAATTTGAGGTATTAAGTACATGCTATTTGTATATTGGTAATTGAAATGGTCACTTTTCCATAATATGTTGCTTTTAATAAGAATCTCCTCTGTGTAGTTGTCATTGTTATGCGGACACTGTGTGTTAAGAAGCTGCCATGGGTTGTACGTGGATTTCCCTGCAGTGGTGCAGTCTACGCGCTGGTGCGCCGTGAGCGTCACGCATCAGCACCCGCCGATGCGAAGCATCCACACGTGACCTCACGGGATTACTTGCAGTGCAGCCAAATAAGGCGCTAACTGGAAGAAGGCCGTGTGGGGGTTGGATGGAGGGGATAGCGGTGGGGGGTGATGAAAGGCCAACCATGGCTCCGCATTCTCGGAACAGTGGAAAAGTCGCCACTCGTGATTTATCTCTCTTCAGTCCGGGCTAATGTTTGGCGATACGGGAGGAGAGAGCCATTAGGAGGAAGTGGACGGAGTTAAGTGTGACGTCGGTAGTGGGCTTTTAAGGAACCACTCTATAAACATGTGCAATAATAACACTGAAAAGTGGAGGGGGGAAATCGAAAGGAGATTACTCAAGAGATTGAAATGAATAGAAATGTCATTAATCCGTTGCAGCCTCTTACTCCAAATTTTCTGTTTTTTTAAATAATGAAAAATAACATTTGTTGATATTGTACTTGATAAAAACAATAAAAATAAAATTAGCAATCAACTAGAATGTAAAGAATCAAACAGTTAGTGCATCATGAGTTAATGCTGCAATCGAGCTCATTGTGTTGCTCCTTCTGGTGTGCCCGCCTTGGCCGCTGGGGGCAATATAATAAAACAGTCATGCATACACGAACGAAGAAGAGTGCTTCTTCTCCTACTGCTAAGTGACTCAGTAACATGCTGTAATATTAGTTATTTTTTGTAGAGGATAAAAACATGCCTGCAAGTATTGTTATATTACAGTATTTTGCGGATTATAAACCACTACTTTTTTCCAAGGTTTTGAACCATGCGGCTTCTATAAAGGTTGCGGCTATTCTGTGGATTTTTCTTCCACCGCTAGAGGCGTTCTAACCGGAATTAGAATCAAAAGTAAGAAAAAAAATCAATGTAAAGAAGAAAGGTAGCGTCTACCTTATCTTTAGGAGCTAGAACACGGACGACAAATTACAAACAGTTAATTACTGTATTTTCAAATCCTCACCCAGTCATCATGGAACCTGTTATGTATCAATGACATTAACAGGATGTGACTTCAGGTGGAGGAGTTCAACAGGCGAGGGCGCTATGCACTGGGTTAAGCACTAGGTGACGCATTGGGTGGTATGCGGAAGTAGAGCGTTAACTGACAAACTTCAGTGTATTCAGTGATTAAATGTGGGACAAAATCCAACAGAGCCCACACGAAGAAGTTTGTACGGTGCAAATTTTAAATGGAAGGCCATCGATCATGCTATCCAGGAAGGAAACCGGGCTGTTGCAGGAAAGCTTAGCGTCAATGAATCAGCTTCTTCACCATAAGACGTTGTAGGTGTTAACGGTAAGTGAAATGAAGATAAGTACTGCGCATTTTCTCTTGGTTCTCTTCCGTTTTAATCAGCAAAGTTGCGGCCTTGTTAAAAGGCACTGTCAAGAAAGAATCTGTTCAGGTACATACATGTACATTTACATTTTACAGTTCAAAATCGTTCTTTAAACACAGTAAATATAATATTTTTTTAAATATTGGTGCGGCATATAAACCGGTGCCGACAGCTGGCCGGAAGCCACAGGGGGTAAGCGTCTGTCACTATTGGTGAACGGCGTTTTGGTGTATCAGGGCCTTTAGACTGTGTTACGGTTTCAAACTTTGTATGCTTTCAAATAAGGGTTTCAAGTAAAGGTTAGGGTTTCAAGCATCTTTTAGGCTTTCAAAAAATGTTACAAACAAGGATTGGGGTTTGAAGTCAGGGTTAGGATTTCAAACAGGGTTTGCATTTCAATTTGGGCTTTCGAACCATGGTTTCAAGCCGTAGTCATGGCTTCATATTAAGGCTTCAAGACAGCCTTCGGGTTTTAAAGTTCCCTGGTGGAGCTAATGAAGTAAATAATGCAGACTACAGCTCACATCTACGGCAAGTCATGAAGAAGCTATCGAAGTGGTGGACTCACAAGGGTTAAGAAGACCACATAACAACGCCGATAGGCTATAGTGAGCTCAGAGACTCGGCGGGGCGCTGTGGGAACGAGCACAAACAAGCCAACGTACTTTCATTTGACGGCTCCGCACCGGCCGGGGAATGAAGGCCACGCTTGTACGGAGCAACAAAGCGAATCTGCTCTTTACAAGTCATCCACGGGGGCCCGCAGACGCCCTGAAGCCAGCACTTTCGCTCGTATCAATCCTGTGTGTCCACCCGGGTGTGGAGCATGTAACTGCATTAAAGTAATCTGATTAGAAAAAATGGCTAATACTATAAATTAGATACTGTTGGGCTGGCACAATAAGATTAGCAAAAGCTTATGAAAAAAATGCTGGTCTGCAGGATTGTGGAAAAGCATCTTTGAAAGACTGACAGTGGCCATATAAGTATTTATAAATAGACGTGAAAGTAAAAGGACAGTAATCCCCCAAGTTTACGGATCGACCCCCTAAAAATGCCTTTAATTTCCTATATTAATAGCTTGAACTGTAGAAACACGACAAATGACGATTCCCAAACACTTGATCTAAATGGAAGAAATAACATATCATAAGGCTAAGCTCGTCTCTCAGATGGGATGTATCGCTTCCACATATTGTACTTCCTTGATGCCAGTTAATATGCTACTTTCCTATTTAGCGTTAGGGTTTTCCCAGTTTAGACAGGGTCATGTAACTTAATGTATATCAAATTCATCTTACCCTTTAAAATAAATGGCTTACAGATGATTTGATTTCAAAGAATGTATCAGTAAAAACATAGACATGCGGCTAAGACTCTCCGTTAGTAACCCTGGTTAAACTAAGCTTCTCCCCAACAAATATCTCTCTGCCCAAATATATTACTTCGACATGCTTAATTGACAGCTAAGTACTACCTTTTAATTTAGACTGTGCTTCGGTGGAATTTTAGGGCGTTAAAGGTGGAATTTCAGTCTTCGCAGCAGATCTTGGTTCACTTTGCTTTATTTCAGGGTGCCACGTTTCATCACCTTGCAAAACGACACTTGCGCAATTCATAAGCAAAGATTCAATTTTCCGTCTGATTTGCGTACCGCAGTGTCACGCTGTCAAACAGCTAATTGTACACGGCCGAACGGTTGCTTACCTTGGCGGCGCCAATCTGCTCCTTGCGAAACTTTTCCAAGGGAGTGATCAAGACGTCATCTGCGTTCTGAATCTGGGGGGGCGACAAAACAAAAGCAGACAACTGTCAGCCTCTGTTCTTCAAATTGAGTATTCACGGGGAAAAAAATTGTAATTAAAAAGCTCGATGTACTTGTCATTCTGCCGCATTGTTGCGCGAAGGCTCCGCGGCGTATCTGACACATGAGCTTATGCAGTGGAAATGATCCAGTCAAAAGCAGATGCATTGAATTATCATTTATTATAGATTAGCATGGCATGAGTAAGGACAAAAGTTAGGGCTCTAAACAGAGGTTGTGGATTCAAGTTAGTTAGTTTAAAGGTAATGTTTGGGTTTCAAAGTATAATTTCGAGGTTTCAAAAAAAAGGGTTAAGATTTCAAACCTTGTTGGATTTTCAATTAAGGGTTTCAAGCCAGAGTGAGGATTTGAAATTAGGGTTTCAAGCCAAGGTTAGGGTTTCAAAGTACAATTTTAAGACAGGGTTTGGGTTTCAATTTTGGGTGTCAAATTATGGTTTCAATCAAGATTTGAGTTTTATACATATGGTTTCAAGCTTGGGTTGTGGTTTCAAATAAGGGTTAGGCTTTAAAATTAGGGTTTCAAACCAGGGTTATGATTTTCAAATTCAGGTTTCAAACCAGAGTGAGGGTTTTAAAGAATGGTTCAATGTGGGGTATGTTTTCAAAATATGGTTTCAAACTTGGGTTATGTTTCAAACAATGGGTAGGCTTTAAAATGAGAGTTTAAAGCCCAGGGTTTGGGTTTTCAAATTACGGCTTCAAGACAGTCTTACGGTTTCCAAGTATGGTTTATTGCCAGAGTTTGGGTTTCAAATCATGGTTTCAATCGCGGGTTAAATTTTTAAAAAGAATGTTTAAAGCCAAGGTTATGGATTTAAAATTTGAGTTTTAAGACAGTCTTAGGGTTTCAAATCTGAGTTGGAGTTTCAAATTAAGGTTTCAAACAAGGGTTATGGTATTTAGTTAGGTTTTTCTTTTTTTCAACTCGTGTCTTGCTTTAAAACTTGCAGGACACGTACTTATATGCCTTGCACATACATGACCTTCTCCCACCTCTGGCTTGAAGAAATATGGCCCAGCACTAACACAACCCTGAAGTGCATTTTACATTTTGGAGTCGTTTTTGTCTACCCGCACCTCTCCCTGGCGACCTCTGCCTGTGCAATCGGGGCTCACCATCCGGAGTGTCTCCGACTCGTTCGGCCCAGAAACAGATAAGCCGGAGATGTATCGCCCCAATTACGGGTTGCGTTCAATCGTCGGGTGACCGCGCCTGTTGAAGATGTCGTTCGAGCCTGGAAAACTTCCCGCAGGATAGGCTTTCACCCGTGGTGAGTCCATGACATTAGAGCTAAGGGGGCTGAGGTAAAGTGGGGGGATGTCGCCAACGATACGGCTGTTGGTTTGATGGAAGGTTTTATTCTGCGGGGTGAGAGAAGTAATATAATTCATCAAGGCAACAGCTGGGGGAGGTGTAGATGGCAGTTTGTATGGGTCATTGGTAACAAAAATTGAATAATTTAATCATCATAATGCGAAATCAATAAATAAGTGTTAAAAATGAAGGTTTCAAGCCAGGGTTAGGGTTTCAAGGTATGGTTTGGAGCCAGGGTTAAGGGCTTCAAAGCACAGTTTCAATCTTGGATTAAAGTCTCGAATAAGAGTTACGATTTAAAATTAAAGTTCGGGTTTCAAACAAAGGTTTAAAAATGTGTTTCAAGCCAGGGTGAGGATTTTAAAATTAAGGTTTAAAGACAGGGTTAGTGTTTCAAAGTATGGCTTCAAACCAGGGTTTCAAATTATGATTTTTCAAAGTATGGTGTCAAGCTTGCGTTGGCGGTTCAAAGAAGGGTTGGGGTTTCAAACCGGAGTTGGGGTTCCAAAAAAAGAGTAAGACTTTAAAATGTTTGAGGTCAGGGCTAGGATTTTTGAAGTAGGGTTTTAAAACAGGGTTTGGGTCTCAATTGGGGATTATCGACTATGGTTTCAAGGCAGGATTAGGTTTTCAAATTAGGTTAAAAGCTTCAAATTATGGTTGTGGGCCTGGGTTAGGGCTTCAAACCTTAACCTTAATCCTTCGAACCTGTTTTAAATTAGTTTTAAATTGTAAACCTGGGTTAAGGTTTCAAAAAGAAAATTGAGGTTTCAAGTCAGGTTTCGGATTTCATATGAGGATTTCAAAGTAGGGTTTGAAGGCGGGATTGCGGTTTCAAATTAGTGTAATTTTTCAATGTAAAATAGTGAAAGAATGTAAATGACACCATTTTAAAAAGTACTTTTCTTTTCTCAGTAGCAAACAGCCTGGTGACTAGCTACCTCTGAGCTCCAGAACTCGATTCAGAGTTTTTGTTTTGCATTGTTAATCACAGCACAATTTTAGCATCCCAAACATATGTCGGGGTCTACACGGACACTCCGAGAGGAGCTTTGGTCCTTGTTGATTGCCCCATTCTTTATTTTAATCACCACAAATGCAGTTTCAAATGGTGGGGGTGACACAAGCGAAAGGGCTACAAATGTCCTTGCCAGACCTTTTCCAGCATGTATAAATCATCCTATCATCTGCATACATCTGCTGGCTAACCCCAGGATGTCTGTCAGATAGGTCATTCATATACATGCAAAATAGCTGCGGGCCTGAGACGGACCCCTGGGGTATCCCTCCAAGACTGTCCTACGAAAATTATGCTCATCCGCTGGGGAGCAAGTCAAAGCAATGCATAAAAACGCAATTTGTATTCCAACACTGTGGTGAACATTACGGGAGAAAATTTTGAGGAAGCCTGATCCCACTGGATCTTAAAAATATATGTATGCTGATGACACTCATTAATAAAGTACAGTAAGTATTCTCTAGTAAGGAATCATATTTGCATTGTCCAATCTTTATAACGGAATTTCCTTATGTGGGAAACGACTACGGCACGTCCTGTATGAACGTTCAAGTATGTTAACAAAATACATGTGTAACAAGTTAACAACACAAGCAATATAATGCAAAAAAATATTTTCCCAAAACATTTTATTAAACAAAATCTGCACTATAAAGTAAAGGTATATGAACAAAAATACAGTACAGTTTAACAAACATGGTCCAAATACTGTTGAAAAAAATACTGTAAAACCAATGCAGTACAGTACTGTACTTAACTACAGTAAACTGCATTGTATTTTAAGGTTGAATTTTCTCAGACTTAGGAAAAAATGAGTCTATTTTGAGTTGTTGTGTTGGCTTCATTCTTTGCTGTATGGTTGCTGTGTCTGGTGATGCAAAAGGACACGTTCATTTACGCCACTGTACTTTGTCCGTCGAGCCGCAATCAATTTCCTCTGAGCAGGCAAACTGCCGGAATCGTACTGAGCCAGAATCGATTCCTTGTTTTTCAAAGTCTCGGAGATTTGAGTTTTTCCGACTCCAAGTGCCTCCTGGATGTTTTTTACTTTGTGTCCAGCTTCGCTTGATTGGATGCATTTGACTCTCTCTTCCACGGTCATTAGCGTTCTTCTTCGTTTGGATGCAATGATCTACAGACGAAAATGTGAATGAATACATTTTAAATCTTTCTCAATTTCAGTAAAACGCATGCCAAAGAAGTAACTTACTTGTTGCCGTTTTGGATCCGTTGATGGTGGCACGGTCAAAGTTTTTCCGTAGTATCGAGGGGGGACTGCTTGAGTTTGGGCTACTGCGGGCTTCGCTAAAGGTTCCGGGTGCCGGATACAGCAACGGAACTTCCGTTGAAAGGAATCGATTGTTAATGTAATATAGTGGAAGAAAATTTAATGCATACGTTTTTTTTCCCGGGTGAGGGAATTTCCGTTTGACAGAGGTCCATAGGTGGGAATACTTACTGTACTTGCTTTTAGAACTAACCAACCCATGCGGTTGCTATAATCTGGAGGCGTGCCTGGTTGATGTTCTGTACCATTTTGCTTCTTAACCATGAGAAAACTAAGATGCTTGTTATTGGTCCTGCCAGACAGAGGCATTAAGGAAGTTTAGATAAAAAGTACCATTACCTAAAGAGAGTCAAATAAAAAAACCTTGGGGTTACGTTTGACTAATTTCTCTGCCTTCAACTGCACAATATTACAAAGTAGTAGAACTATGTTATTTTCATTTTTGCAGTATCGCTAAAATAGAGCTTGCCTTCACTGTCTAACATATTGCGTTCTGGTCTTTCCAAGCCCAGCAATAGGCGCGGCATCGCTGACGTCACTAGGAGTGCACTTGAGGCGACGTGACTACTGTTGTTATACGCAAGACGAACTCGCTGTGTTTCTCGCTTGATTTAAATGGACGAAATATTTAAACATAGTGAACTGTTGCTTTGTTAGGGGGTGGAGCAATGCATCTCAGGCGGCGGCCATTTTGTAACTTCTGTCGACTCAAAATTGATATCACAACTAGTCAGGGCTCAGGTAACGACCAATCACGGCTCAACTTCAGAAAACAGGTCAGCCGTAATTGGTTGTTACCTGAGCAGTTGTGATGTCATTTTCAGTCGACGGAAGTGACAAAATGGCTGCCCCCAGTGATGGCTAAAAACTGGTGGATTAACTCTTATTCCACAAACGCAATATTTATGAGAATGGCTTGTTTCAACTAATGGGCTTGCATGGAACATATTCTTGAAAAAAATATGTTTGGGTTGACTTCCGCTTTAAGGCATGTACAAAAGAATAATAAAGACAATTAAGATAATAGTACATTCAACTTGTATTAAACGTTGCAGCTTGTACCAGCATTCCTGACATGTTTATAAATGGAGTACCGGTAATTTATAATTTGCTCTCGTTATGCATACTAACAACTCAAAAAATATAAAAATATATACTGTATACACAACACACACTACCTCATTAAAAGCACCCCTGTCTAAAAGCACAGTATACTGTACTTATGAATATGTAATATTTCTACTACAAAACACATGTGAGAACAATGACACTCAATTAATAAAATATTAAATGATAGTAAACCTCACTCCTCACTCATGTCACTCCATTTCAGTTTAAACTAGCTCGCAGTAAAACAAAACAGCACTCTGTGAATATGTCTACAAGAAATGGTTTGCGTGAGTTTTTCCTTCTGCATTACACACTACAATGTCCTTGTTTTTTTGGGTTGTGTGAGACTACTTAAATAAATAAATAAAATGTAGCGACCAATTTAGCGACAGATTGTCAATGCCCCAGACATATAAATTACATGTTAGCATTGGCAGCTAGCTTTGTTGAGTGAGCAAAACAACCGCCACTGTTTTACGGTGTGCCGGCTGCCGCTGGGATTCTTGTCCTGAATAGTCGAGTTTGGGTTTCCGAATAGTCGGGTTTCAAGAATCACCTTGTACAGTTTTTCTTTTTTTTTTTTATTCACAGTATTAATAGTTTAGCACAAAGTTTAACAGTATCCATACTATACATACATACAAAGTTTTGGTCGATGTGCTAAAATGTGGCTTCAGATTACTAATCTATAATTGCAATCGATAGCCATAAATTTATGAATGTAAAGTTATTATTTGAGATATTTATTTGAGAGCAATTTTATGGAATAATTTATAATTAATGAATAGGATATACACATTTTTGACATTTCCTGCTGTGAAGACGCTTCATCTGAGCTGTAGGAAACATGTCTGACTCAGAGTCGCTCGTTTCTCACTGGCCATCTTTGTTTTCTTCTTTACGCATGTGCGGGTGGAAGATTTGTGGCTTGACCAGCTCCCCTTGGGACCTGCATGTGACCTGCGTGACGTCATCTTAATTTGCATGTTGTGATTCGTCCCCTCACAAAAGTGATTCGTATGGTCAGCTGGCAATTCGTGCGTAGTGAAGATTCGTAGTCCTGGACGCATCAGTTGTATTGAAAAAACAATGCACTTGCAGATTTTTGATTCGTACTCACAAGAAAAAACTTAAAACCCTCCCAATTTTGATTCGTACTGACAAGAAAAAAATTCAAACCATCACAACTTTGATTTGTACTCACAGGCAAATAATTAAACCGTAAATTATTACTATTACGGATACGAATTATTAATCATGCATGCCTTTTTGACAGCTATCTTCATAGAGTTTTACGCAAAAAGCAGATATGTCTTTAGCTTGAGTTTCTTACTTTTCATTAAAACTTTTTTAAAAAGTACAAAGGGCAGAACTGAAGATATTTTTTCACATTCAAGCTGTTTAATTTGCTTTTCGGTGATTAACATTTGAGCTGATTCGGTACAGTATAATTTTTTAATTTTTTTTTTTACACTGCAGAATTCATTAAAATGTAGCTAGGTTTTAAATGTGCACACTATGAGCCTTCAGTGACAAATTGGCTGATGCGACGGAGTATTTTTTTTCTCTTCACACTTGCTGGAATATTGGCCTAGTGCTTATCAGCGTAGCATGTGATGTATGCACTCAATTGGAGATAAGGTCAGCCCTTTTGTCACCTGTCTTCCTGGCCCGGGGTGACAGTTTCATTTTGGTAACGCTTGTGCGCATGTATATAAAAATCCATTCCAAAGCGAGAAAAGGCAGAAAAAGAGCACAAGATGGGGGTCTTAAATCACGGAATCACGGTATAACCACGAGAGCACTTGTGCGACACTCCATCTGGAAGCATTGGAGGGCGTTTGGCGGTCGTCAAACGGCGCCAGGCTGTAATTCCCCCACCGAGTGGCGGCGTTATCTACATTCGCCGGGAGTAATCTGCCCGTGTGGTAATGTCGTTTCCTACGCTTTATCTCCTCTGTGCTCGCTCGTCTAATTGAGCCCGCTGTGTGTGTCGTTGCGCTTTCCAATGGAGACATCTAATAGTGCGCACTTGTCCAATTCCACTTGAACAGACAGGACAGTTAAATACGCAGGTTGATAAGCAGCAGAGATTAATGCCTACAATGTAAATGTCAGTGAAAGAATATGCACTTCTTCTTATCTTATAATCAGTTGTACATGCAACCTAAGAGCATTTGGATTTTTAATACATTGTAGACTGAAATGGGTGGGAGAACCTGGGAAGCTTTTCCATAGGAAGATCGTTTTTTCCGTAAACTGAACTGGGATTCAAACGTTGAACCTTTCCACTATGAGGCAGACGCGATCACGTGCCAACTGCTGCTTTCCCATTAGTTGCTATACAAATACACACCCAAAAAAGTAAAACTCATTTTATTTCAAAATGTTAAAAGTTTATTTAAATTGGAAGACTGCACATTAACACACTTTATGATGCTGGTCGCTTGACGCCAGGTGGTGTGATACAATAAAGTGTATGTTGTCATTGCAAGGATATTTTCCCCTCAAGCCACAAGGAATCAGTGAAATTACATATTTTTTTAAAGGAAGTATTACTACTGCATTTGTTATATTGTTGCTGTCCAATGTCATGCATATATTGCCAAGTTTTAAGAATTTGAAATCAGACTGTTTTTTGGGGGGACCATTTTGTGAAGCGAAAAAAAAAAAAATGTGAATTTCATTTCCTTGCTTCTCAGCTTCATTATTGCTTGTTTTTCACCCATACAGAGCTCCCTTGTTTTGCTGTCGGTTACACCTCCAATTAGGAACATTGTTAGCCAGAATCTAAAACAGAGCATGGAAATTCAGTGCAAGCTGTTGTTTGAACAACAGCTGTAATAGGACATCATTTCAAGTCATCTTTGTATGTCAGGGAGGAGCCAAGTATAGCCTGGTTTGTTAGTGGAAGTTATAGAGAGTTTTTGCCGCATGCGCATTTACAGTACTTTCATATTTCCAGGGCTTTTTTTTCTAAATTGAATGATCTATTCGTGGGCCGGGTAGGTCACAATCCCCCGCAAATAGTCGACTCAGTAAATAAACAAGTTGTTTATATATATTTTATAGAACGGTCCATCCTCTGATCGAATTGGTGATTGGCTGTCGATTTTTTTGTACCGATACCTCGCCGTTTGGGAAAAAAAAATCCAAAATAAGCGCAATTTTTTGGGAAATTCTAAAGAATTTCACACTCACTTGGATGTAAAGTTATTCATATTTAAATCATCACTTGAAGTATCTGTAGTAACATATACACACCAAATTTAATCCCTCACACTGTGTGAAGAACCTTGGCGTCATTTTTGACTCTGAGCTCAGTTTTATTCCTCATATTAAAAATGTAACCAAGATTGGTTTTTATCACCTTAAGAATATCGCCAGAGTCCGCCCGTTTCTCTCTCAGGCTAACACGGAAGTGCTGATGCATGCCTTTATTTCCTGTCGTTTAGATTACTGTAATGCCCTGCTCTCTGGCCTCCCGAAAAAGAGCATTTCACCACTGCAACTACTGCAGAATTCAGCCGCTCGGGTGCTGACGAGAACCAGAGGGCGGGAGCACATTACGCCAGTTTTGAAATTGCTGCATTGGCTCCCTGTGTGTTTCAGGATCGATTTTAAAGTACTTTTATTAGTTTATAAATGTGTTAATGGTCTTGGGCCATCTTATTTATCTGATTTGCTTTTATCATACCAGCCCTCGCGGATCCTGAGGTCCTCTGGCGCCGGCCTTTTATTTATTCCAAGGGTGAGGACCAAAATGCATGGCGAGGCTGCATTCAGCCATTTTGGTCCTCACCTTTGGAATAGCCTGCCAGAGGATGTCAGGTCTGCAGAGACTGTTGATATTTTTAAGAGGAAGCTCAAGACACACCTTTTTAGTTTGGCTTTCAACAACTTTTAAATAATTTATCTTTTCTTTTGATTGAAGATAATTCTATGTTTTGCTTTGAATGTTTTAAAGCACTTTGAGTTGCATTTTTATGTATGAAAAGTGCTATATAAATAAAATGTGATTGATTGATTGATTGAAATAAATATGTTGAATAAACAGCCTATTTTCATAGCTCTTCGTGCTGTGAGAGTGAGACATGGGATACATACATGAATGTACATTTGTAATAAAGCAAGGTGCAACATTTGTACTTCTAAAATATATTCAGTGATTCTAACCGATCCCCCACTGCGTGACGTCACATTTGTATACTGCCAGAGGGGCAGGCGGTCGAGTGAGTGAGATAACAGAAGTCCGTTATGTGTTTCCAAAAATGGTTAACGCCTGTGCTGTTTATGGTTGCTCTAATCGGTCAACTAGAGATTTTATTTTGTGATACTGGCAGTGATTCAAATTAACCGGAGGCAAAACCACGTTGTTTGAAAGCAGACGCGCACAGCGGCTGTCAAATCTTCAACATGACCACTTGACACCATCACAACATACAAGGTTATGATTTGATGACTTTACATCAGTTATTGTTTTCTTTTTGATTTTCATTCAAGATTTAGTTCGCACTGCTGTTCAACATTAATATGTTAATTAAATAGGTATACACATTTCATATACGTTGATGGAACATTATAGAACATTTTGCTGAGCGATGTGTTGTAAACAAACTCGTCTCTTTGTTAGCAGTTAGCAAGCTAGGGCGAGCTCGAAAAGCTTCGACGGGTCATAAAGACGAGTTTATCTGGACACAAACCATTTCATGAAAGACGTTTTACACCATTTAACTAGTGATCGATGTACTGTGTCAAACAAAAGCAACATACTTTGCTACGAGACAAAGATCCAGCCGACATGCCCCCAAAGTAATTGCAGGCGCTTGATAGCATCAAAGTCCCCCCAAACAACTGCCTCCAATGTGGCGATGTATGTCCTTATAGCGACCTTTTTCACCAAACTCGACATAAGTAGACCGATGACCAATAACGCTAATAATGGATAAGGCTTCTCCTCGTATTTTCCTTCCGCATGCGGCTCTCAAATCTGCGCACTTTGTTCAAATAATGATACCAGTATCGACAACCGGCGTCAGCTTTTTATTTGTTAGTACCACCCGATCCGATCCCAGCGTTTTAATGCGGTATCAGGAAACTCTTCGATACCAGTATCGGTATCGGAACAACACTATTTGTAACTTGCTGAATGGTGATTGCTCAGTAATCCTGATGGTGTCAAGCCTAATTTTGATATCAAAGTTTATGGTACATTTGTGGTTTAAACTTTTGCGGGAGTTACTGTGCATGCTTTTCATTGGACAGCTCACCTGTGGGCCCCTGAACCCCTGTAATAAAGAAAACTGGATTATGCCTAAAATGTCATTCATTAAGCACAGAGCACGAAAAGATTCCACTTTAATCTAGCTGTCTTTACAGTAAACCAAATGGGATCTTTACACCTGAACGGGAGACAACCTTATTCAAGACTCTGTTGCATAGTGCCCGATACCCTGAGCAGCCGCCTCTCTCAACAGGATTAAATCCACGATGCTCGAAAGGACGCAGCAGCTCTTAAGAATTTCATTAGAGAGCAGGTGCAGCAGAATGCCAAAGTGCTGGAACTTCTGCTGCTGAACAACGTCTTTTTCTCAGACCACCACTGGCTCATTGAATACTACAAAATGTAAAAATGGAGCCTGCAATAAGTGTCACATTACGTCTTCATTCAACTGTTGTGCCGAGAGCTTTGGGAACAATGTGTGAATGTGTCAAAGACATAGTTAGGTGGTGAATCTCGGTTTGTCACGATTATGAGGGAGAGAAATAGTGGTTCGATTATTGAAAATCTTTATAATTTATAAAGAAATTGAAAGTATGGTCCATGAGACCATTATAAAGAATCACATGTTGCACCTCTATACTGGATAATAACTGTAATTCCATTGAACATTGTATAAAGCAGTGTTTTTCAAACTTTTTGGAGTCAAGGCACATTCATTTCATTGAAAAAATCCCGCGGCACACCACCAGCTGAAAATGGGAAAAAAAAAAAAAAAGAAGCTTATTTTAACAATATAAGTATTATATATTGTTTATATAAGCATTTTTTAACATTGAAGAATGACATTATATTATAACGTATTGAATAGGAATTAAATAAACACAAAGGAAAAAGTATTTTATAATGTTTGATAATGATACTTAGTGTGAAACAAGGGCCTGTTTGGATAAACATGCGTCACTACTTCGCTTGTCTCTAAACAAAGACAATTAACTACCTGCTGCTGATATGGAAGAGTACTACAATATAGTAAAGTCATGATTACGCTGCCAGGCCCTAGACCGCACAGGCACACAAATTAGATAATTTCCCACGGCACACCTGACAATATCTGTTTTTCAAACTCTGTGCCGCGGCACACTGGAGTTTGAAAAACACTCGTATAAAGCCTTTTCCAAATCCATTATTAGCCATGTTGGCGGGGGCATATTTATGACTCATTATCAGTAACGAGGAGCAAGCTCTCAGTCTGATATTGATTTTTTTTTAGGTCGCGGTGTTTGCTGCGAACAGGCAGTCTGCTGGGCCAATAAAGTGTTGAGAAGTCGAGAGATGACAAAACAACAGCATCTTGCAGGGACAAAGTCAATATTCAATGTTAAGCTAAATATTGATTTAGCAGAATCAGCTTCCAGCCAGAGAGGAAAAACCCTCAAGTGTCATGTCATGTTGCAGCGAAGGAATAACAAAAATAAGGATATATGGATAAAAAGCAGACCTGAAAAAAGGACGGCATTAGGCAACCAAGGCAGGAAGTCAAGAAGGAAGGCAGAAAATAAAGTTTAGGTGGAAGAAGGTACGCTGTAAGGATGAATGGATAAAAGCAGGTCTAGCAGCTCCGAGGGAAGGAAGACAGGAAGGAGGGAATAATGGATGGAAGGCTGAAAGTAGGTAAGTGAAGCAAGGATGTGAGGATTCATGAATATAAACCGATCTAAGTGAAGGAAGATGAAAGGAAAGAAGGCAGAAAAGTTCAACTGAAGGAATGAAGGATGTGTGAATAAAAGCAGGTTTGAGGAAAGGAAGAAAGGAAAGAAAGAGGTCAAGAAGGAAGGCCGGAAAGTAGGTTTAAGCAAAGCAAGGATGTGTGGAGAAAAGTAGATATGAGGTAAGAAGACAGAAAAGAGGGAATAATGGATGGATGGCAGGAAAGTAGGTTTAAATAAAGAGAGGAATGATGAAAGGATGCAAATATAAAAAGTATGTTTCAGGGAAAGAAGATAGGAAGAAAGGAAGGAAGAGAAAAGGAGCTTTAAGCAAGGAAGAATGTGTGAATAAAAGCAGGATTGAAAGGAAAGGTTCAGAAGGAAGGCAGAGAAATTGGTTTAGGAAAAAGATGCATGAATAAAAAGTAGGTCTGAGAAGGAAGGAAGAAAGCAAGGAGGGAACGAGGGAAGGAAAGAAGGATGGCAAAAATCTAGATTCAAACAAAGGAAGGAGGGTTTGTCAGGTGCATGAATAAAAAGCATGTTTGAGGAATGAAAGGAGGTCAAGAAGGAAGGCAATGAAGCCATTTATTTTAAGAGAAATGCAAGATGACTTTGGAACAATATCCATGTGTTTAGAGATCATAGTTCGTGGAATATGTACATTTTTTAATCAATATGAACCTATTAAAGGGGAAGGCCTCATTTACTAGTAGGTCGGCATTTATTCATCTCGGCATGACGACATCAACGTGTTGAGCTGCTGAAAAGCAAAACCGTTCGCCCCCCCCTTCATTTCGAGCCACATTTCCGCCAGCAGCACGGCATAAAAAAAATATAAGTGCCGCTTGCATCTACTATAATCACAACGACAGACGCCGCGCCCTGAAGAAATTAGCCTCCCTCGTTAAAGTAGTCCTAAGCACACGTGCCCGGCGAATGAACGCCTAATAAACATTCCACCCTCGTCATTAGGATCAAATAAAATCCCCCATTTCATGCCGAGGGTGTGAAATGACCTTTATTAAAAAAGCGCAGCTGTAGATTGGTTCCGGCTAAGGGTGCATGCGCGTTGGAAGTGAGGGAGGGAAAGGAACCATCTGATAGTACGGCTAAGTATTTATCTAGTACACAAATAGCACCTTAATCAAGGCTGCCAAAGTTCGTCTGGAGCTTTTTGGTTACAAAACAGCTTGGATGGCAAAGATCTGAAGCCTGTTCAGCTCTCTCTACGGGTTATTTGACTGGGTTGAGGTCTGGAGACTGACTCGGCAACAGCATGACCTTCATATACTTCTTCTTCTGGGGCCACTTTTGCGCCAGTGTCATGCTGGAAGACCCATCTGACGCCCCCCCTTAAAAATATTTATAATTTGCTTATATTAACTCATTTCCTTGCCAGCCATTTCTGGAGCATTTTGACTGATCTTTCAAGACCCATATTAGGTGCTACTTGCTTAATCGGTAACTTGTCAATTATCAAATCATCAATCAATCAATTTAGTAAAGATATTTTGAAATCTACGTCAAAAATACATTTAGAGACACATAAAGCCATCTCTGATTAAAATTTGCTGTTGACCAGGGTTGGAACAAAATAAAGCATTTGCTTTTCCTTTGGGAAAACAATGATCAACATCAACGGACCAAAACAGTAACTGAATCTTAATTATTTTACGTTTAGGAAATAATGTCCTATCTTTGAAAAAAGAATGGAAATTAAAATGTTTTTATCAAGCATTGATCGGACCAAAAACAAAGTAGAGTGTTGCTTGCTTTTTCCGTTCTATTGTAATCATAAGTAGAATTGGGCTTGGTTTCACTCAAAATATGGGCTTCTGACCAAAAAGGGGTGAAAACAAGATTTTTGAGAAAAGAAACAAACATGTCAAGTAGAAGACCGATTGAGAAGCTAATGACACCTCAAACTATAAAACAGTTGAGTTTAACAGTGGCTTTTTTACATGATGTTCCTCATTCACTCACACATTAACTGTGTCACTTTCCTCACGATCACAACGCACTTTTACCCTACCTACCGCAACACATACTGTTCTTTATACTATAAAAACAGTATACATACTCTGTTTGAGTGTAAGATTCACAGTCTTATCTATATCGATGAATACATCGGTGGCAGTAAAGGCTTGGATTTGATAAATGTAAACGTCCACAGTCCAGGTCTTCCAGCCTTTACGGTCATTTTAAGAGTAATATTAGATGTTTTTGAAATGTGATTGAAGTGTTTTGGGATCGTGGTATCAGGTTTATTTATGGCTAAAAAATATTTATGTAATTATGAACATTTTTTTAAGAGGTCACTTTTTTCGACTAATGGTGGCAGGGCTCCATTCCCGGCTAAAAGGTTTAATGGCAATAAAACAAAACTGAAAACGAGGTCTCTGTGCTAGTATCCGTGGAAAAACAAGGATTCGTTTGGCTGTCCACAGTTTGCAAGCACAACTTTAATTTGTTGCAATTATTTTTTACCGCCTTGTATTTACCCTCGCGCATGAGCAACTACCCGATTCGGAAAGGTCAAGCTGTGCTATTTCTCTTTATATGTGAAGCAATGCCTCCCCAGTATGAATTCTTCATGAGCCAGTCGTGAAGAAGCGTAATAATTAAAAAAAACAAAAAAAACAGTGTTGCTGCTATAGAACGCGGACAATCGACGTTTGCCTCATGTTGCCTTGGTGAGTAAGTCATTCAACTAGCGCACAAAGCACCTGATATGAAGCTGCTTTGTGGCTCAACGGGGGCCTTCGCCCGTACTGCGCGATTCCTTTACTGCGATGCTACTTGAATGGAAAGTTTGGGGATTGATGCAGAGGTCTTCCCTGCAGCTGTCTGATGTGCCCAACTGAAGCAATGGATTCCTCGCTGTGTGCTCGCTACACTGACATGAAGGGGCTGCGCGCTCCAGTGCTGTCGTTGGAAATGTACAGCGACAGGCTGCGGAACTAAAGAGGGGAAAAAAAAAAAATCGATTTCAGCCTCCAGTGCAGAACATGAACAGGATCCCTAGTTCTTTTTGCCAGCAACAATGTGGTAGATATTGCTCAGCTTTCCTCTTTGTCGTCTGTTTGTTGCTGACAGTGCAAGTGCATTGTGGGTGTGCCAAAGCAAGTTGCGTTTAATTGCTTGAATATGACAATATTGTCACTTTTATAGTATCACGGCAGTGTGTAAGGAAACAGTTGATTGTACACTTTAAAAAGTAAAACTTCAAAACAATAACCTTAGGGTATTTTCACAAACCGGCAAACGTGCACTCAGCGTAAAAACTGGCAGGTCTTCATTTTCGTGCCGGGGCACGTCTAGTTTACCGTGATTGGGAATTTGGTAGACCGCCTTGCTAGGCATTCCGGCGGGCCAAGGGCATGTTATATAACATGCCCCTGGCGCACCTGGCAATTTGGTGATATAAAGTAGACTAGACTTTAGACTAGGGCTGGGCGATATGACTGAAAAATATATCACGATATGAGTGTTTCATATTGGTCGATAATCGATATATATATATATATATATATTTATTCGTTCATGTTTCTCACCTGGCAGGTTAGCTAGATCCCCCTCATATTTGCTCGGAATAGTATTTAGGCCTTCATGATGTTGAATCACAAAGTTTGAGATTTTTCGCAAAAAGCTGTTGCCATGGCAACGCCCAGTTTGCCAATAACACAATGCTGATTTGGAGAATGTAAACATGCACGCATGAAACTTTGCACACACAGAAGGCCTGGTAAATTCATCAATAATTAATTATTCAATTGTGCAATCTTTAAAAGATGGCTCGCTACCGCCCCCTAGAAAATTTATAAAAAGTGGCCCCGGTTGCACGCTTCACCTACATCTACGAAAATTTGATAGTATATAAAACAGAAAGAGACCTACAAAAAGCCTCTTGGTGCCATATGCTAAACCTAAGAGGAAGTTCGCCATTTTGAATTTACTTTAAAGTTTGTACTCACCTTGACTACAAAAGCTGCTGTAACCTGATCCACGTGATAATTTCGATTATTCAATTCCGATGTGCGAGCATCCTAACGTGCCGGTATCCCAACGTTGCCAGGGCTGCGAGGGCCCTTTATAGCTGGTTGAAGGCGGTCTCGCTAACTCTACATCATCCGCAAGTGGAGATGATATTGCAATTCTTTATAAACACATTTTCCGTGCATCAATATCCTGCATGGATTCCAGTGAGCAACTCCGTTATGCAAGACCACGTGATTCGCCTGTATTGAATTTCAAGGGAATGAGGGGAGCCGCTTCAATTGGCCGGGAATCAAGTCGGGTGTGTTCACTCCCACAACGGTGCAAACGTCAACTTCTAACTGTACAAAAATACCAAAAGAAAGAACATTCCACCCATGTGCACAATTAGACTTCACTGTGCGCTAGGGCCCTTAGTGTCGTTGTACTACTCCATTATAAATAAATCATGCTAGCAGCTGTGGCTAACGTTGGCTTGTTTACAGTGCTAATGCTACTTAGTGATTAGTGTATATTGGTGCAACCATGTTTATGCTGATTTTATAACAATTCTGATTGCATTAATGCATACCTGTACTAGTCATCATGGTTCTTAGAAATGATGGTATGGAGTCATTTTTGCCTGCTAAATATCATTGTACGGTACTGGTAGCAGTGCTTGGTGCAACATGACAATATAGTCCTGTTTTTCATTATTTTAAAAAACAGTCTTTACGAGCTTGGTGTTGAAACAAATTCGACTTACAAGACTTGTACCTAGGTCAATAAGTACCCAAATGAAAACAAAATCTATGAGTAATGGCCAGTCAAAAAGTAGCTAAATTATTTGTGGGACACCATATTCATGCAACCCATACCATGCATTAGTGTTGGAGCTTTGTGGTTACGTTGAATATCTAACATATTTTTTGCATGAGGTTAGGGCTGATATTCTCATCCAAGCTCAAATTTGCCAAGGCTCATTGTCCTGCAAGTTTTTATCATCTGCTCCAAATAGTTTTCCAACGCTCATCAAACACACTCGGGGCCCAAGTCTGCCGAGAACAACGGCTGCCTTTATTTGGCACTGTTGTTTCAGGGTCGTCGGAAACATTCCTGCGTTCACGGGATGGCACAGAAGGTGCCCACAGGTCCGAGTCATTGCACACACACACACACAAGCGCACACACACACACGCGCACACACACACACAAAAAGAAAAACGTTTAACTCTGCCGCACAAAGAGACAAACTTTGTACGATGTTGTCTCTGTCTGAGCCATAAAATGGTTCTGGTCAATTTTAAAATGTGTTTAAAGGCTGTTGAAGGAAATGTAAACCTAAAGAAAAGTGTCAACGTGGGAAATAAATAGGAGGCTGCACAGCCAAACAGCACTTAAGGGATCCGGAGGCTTTTGTTGTTCATTTTAAAAAGCAGCAGGAGAAGACGTGAATTACAATGTGAATTAAAACCTGGCACTTATTACTCAGAGTATAATACGTTTCTACATATAAGTTTCAATAAATAAAAAAAGAACAAGAGCAGATGCGTACAGCCTCATCGACTTCCCAAAGTTTATGCGGGAAGAAAAAAAACAGTTTCTCCCCTCGAGCAGTCTTAAATGATTGTGTTGCAGCATTTGTAAGACGTTGTTTCCTACGTCTTTTTGGGGGGAAAAAACAAACTCTTTTTGACCAGAGCTTTATCACATTGCAGGGAGCAAACGCCAGCACCAAATACAACTGATACAAGGCTAGTTCATATTTACAACAAATATTACTTTTTAGTCTGTATTAACACTACCCGGTTGAAGACACATTTCTATTCGCTGGCTTTTGATCAGACCTGAAATTTTCGGCTCTTTTTGGTGTCAATTTTATATAGTGTTTTATGTTAATTTATTAATCAACACTTGTGTATTATGGTCTTTTTATTGTTTATTATTATTTATCATCATTTATTGTTTATCGTTTGTAAAGTGCTTTGTTACAGCTCCAGCTGTTATGAAATGCGCTATATAAATAAAATTGTAATGTATTGTACTGTATTGTATTCATCTTTATGTACTGAAATCTCTTCATTTTAAATCCGCCATGGCAGATTCACACATCCAGGTGGAAATAACATTATACAATTAAATATTAGGTGTGCAAAAGTGTATTCTGTAGCGCAATTTGTATTCTGCAGCGTTACACCATGTTGCATCTGGGATTACCCAATTAGCTACCTTTACAGTGTCTGTATTAGCTAGGTTTATATTAGCATATTGTCTGTACACCAATAGCAAGCTTTACACATATACTACTTGGATTCTTCACTTTATACCATATGTAATAGAGCCCGTGCAAGGCGCGTCATCGCTGACGGTGCTACCGGGGTAACCGCCATATTGGGAGCGCACTGGAGGCGACGTGACTACTGTTGTTATACGCAAGACAAACTCGCTGTGTTTCTTGCTTGATTTAGACGGACGAAATATACAAACATGGTGAACCGTTGCTGTGTTAGTGGATGCAACAATGCCACCCATGATCGCAAAGGAAGAAAATTCAACGGACTGCGTTTTTATAGGTTTCTAGGGAACGAACCCTCATTTCGGACATGTCAAAACGAAGTCGGATGGTTTGGTTATTGGCTGTAAGATGAAAACATTTCACCATTAACAACCTTCCGTTTTAGGCGAGAGTGTGCTCCATACATTTTCATAGTGGTAAATTAATAATAAAGTTTAGAATCCTTTTGCTTTCTCTCTTTTAGTCACATACGCGTATGCACTCAGTGAGTGAGGTAAAAGGAAAGAAGGGATGATCGACATTCACATACACTGTTAAAAAGGAAAATAAATACGTTCATTTGTGTATCTTAAGTGGACTTTTCACAAGCAAACACGCAGCACGTGCCTTAGTCCGAATGGTGGTGTTGTTATTGTTCGCCGCCTTCATCAACTGCAGGTCCTGCACCTACCCGTTTGTAAATTGCACATGAGAGGCTAAATATTTATAATGTTTAAATTGCTCCAAAGTGGCTTCACTGTCTAAACTATCCTTGTGAAGCCCCGCCAATTTCTTGCATTTTAACTTTTAATCAAGTTAATTACAGCTTAAAAAATAATTGATCGTAATTAATCGCAATTTGAACTATCTCCAAAATATGCCATATTTTTCTCTAAATTGTTGTTGGAATGGAAAGATAAAATACACAAGACGGATATATACATTCAACATACTGTTCATATGTAATGTATTTTTTTATTACAACAACAAATCCTCAGGAGATGAAAATTATATATTTTTTAAATTACCTAAATTAACCTTAATAGTAGCTTTAGGCTGTTAGCTGCCAGTGAAATATGTGAAGCATTTATATTAGACACTTTTACATAAACTTTATAAGCTTTACTAAATTAGATCATCTATCTTAATTACATATCTATTCTAGTTGTACTGCATTAAACTGACTTTACAGTGTTCAAACAATGTTTACTGGCTAGCTTTTGTATTGACTCAGCTAGCTTCCCACTACAGTGAGCCATTGCTTTTCGGGACCAAGCTATGAATATGCAAAATTGCGACTAGAGAACCATGAATACTCTGCGATTCACTGCATATATTTTAGCTCACTCTACTTTAGATACTATCTGGCTTTAGATACACCTTTGCTATTCTTACATACAGTAGTTGCTTTACATCATTGGGTTGCTTTACAGTTATTTCAGCCATGCTTAAGCACTTCTCTTTGTTCTACCACTAGGAAGTTTAACAGGAGGTGAATTAAATCAGAAAAGTATTTCAAAAAGAGTGAATTTGAGAAGTCGTCGAGGCTATGCCAATCATAGCATGATTTTAGGCTTGGACTCCCAGCAAGGCATCAAACAAACGGCGTCATGCCTGGTGCAGCATGAGCAAATTGGACTTGTGGAACAAGTCAATCCCAAACGCTTGGGAGAAAAAAGAATAAAGGGGGGAAGAAAAACTAGGCTTCTTCCCCATCTGCTGTCAGCTGTTTGGCTTTCAGCAAGGAGCCTTATCAGTGAAGTCTTTCTTGCTATTTTTAGGCCACTTATTGAGTCCAGATGTGAAAGGGGAGTAAATGGGGTATGGCCAACCTGAAATTTATTTCTGATGGTTTTCTGAAGAAGACAAAACAGAAAAGGAAACTAAAAAGAAGAAGCTACCACCCACACTTCGACCTCCAAATGTCTCAGTGGCTCCAACAACATGTTGAATTCTTAAAATACAAAGTAAATTCACAAGTAAACGTCTTACAGAAACATTCATTTCACATTATTCCGATATAACCATAACTAGTAGGGGTGTCCTACAAAAAAAATGAAAAAATAAAAATAAAAATCACAGTTTTGTGTAGGGCTGGGCGATAATGACTGAAAAGTATATCATGATATAAGTGTTTCATATTGGTCGATATCGATATATGTATGATGTGATTTTTTCGCTTTAATTTTACCTATTGAAAATAATGACACTTGAATTTAGGTTATTTTATTTTAACATAATACCTAACCTTTAATAAGAGGGCAATGTAACTATGAAAAGGTGAAATAAACTGGTGAATATAAAGATTAAATTAACTTTGTTTTAAGCATAATATGCTTAGTAGGGCTGGGCGATATGTCAGAAAAACTGTCACAATCTAAGTATTTCATATTAGTCAATATTGCTAATTATTGATTTTGTTTTAAATCTATTTTTTTTATAAAAACAGTTAAGTGTTTTTGTGTACATTGTTATGTAGCAAAATGTGCAGTTTCTCCTCCACCAGTGCATTGTAAAAGCTATTTGCATTAGGTATTACCCCAAAGCATTATTGTTGATACACATACATTAGCCTTCATTCAATGTTCATACAATGTAAAAGAACTAATACTCTCTTGCAGTGAATACATTATCGTTGACCATCCGTCTGAGGACTATTTTATCTTTTTAGCGGACTTATTATTGCCATAGTTCATTCATATTTTACTTGCTTGAATTTAACTTGAGTGCGATGCCGAGGGTCGGATATGACTAACTGGCGCTAGAATATCAAAGACAGGGAAATCCTTTACTCGTACACCACGTCTCCATCCGGATGTGTTTAATCACCTTATCATGCATAAATTAATATCATTTTATTGTAAGAGTTGAACTGAGTCAACTGGTCAATTATTTGAACGAAGTTACGCGGCTTGCTCGCTCGACGGGGATATGGCGCCCGGCCGCCGGGCCCGCACGCATGCGCTGCTGGGTTATCTGTTTCTTCTTTGCTGGTTTAACTTCTTCGTGTTTGGAGGCAGATGCGCACTGCCTACATCATGCACCATGCCATGGCTTGTTTTTAAAAAAAATTCTATTGAACGTTTTATCAAAGGCATTTTCTATTGATATCGATCACGTGTATCAACCGCGATATATATTGATATTGAATTATCGGTCCAGCCCTAGTTTGGTGCATTACCTTGGATTTGAAGTCACAATTTGGTGTACATTCGGAAAAGAAACAAAACGCAAAACATAAAAATGATTTAATGCTGTTTAAAAAAAACAACAGCTGCAAACTGCTAACAGTAAATGCTCCAACAAAGATATAGTTTACACACGCGCGTACATAACGTCTGTATGTACGTACGTACAGACAATCAGTTTGTCCTCCAATAGACCAATAAATGATCTGGTTTAATTCAAATCGGGATTTAAACTGTCCCTTGACATTTTGACAAGCTTCAAACAGGAAGTGGCCACTGAGTTTAGAGTGTGATGTAGTAAGTGGATGTACTTGGAAAATGAAAAAACAAAAATATCTGTTGTGAATATTTCTGTTCTGTTCCTTGTTAAAGAACTGCAAGAAGTACTAAAATATTAAACAGTTGAACATTCTAAAGTTGAGACAAGGTCAAATGAAGTTCAAGTACATTCTAAATTAATCCTGAAATGGCAGTGGAAAGCCCAATGTGGTATGTGATGGTTGGCCAGTCTGCATTTGAATTGTGAATAAAAGTTTATCTAAGCCCGACTTCATTTGTTATTAGTTTTAAACTTACCAAACAACCAACAGTGTAAATTACATTTCACAGAGGCAGCACTTTATTGGCAGCGAGTGGCTAATCGAATGGTAAATGCCATAAAAGTGCATTCGTCTTGTTTGGATTTACAATTCGTTCATAAGAGTCTCTGTCCTCTCGCCTAATGGACGTTTAAATCACTCGGGCTGGAATAGGATCAGTTAATAGCGCGCATTTTCAATGCCAGCTTTGTATTTATGTGGCCCAGACACACACTGCCCTCAAAAATAAATAAATAAAACTAAAAACCATCTTAAATTATTTACGACGGCTCGATTCGCGCCAAGGTGGCAGGTTGATGGGCAGTAAACTCAGTGGCATGTTTGGGGATTTGAGACCATCCATCCATCCGTCCATTTTGGATTTTGTTTAGCGTCACCCGTTGTAGTGTGTCTTCAATGACCATTCTGCTTGTCTGACTGCGCTCTGTTTGAATCTTACAAAGAAGGCATATCACTCTGCCTTTATCAATAGTGCTGTCGGTGCATTTTTTTTAATTTACCAACGACTCTCACGTGCTCCTCCATTTTCACGTTTTATCTCTGCTCGTGAACTTGCCCTCCCATTTACAGGAGGAGCCCATCAGGTTATGCCAAGTACAATGACAACCAATGAGTGTCCACTTCAGGGTGTGACACTGACCATTGCTTTTTACACCCCCAACAACTCAAGCACAAGACCCACACATCAAAATGGATGTCATCATCATAGAGAAACAGTAAAATTAATAGAGATTAAAAATTAGATTGAGATTGAAAAAAAATTACGCTTTAACTCTTGAGTGTAATCAATTGATCGCAATTAATGCACTAATTTGACACCCCTAATATACATAATACATACATAATGAACACGACTCACACTAGAGCTGGACAATGGAAAAATAATGATTATTTTTATTCAGATTGAATAATCAATCAATAAAACAATTATTCATTGATTTCAAAAGTTAAGTAACTGAAGTTTATTTTCGTTTGTGTCTGCTGTGTTCACTTCTCTCTGATACAAAAATAACATGTGAGTTAGGATGGGTTCCACGGGGGAATTTGCGAAGAGTAATCTGCAAAAATGCGGGGTGCGGGGTTCAATGTACGTAAAAGACACATGGACGCTATATCCCATTTTTATGTAGCACACAGGTAACCCATATCTCGAAAGGGCAACGCTGTCGTAAACATTTAGCTGCACTTTCAACATCAGACAGAAAAAAAATCACAGCTAGATCTCGAATACATTATAGCACTTCTTTTTATAGCGTGAGCAGGTTCGATTTTACCACTCTATATACTACATGGTAAAACACGGCGTTAATGTATGTATACCAAATTGTTTATGAACTTGCAGTTAGGTGGTAGATTGTAAGTGAAAAGCGAGACTTTTACTGAGGACAATCTAAAAAGGATTTTTTACTGGAGGAGAACATGACCTTGGCCTTTAACACCAACGTCTGCATCGTCGCTCGTCTCTCGACCTTTGGACACAGACATTAATGACATTTTTTCTCCCGCTAGTACAAGGACATCAGTGTTGATGTGAACGCAGTAATATACGGTGGTGGCAAAAGTAAAGTGGTGCATTGTGGTACGAATGACTCGACTAGATGCTGTCGTTTGATTAGTTTATTTATTCATTTTTGCTTTGATTCGTGAACAACTGATTATGTGCACACAAATGATGGTGCAACACATGTACATAGACAATATAAGAATACTCGTGGGCAGAAATATACTCTTTATCCTCTGTGAAAAATTACAGCTATTACTGCTGCTTACTGACGAGTTGTGACCGGCTCAGGTACTGTATATGTGTATGTCTGTATTAAACTGCCCCAATGTGGCCAAGGCACGCAGTATTTGCACTTTGTTACTTACCACCCACTGGTAATATATCACAATCAACAAAGTCTTATCTGTGCTGGGACATACTGAAGTTGCAAAAACAAATGCTACATTATATTGTTTTCCATAATTTCAGTGCCACGCCATTCCCACAAAGTACTGTATGATATTATTATTTGTGTTGTCAAGCGATTAAAATATTTGATCATAGTTAATCACATTTTTTCATAGTTAACTCGTAGTTAATCGCATATGTTATTTATTGTAAAAAAAAATCCCTTGATTTTTCTGTCGCATTATTTTCTTGAATTTTAATACCCTTAACACGAATAGGAGAATTGATTTTATTATGCAAATCTTTTATTAAAGGGAAGTCAACCCAAACATATTTTTTTCAAGAATACGTTCTATGCAGGTCCACTAGTTGAAACAAGGCATTCTGATAATTATTGCATTTGTGGAATAAGAGTTAATCAACCTGTTTTTAGCCATCACTGGGGGCGGCCATTTTGTCACGTCTGTCGACTGAAAATGACACAGTTGCTCAGAGCTCAGGTAACAACCAATCACAGCTCACCTGTTTTCTTAGACTGAGCTTGGTCATTATTTGAGCCCTCAGGGCATCTGTGACGTCATTTTCAGTTGACAGAAGTGATAAAATGGCCGACCCCTGAGATGGCTAGATTTTGCTAGTTGACTTATATTCCACAAACACAATATTCATCAAAATGCCTTGTTTCAACTAGGGGGCCTGCATAGAACAAATTCTTGAAAATAAATGTTTGGGTTAACTTCCTCTCCAATTGAAAAAAACAAGCATCGGATTCAACTCACACAAACAGCCCCTCAACCCTTTCAAACACACACGCACACACCTACACGCACGCGCACGCATGCACCCACACGCACCTGCGCATGCACACTCCCACACACACACAACCATTTACATTAGTGTTGTTCTGATAGATGTTTATTTCGTCTTGAGAGCGACTTGCTGCTCAAGCGCCGCTTGGATTTATACGAGAGCAGTCATTTTTACGCACGTCACGTGGTGCAACGCTGAGATTGTCCCGTGCGGCTCTCGATCGCGCTGCATGGTTCCTGCTGTTATAAAATACAGCTGCTTTGGAGCAAACGGCATATTATTTTGTATTTATTATTTTTCTAAAATGCCGCAATATTGTTTTGTGAGCATATATTTATATTGTGCTTAAGTATTTATTCCTTTTTGATTTGGTTTGGTACGGCGCCGAAGAAGAAAAGACAGAGAGAGGTGAATTAGAGCGGGGCTGTTCACGTCTGAGTACGAAGACGGAAAAAAAACACAGTCCTGTCGTGTCAGTTCTCTTTAGCAGGGAAGACGCCAGGGGAAATACATAAAGTCAAACCTATATTGTAACCCGCCATACCACGGCCTCCGAAGATAAGGAAGAACAACTTTTAATCGTTACATTACCAACGCGTACGTTGCGACTATCATCGCGGGGCAGGGGAACTCAGCCGTGCATGTGTCATCTGAGCAATTCATCCTCATCATCAATATTTTGAATCAGATGTAACGCTTCCTCTACTCTAAAGCCTTTTTTAAAATATACATGTATAGATATATGGTGACCAGCAGCCTTTATCAATGCAGCCGCTGGTTGCTATTGGAAACCTTAATCACGCGATCAAAAAATTAAATTGACAGCCCTAATTATTATTCTTGAGATGAGACACTTGAATAGTAATGAGTCATTTTGATCAAGGGTTGCTGTTATTGTTTTCCCGGTTGGCGGCTGATACAACAAAGGATTATTATTATTAACGTGCTAAAATGTTCACACTGAGCCTCTCCGTTGCACCACGACAATTCCCCGAAACAGTCAGAAAAAGAAAAAGAACAAAAGCTAAAATAGAAGATTGGAACGGCAAGAAGCGGATTTCTGAGGCCCAGACGTAAACATCATTCCAAATAATAGCAGCGTAGTGACGATTCAAACAGCAGGATGAAAACAAATGCACCCGAGTGGCCCATGTTGAGGGTTAGCAGTTGCTAGTTTTGAACAGCTCTGGAAACTCATTCCAATGGACGCTAGTTATGTGAACGTGACGTTTTGACTTTTTTGGGTCTCTGGGGTGCCTGCCCCCCACTCCATCAAGTGTGAAATATAACAACCAAGTCAATCTTTTGTGAGCTGCCCATTTATGAAAACATTTGTGACATCACAATTGGGTTTATTTACATAAAACCGCCCCCACAGAGTTCTACGTCATTGACTTGGAAGCTAGGCGAGGCACAGTTACGCCACTTTCAAGAGACGGCGTGACTGCATTTTTTGAAGCATCAAAAGATAAGCAGAGTTGTATTCAGTTTTGTTGGCAGTATAGATAAAGTAAATTTGTTGACACTAGCTTGAGCTGATTACCGGTTTGACGCGGTTTGAAAAAGTCAGGTTTCAACCACAGTTAATACTTTCTGATACTGGTAATCACCTCCTCTTTTCATTTTTGAGGGGACGTCTAAGCAGGGCAAAATATGATTGGCTGTTTGCAGAGTTGAGTAAAGGATTTGCCACCAATTAACTTGTTTTTCTCCTTGGTGAGGGGAGAGCAGTTTCCCACAGAGGGGAAAGTGGGTGGGAGCAAGACGAAAGAGACACTGCAAACACAGATGCCTTTTTGTGCTGTAGATTAATAGTGTAATTATGTATTATGTGTAATTAGTGTATTTTTTTAATTTAATTTTTTAATTTTAAATTAATTAAAATAATTTAAATCAATTAATTTGAAAAAAATCTATTTTATTAAAAAGTGGCGCCAGCGGGTACTTGTTAGCCCCAAGGTCAACATGAGTAGCCCATGGGTCTGTTCTAAAAATAGCTCACCAGTGATCCAACACTGAGTTACTAAGTAAAGTTATAACAGAAGGTTAACATGTATTTATTTATCTACTTATTTAAACTTAACATGAAATGACATAACATGAGTTATCACTTAGAGTTATCATTTCATACCGTGATAACGCAATATTTTTGCACACTGTTACTATACCGTCTGAATGTAATATCGGCCCATGCCTGGCACAATGTCCTGGTTGGGTATTTATTCTTGCCGACACATGCACGGATCCGCACACAGATATATGAAATGTAGTGCTAGAAGTGCTGCCTCCATGGGTGAAAATGCTTTCATTGTTTTAACTGGCACTCTATGCTCCTAGAGGACTAAACGAGACCACGCTTTGTGACAAAACAGTTGTCTCTAAAATGCTTTGATAGTCTTGAGATTTTCTTGTACCATGCAAAGATTCATGACAACCTGAGCCGGATATAGTGAAGCAGCCCCAGAACAAAACCAAATCTTCTTCATGTTTCATAGCAAGCAAAGTATTCTTGTCTTAAATTTCAACAGTCTCATACGTTAGCATCAGGTCAGTCATTAAACGTTTTCAAGCTGCATTCTTACCAAACGTCGTCTCTCCTCTTCCACCGTGTTGAGCAGTTTGGAGAACTCCTTGAAGGACTGGGCTGAAATAGAATTAAGAAGAAACTTTGAACACAAACATCACCGGGAGTTTACAGATGCAACGGCGTTAGTTGAACAAGAGGCTACAACGCTGTGTGCAGTGTGTCGTGGCGGTGTCGTTAAACGTCAGATGTTCCCGGCTCACCGCAAGCATCAGAGCGCGGCCCTAAAATCTTTATGGAACTGCAGCCTCTGAGCCTTTGCCACGGCATATTTTAGAATGCAATAAAGTCATGCAGCTGTCCGAAGACGAGCAGTAAAATAAACAAACAAAAATGCAATACTTGAAATTGAGCGAAGTCCATTGATTACATCGCTTTTTTTTATTTAACTCCCCTGCTGGGTGCTTTTGACGACACACTACAGCCAACTGGAAGTTGATGCTGTTAAGATACGCCGGCGCCACTTGCAGCTTATATTACAAGCTGCAAGGTCGGATGAGGCAAGCCTCTTGGTCAGCCCTTGTGGCCGCCCCGCCCTGCTTGCCAACTTGCCACTGACACCATTACCAGGGAGCTATGTATCATTGTAGACACGTTGCCCCATTTACACGGCAACGCCTTAAAATGAAGCAAGCAATGATTTTTGCTCATCCGGCCTCCCATTAAATACACCGGCACCTTTATCAGGCACACAAAAGCTCTCAGGGAGCCACTGATGACAATCCAAAGACAACCAATAGGAGTCAAGGGTGGTTACGATGTGTATATCACTCAGTGGCAGATGAACAAAAGATAAGTGCAGACAACCTTGAAAAAGAAGCCATACGTACTGCATGTGACTGCATACTTAAAAGAGACATATTATGTCAAGTCTTCACAATTAAAAAAAGTTCCTTGTGTCTTAATAATAATATATATGACATTCTCAGGCCAAAATACAGCGATTCTTTCAGCCCCCATAATTTTGAAGTCTAAAATTCAGCTATTTATATATTTTTTTCTGTGGAACGGAACATATCCTGTTTTTTTTGCTGAAAAGCTCACTTTATTTGCATAATTTTTCATTTTTGTGCAATTTCTGTATTGACCTAAAATGTCACACTATGCCGCCAAAATCCTGGATAAGAGGAAAGTAGTAATTGATGTCAAGTGAGTATTTTAAAAGAAGTACATCTCAACTGTTCTCGGATCTCTAAACGTTGGAGAGGTGTTAAGTTTAGCCCGGGTAGCCCAGCGGAAGTTACAGAGCTTTCGTAATCAACTCATCAGAATTTATTTTTAAGGGTAATGTTGGAAGATTAGTTTGAAGTACAGGAAGTCCTCAAATTTTTGTTTATTTCTTACTTTTACTTTCTGTTTACTTCTTCAATTCACAACCAAAGTAGAGAAGGAAATGGTCGACTTTGATTGGCTGCTGTCACACACATCTTTGCCCCATCTGATCAAGTAAATGTGCTCACAGCACACAGCTAGTCACAGTAAAATCACCATTCTTGATCATTCTTGACCCAGCCCTATGTATATTGCCATTTGCAGGGTAACCGATGGGCTGGGGTTATTAGGGACCACTGCTATAAGAGACACAACAAATTTCCCACAGCATGAATGGACACGTACCCTATAGAGACATTTTGTGCAAGAGGAAGTGTAACTCATTTTAGCGGGATGATAGGGATTTAAAGCTCGCTTCAGACGCAGAGGCTCTGGGATCGACTTTTCAGGAGAAGGGCATGGAACTTCTCACATTAAAAAACAAAACTCAGTCATCGCATTAATCCTTTGGTGGTATCGATTTGCTGGAGAATGTGAATGTCACGGAGCCAAATCGATGGAAGGTCAGGCGAACCCACGTAGTGGCGGGTGCACAGGGTTCTGGCGTGATGCGTTAGAAGTAGGGAGCATCAAAGAGAGGCCAGCCACCAGAGTTCCCCAGTGGCAGTCGAGGGACTTGAATGGTCGGGCTCAACCGCACTGATGACTAGATTGATTTCCACAGGGTGTTTCAAAAAGTAATCATGGCCTAAACTACAACCCCCCCCCCCCCCCCCCTTTGTGGTGGTGAGGCAGTTATTGTATGTTCCCAGTGTTATATGGGCCAAAGAATTAGCTACGTCTGCTCAATTTACAGGTGCTCTTCAGTGTACAACAGACTTCTGTTCCTACGGTAGGAATATAGGCTGAATTTGTCGGAAATGTTATGTAGTATTTCCCCAAACGATGCTAGCACACTATTAAACTCATCTATCTCGCGAGCTACCTACATGCCTATGATCTTTCTTTTGATCCATCTATGGTATGATACGCTACCGATCTAACTACAGTATCTAACTATATACCTATCTATGGTACCAATCTATGGTATTTATCTATGGCATCTATCTATCTATCTATCCATCTATCCATCTACCCATCCCTCTATCCATCCACCTATCCATCCATCAAGACCTACCTACGGTATGTTATGCAACTGATCTACTGTAGCTATGGTATTGATTTATCTATTTATCTATTGTATTTATCTATCCATCTATCTATGGCACAGGTGTCAAACTCAAGGCCCAGGGGCCAGATTCGGCCTGTAATAATGTTTTGAAAAGTACAGCGGTAGCTGAGCATGTGCCCCCTGGTAAGTTAAAAAAGAGTAGACCTGTTTCAGCTATCTCCACAAACCTGATTGGACACCAAAATTAATGGGAAAGTCAGCAATTTGGTCCGAAGCAGCCATTTTGGGAGTGAATTCCACAGCTGTACTTCGGCAAACTCGACCAAATCCGCCCAAATGGGAGGAAGGTATCCTAAACAGATGGGCGATGCTGAATTTAATTGTCATTGTTTTTTTTGTTTTTTTCTTTCTTTTTTAGGTACTTACTGAAGTTGCTTCTTGGCAATGGCATTCAAGCCAAAGGTGAGGAATTGACCTGGAATTATAGTTGGGTCTTGCCGGTTGTACGAGCTCCACTAAGTTATCCTTGTGAAGGCAGAATTCTTAATCGAGCTCTTGTATTGGACCTCATTATAATGAGTAAAAAAAAAAAAAAAAAATGAGCCCATTGTCAACGTGAAATCTTTCTGCGTGGGCAAATGTAATTGGTCTCGAGTAAAAAGCTGCCTATCACGCAGCCTTCGCGGCAACGATTTGCTTTGCAGTTCAGTCTAACGGCTTGTCGAGGAGGTCGATGGTCACTCTATCCTTGCAGATGGACATTAATTCCGCACAGAGCCAAGATTTCAAACTGAGGATAATGTGCAATGCAATAAAGACAGAAAAAAATAGGGAGAGAAATCCAGACTGTCAGATTTCTGCACAGATGCTTTCATATTCCTGCTTGAGGCTCAACAGTTCAGATCATTAATCTCTGACACTGGTCAGACAATTAGTCCCCTTGATCTTCTACAGAGGAAGCCTCATAAGGCAATCAATTATACATGCAGCAAAGAATTAGACCCTGTCTGAGGGCTACACACTGAGTTCACCACGGAACGATTCGCATTAGAGATGTACATAAAAGAATAGATAATCGATTAATTGGTGCCTAAGAATCATTGACATCAAGAACATGGAAACACAGTTCAGAACATTCCGAGGGTGATTCTCTCATCATCTTTCAAAAGAACAGTTACATTGCAGTCAATAATGGAAATTGAGTCAAATGGCCATGGGGGTTATATTTTTGGCATGGTAATCAAGACAGCTGGGTCATTCCATCTAAAATCAAGATTTTTTTCCTTCACCTCTGATATTTTCTTCAAAATTTTAGATGAGTAAAGGTTTTGAATCAGTACTTATTTTACACAAGTACACCTCTTGTATTGAATTGTACCTACCGTAACAAAAAAAAAAAGAAAAACATCCTCACTACGGTGAGAAATGTGCACCTGGAGTACCAGAAAACGTCAGGCTGAACTCACCAATGTTCACCTCATCATCGGTCTCAGCATCGCCGAGGCACTCGAACTGGAACTCCTGCAGCGACTGGGAGAACTTCTGGACGGCGGCAGAAAGATCTGACCAACGAGAGAGCAGAAAAGCTGACAAATCAGGAAACTGAATACCAATTTTGCCAGTTTAGTACTACATCTGCTTGTTACCTTAGCCACGAAAATGTTCACTTTTTATTGCTCTTAGACCATGAACATTTCATTAACCATTGATTTGGATATACATTTTTTTTTCACCAAAATCCTGATAATACTGGTAATTTTGTTTACTATAATCCTGATGTAAAATGTTTAAATTTGATCTCTGTTTGCTATGAAGTTTCTCTTATGACATTTGACACTTCAGAGTATTGTGTTTACTCCCTTAGGTTTTCATTCACAGCCTTCATTAGTGAGTCGCGGCGGAGGAAATTATTTCAAACTGTGTGACTATCTTTAGCATGCTGGAACATCTTTGCTAATTAAACGAATGAAAGTGCTACAATGTGACAGAATTTTACACTTTCTATAATATGGCAAAACGTTGCTTCTAAAAGAAAGTGACAGATTAATGCTGTGCATACTGTATGCAGTACCATTCCTGCAGTTAGTGCAGTAGGCTATATAATGAGATCCAGTGAACTGTGACGTAAGCCAAACCTGTCTAGAAATCTGAATGTGCTATAGCATATCTAACCAAACCTCCATGAGTAAATTAGCCAGAATTACAGTCAATATGTGTATAAAAACACATTAAGGCCATACATTTTAAACCATCAAAGGAAAAACTGAAAGTCAGTAAGTATGTCGGTAACTGAGTAACCCAAAATGTATTTACGGCACTGTACAAACATTACGGGTCGTACGGACTTAACCTTGAAACATTGTATGTCAAACTATTGAGCCACTGGGTTACCTTGTATCTTGTTTAGTTTTCCTTCTGGATTACAAAATTTTGACAATTATGTAGAGTGGACCTAGTATTGAGACTACTGGAACACCACTAGTTTTATAACACCAGAAAATCAGACAAAGCTACCTTTAATTAAATAGTATTAATAATGAATATTCAATCTATGTGAAGATACTGCTCATGCTAATGATTTATAACAATAATCATCATCAATGATTAAACAAGGTAGAAAACCATTCAGCAACTCTTAATTTTATAAATCTCTACAAGCTTTTGCAATTTCAAATGGTCACTTCTACTCACCCAGGATATCACAGTGGCTACGTTTACATGGACAAAATTCCCAATCAGAGTTTGGATTAAAATTATGATCAGATACACTGTTTCGGAACAAATTATTTTGACATGCGCATATTGACCAAATATACTGGAAGTAGTAGAAGAAGATGAAGCCGTAGTGACCTCCGTGTCAACAAAACATGGCTCGGTCCATTTATACATTAAACGTTAGCGTAATTTTGCATATTTTTCCGGTTTGCGCTGTTACGTCGAGTTAATACTTCCTAATGGAGCTGCACATGTACCAGTTCAGTCTCGCATCCGCCATGTCTTTTGTTCACTCTGCTTCTACTAGATTGCGGGAATAACAGAAACGCATACAGTATACTGACGTCAAGGACATGCGCAGTAAACACTGTTTGTTCCGTAATTTGTGAATAAGTGTTTTCATGTGCACCGATCGGATTAATAATCGACATAAACTACTTCTCTTCTTCAGAATAAAATCTTCATCGAATGGGCTTGATCCGGTTGGAATATTCAGAATGGGGTGTGTACGTGAAGCATTTTTATTCCAATCAGACATTTAATCTGATTAATAAATGTGTCCATGTAAACGCAGCCAATGTAACATTCTGGTGACCTATTTTCAGAACAGGCCCACAGATTACTCATGTGGTCCTTGTGAGCTACCTGGTGGCCAAAGCCGCAATATTAGTGACCCCTGATGTAGCACATACTGTAAAATAATGTGAACTGAGTAGCAAGCCTTGTGGAACGCCACCATCTACAGTGGAACCTCGGTTTATGACGCAGTTCTATTCCTACGGTTACAAAGTAACCGAAATTTGTTTGTACAGTAAATCACGACCGGGCTCGATCGAACCCAATCCTCCTGAAACCGAGTGTGCCTTCATCTGCTGCTAGACGACGTAATCACACACACATTTAAATCGGAGGTCTGACCATCAGAAACTGAGGACCCTCTGCACAAAATTTTGCCTTTGAGAATTTCTCAAAGAACTGAATAAAATAGATTCATAAACTGCATAAATATGTTTCAACGTTGTTACATGATATAGTTGTGCGCTACTCAGCCAGACATTAGATTGAAAGCCTCTTGTGAGGCATCTATATTATAGTGAACGATGACCGCCTGCAAATGCTGCAGAGGCCGCCCTGAGTGCCATTGAGAGCAACGTTTCCAGAAGATGTATTACGCCTCCGAAACGCTCCCCACTTTGTCTGTTAGGCTGCAGATTTTGCAATCAATACCTTGCCAGCAGTCTAAACGCGCTCGCAGGGCCATCAATAATGGCTGATCTCTGACTTCTGACATTCAGGCAGGCGTAAACCTTAGAAACACACAAAGTCATGTTCTGTATGTTGCTTGCCTTGTTTCTGAAAAGCTACCAAATATTGAAAAAAAAACCAACAACAACAGTACACGTTGCCGACACATCTAAAATAATCTTTTTAGAAGGCATGGCTACAAAAGATTTAGGTCTACTTTGTAGAGCATCCTTAAGCGATTATTTCTGAGATAAATTAGCATTTTCTTAATTCCCAACATATTCGTTGTTTTCTATCCATAAATTCACCAAGTCAATTTTTTGTTTTCGGAAACGCTGGCCACTCATTCTCTAATATTACTGTATGTACTTGGGTGTGTAAAAGTGGGTAAGGGAGAATAAGTTTAACTGCTTTATGGTCTAGCCTCAAATAAACTGCAGCTCAGGCTCTGGTTAACAGTCATAACAAGCATGCTTTTAGCACTGTCAAATATGTTACCTCATTTGAAATCTCTTCAAACCAATGTAAAAATCAGTTCAGCGTGAACAAAAAAAAAACTGCTAAAAACTAGAACAAAATTTTGTACATATAGAGGGCTTGTCTAATTAAAGGAGTTTTTAAGAAGGATTTAATCAAGCAAGAATTTGCAAGAATTTCTCAGGAGCAGTTCAGCTTCAACATATGCACAATAGCTAGCTTCTCTCATTCTGAATCAAACAGCGGATAGCGAGCGGTGCTGTTTCTGACTAACTGAAATATTTCCTAGTTCGAAAAAAAAGTAAGAAGAAGCTACAATTTAATGTAACAAAAATGAGGAATGGTAGGTGGTGGGTTGGGCTCTGGAGTCTGCAGACTCGGGTAAATTAGTGGACCCCAGAGGTCGAAGCAAACACGGTGAAGCAGCATTTAGCTGTTATGCTGCACACAAAAATGGAATGAGCTGCCAACAGAAAATCAGCCATTCTTTTTTTTCCCACATGCCTATGATTGAGGTTTTTTAAGCACTTTTAAAATATATTTTTTATATATTTTTCTTGCACTGTATGTTGTCGTAATTTTTTTAAGCTATATTTTATTTATGTACTTTGTTTTTAAATGACTTTAGTTCTTTTGTTTTCAGATGCTTATAGATATTGTACGTTTGATTGTGTAAAGCAAAATGACTTACTTTGTGTATGAAATTAACTAGAGTGGTCCCTCGTTTATCGCGAGGGTTATGTTCCAAAAGTATCCTGTCATAGGTGAAATCCGCAAAGTAGCAAACTTTTTTTCTTTTAAGGCTGTAGTGTAAACCTCTCCATTATACAATACAATACAATACTACTTTATTTATATATCACATTTCATAACAGCTACAGCTGTAACAACCCACTGTGGGATCAATAAAGGCCTTCTTATCTTATCTTAACAAAGCACTTTACATTACATCAACAAAACAGCAATAATAAGTGAAAGCAATAAATGAAAACACAAAATACTATATACAATGGACACCAGAAAACAGCAGAGAACCGTCAGTCTCACGTCTTTATCATTATTATTATTATTATTATTATTATTATTATTATTGTTATTGTTGTTCTAGTTATTAATATTTTATAACGAAATCAATGTAAAAAATATTTTGAAAATCTAGGGAGGAAAAAAAAGGATTAAACTTTGTCTCCTGGCCTTTTTTTAAATTTTCGTTTCTTAATATTAAAAACATTGTCATGTTATATTTTTTGATGATTAAACATTAGACACAAAGCTCAAAGTTTAGTGAAAACTCACGAGTTTGCTAACCCTGAAAAGAGGGAAACTGACTTTTCCGTTTCAAGAAGTGAGTTAACTCAAACCATAAAAAGGGGGGTAACTCTTGCCGGTTTTAGAGAGGGAGGTAAATTAAACTCGCTCAGCACGTGACAGTCATCATCTACATACACTGAAATAAGTTTCTGTTGAATATTTACTCAATTTTATTTCTTTAACGCGTTTGCATTAAATATAATCAGCTGAATCTAGATTTATTTTTAAGTAGACATATAGCATACATCTACTTAAAAAAATTTATCTGGCTCCAGTTTATTTTATTTTGTGCAACCACCTGACGAAATATAATTGAGTAAATTAAACGATCAATTTTTTCAGTGTACCCCTCATGAGATCATGTTGAGGTTTTAACTGTTTGAACAATTTATTATATTTCATCAGCTGTTAAGTGCCTTTCTCCCTCGCCAGATTGTAAATTAATAGGCGAAGCAAGCAGTTTTCCTCTGTTCTATTATTGTGATTGCAAAGGACGTGAAACTTCCCCAGATATAGACCCGCAAAGCTTCTAACCGACATTGAAGCTAAGTTTTAGGGAGCTGACTCGCAAAAGGACTAGACACCAGCACAGGGCAAACAACACTAGGTACTCCGACATAGTGATACACGCCGGCTCCAATGATACTACGATGAGGCAATCAGAGATTACAATTAAAAACATAACTAGAACTTGTGATCTCGCTAGAAAGATGAGTCGGCATCGAGTAATTGTCTCTGGCCCCTTGCCTGCGAGAGGCAATGATGAGAGGTTTAGCAGATTATTCTCGCTTAACCGGTGGCTGGCTAGCTTTTGTAGAGAGCAGGGACTGCAGTTTGTAGATAATTGGCCTTCTTTCTGGGGCCGACCTGACTTGTTTAAGGTGGACGGGCTTCACCCTAACTGGGAAGGCGCCGTCACTCTTTCTAGAAATATAGATTACTGTTTGAGCCTTCCATGACAGTTCACATCAAAGCAGGTCGGGTTACAGGCGATTAGCGAGCCTGTAATAACGGGTATGGAGTCTGCAAGGCCAGAGTTAACTAGCGCTATGCTAGACCCAGACAATACACATACTTTTTTTATTTAGATTAGAGCCGTACACACCACATATTGCTGCATCACGTAGTGATATTGTTTCTACTGAGGTGGTGCAATATGATAATAATAGTACTCGAGAGCCGATAAATAACTACCATATTCCGACAGTCGGACCCTCCCGCTGTGCTTATAGTTGTTCGAGCCACAATACAGGATCCAGGGAACGCAATCTTATTAATATTATGATTAGGGATCCTGTTATGGGCAATTATCCGGATAAACCTATTTTACTGAAACTCGGTCTGTAATATTAGATCACTCTCTTCGAAAGCCCTGTTAGTTAATGACCTCATAAGAGACAATAATCTTAACATGATTGGGCTTTGCGAGACCTAGTTAAAACCTGATAATATTTTACCGCTAAATGAGGCCTCACCTCCAAACTTCGTTAGTTCACATGTTGCACGCCCTCATAAGAAAGGTGGGGGTGTAGCCCTTATTTATGAATCTGATTTCAAACTTAGGCCGCATTCTAGCGACGCCTTTAAAACATTTGAAGTGCTCATTATGCTATCTATGGCATCATTGCCGTTTTTTCTCACAGTTAACTACCGTCCCGCCGGCTCGTACGCTGGATTTTCAGATGAGTTCTCCGAGTTTTTGGCTGATTTGGTAAATCATGCAGATAATATAGTGATTATGGGTGACTTTAACATTCATATGAATCTCCCGACGGAACCACTTACAGCGGCATTTCAGACAATAATTGATAGTTTTGATTTCACACAGATAATTGACGAAGCGACGCATCGAAATGGTAATACTTTAGATTTGGTACTTACCCGAGGTTCAGCATTCTCAAATGTAATGCTATTACCGTATACTAATGTTATGTCTGACCATTACTTTATAAAATTTGAAGTGCTGGCTCATTACCATCGTCCTGACCACAATCAAAGCTTTAGCAGCCGAAATATTAGTTAGTAGGTAGGCTAATTGCTGTAATTTAGAGACGTGCCTTGCCGAGATTAAACAATGGATGTGTCTCAATTTTTTGCTTTTTAACGCTGATAAAACCGACATGTTGATTATAGGCCCTGCTCTTCATCGGCACCTTTTTAAGAACACCACTCTGAGGCTCGATAAATGTGCTATTACCCAAAGTGAGTCAACAAAAAAATCTTGGTCTTATAGTCGACCCAACTCTGTCTTTTCAAATGCACATTAAGAATATTACTAGAATCCCAGTCCACTTGAGATGCGATTTCAAGGTTTTGCTACTTACCTACAAAATACTGCACGGTTTAGCACCTTCCTATCTCGTCGACTTAGTGATACCATATGGTCCTACAAAAGGCCGGCCTTTTAGTGATCCCGAGAGCCAAAAAGAAGTTCGCAGGCTCTAGAGCGTTTTCTATTTGGCCACCGATGCTTTGGAATGCCCTACCCACTGATATTAGAGGCACTACCTCAGTAGAAATGTTGAAAACACGACTTAATACTTATTTGTAAGATTCTGCATTTAGTTTAACTGTTTTTTTTGCCTTTTTACAGCCGCTTCTATTTCTTTTCTGCCCCCTTTTCCCAGGCTGGGGAATTAGGTGATGACGAGCGAATTGGAGGTTGCTGTTTCGATCCAACAGCAACTGACTGCTACAAGATCGGAGGCTGACCACATCCTCGGAGGTGCTGCTATGGAGATTTCTACATTGACCATTGGGCCCCTGCTCACTTCACAGATGTCATCTTCCTCCATCACTTCATTTGATTAACTTTCACATCACTCTAACAAACACTGTATAGTACTATAATGTGTGTTCAATGTTGCCCACTCGGCATCCATTGCAGCCTGATCATCCTGGGAGGGGGATTCCCCCATCTGTGGCCCCTTCTCAAGGTTTCTCACTTTTCCCCAGATGGGTTTTTTTGAGTTTTTCCTTGCCCTCCTGGGGGTTAAGATCAGGGGATTTCGTGTATATGATCTGGTGCATATGTGAAGTCCTTTGAGACTTTCCTGTGATTAAGGGCTATATGAATAAAGTTGACTTGACTTGGTGACTCATCAAATCAGGGCTCCGTTCATGCTGTCTTTTCATAGTTGTGGTGTACCCGCTTAACTCCAAGTTAAGGTACTCCAAGTTGAGTAAACTGATTCAAATCAGCTGTTCTGGAACTGGAAACTCAGAGTTTCCCATCTCAGAGTAGATCAACTCAGACTTCAGGATTAGTCTCAGTTTGATGAACCTGCTCTGTGAAAATGACCCCAGGTCACACTGACCAATGAACATTGTTAATAAATGATCACAACAGGAAGTTAAAGTCCCAAACACCAGTTGAAGAAAAAAACATTTTCATACAAATAATGATGACAATTTTTTAAAATAACGGTTTTAATTTTAATTAACATCATACGAAGTTGTAAACATAAAGTATCGATTTTAACTTGCGCGTATCTCACGCTCCCTCCTCCCTCTGTCCTGGCTCAGCTCCGGTGTAGCGTTTTTTTTTTTTTTCCTACTCTCCTTTGCCGAGAGAAAAATATAGTTACCGGTATAGGTAGTTGTGGCCTCTTTTTTCTCTTTTTGGTGAGAAGAAACTGACATGTCACCTTCTATTAGATTTGAAAACTGTAAGAATGAAATATGAAAGGTCCCGGGTAATTGTAAGTTCATCCTCCTGTCTTTATTTAGACTTACTGTATGTCCTCTTCTTCCTCACTAAATTAAATTTAGTAAGCCAAACGCATTCTGTGCGAGGAAATGACACGGAGGAGATTTATTCAAATTGATCTACAGTACTTTAGCCAATCGGAATGCAGAATAAATTGTGGGGTTTGTACGCTGTAAAAAAAAACGGCATGAATTGCACTGTAAAAAATACAGGCAGTCAATTAGGACACAGTACAGGTTTGTACGCTGTAAAAAACAGCATACAAAATAGCACTCTAAAAAAAATCTGCAATGTGAGCCCGCGAAATATGAATCGCGATATAGGGAGGGACCCCTGTACATACTGTAAATAAGGATACCTTGATAAGTGTGATGCTATTGAGTGGTACAAATGTTCCATAAATCCTGGTTTAAGATGGGTACTTACACCATGATTGTATATCACTGGAAGGCAGCATATTGCTCTGTGTAGACAGCACGCTCAGGGCCCAGTTGGGGGTAGTTGGGAGCGATTGGGTGGAATAAACCTCTTTTTGAGGCAAAGGGGTGCGATTTATATTATGTTTTAACCATAGGTGGGTCTTTTACTAAAGATGCAGTGAGTGAGTGAAATGGGGTTGTGGCATAATCCATGGTATTACATGAGTTGAACCACTAGTGGGCAGACTATTCCTGTGTAATGCTACTGCAGGGAACGCACATGAAAAGTGCTGTGCAGGCAGTTAATAAAGGCGGGTCCGTGGTATCGCAGAAGAGAACAGTGGCCTTGCTTTTTTAAAGAACCCAACACAACACGTCAGTACTTAACCCGGTAAGGGACGATTACAGGGATGGACAAGAAACCACTTCCGTCCTTGCTTGGTCTGTCCTTTAAAAAAAAAAAAACTTCTCGCTCTCTGTCTGTCCGTCCACAAAATGGATCTGTGTTCCGTCCTTGGGACGGAATGCCCATCTCTGGTGAAAGGCTTCAACTTGCTGGCGTTAAACTGGTCTTTTGGACGTCCGCACAAGTTGACCCATCGTTCACATTTATCCCTATGACATTTTGGCTTCGGGAAACGAATAAAAAATACATCCTTCATATGTGGACGGTCGTAGTTTCTGGAGTTGTTTCTGCAAGTTCCATACCCAGCAGTGTTTGCTCGGCATGCTTCTTTTCTGAGATAAACAGGAAGATACAAGCAGTACTAACAGGAATTGTCTATTAGCACGCTTCTATGTTGACCGCCTTCTTGTTCATGATGCGATTTCACGCGGCCTTGCGGTTAAAAAAATAGCACTCGCGTGGCATGCTACCCGCCTTAGCTGTCTAACAACATGCCTGATGTAAAACTGACCCAAAACATGTCTGATGTAAAATACACAAATCAAGCAGCAAACTTAGCTGCATCAAACGAAACAATAATCATCAATGTCAGGTTATATAGTCGGGTGAAAATCCACTTTCGCTTCTACTTAATCTGTCTTTTTTTTTTTTGTTTTTTTTTTATTTCCCGTTTATCGCCAGCAAAATGGGCATCCGTCATAGGCGGATAGATGGACCGGTCCGTTGGTCAGACTCTAGTTTTAACCAAGTATATGATAATACACTTTTCTAGTTTTTTTTTTTATTAAAAAAAAAAATCTCTGTCAAATTTTAGAGGCACTGAGATTCAACATCGACTGGTTAGCACGTCCGCCTCACAGTGCAGAGGTCGTGGGTTCGATCCCGGCCCCGGCCTCCCTGTGTGGAGTTTGCATGTTCTCCCCGTGCCTGCGTGGGTTTTCTCTGGTTTCCTCCCACATTCCAAAAACATGCATGGTACATAGATTGGACACTCTAATTTTCCCCTAGGTGTGATTGTGAGTGTGAATGTTTGTTTGTCTCTGTGTGCCCTGCGATTGGCTGGCAACCAATTCAGGGTGTACCCCGCCTACTCCCCGAAGACAGCTGGGATAGGCTTCAGCACTCCCGCGACCCTTGTGAGGATAAGCGGTATAGATAATGGATGGATGGAGATTCAACATAGGGGTGCTGGAGCACCCTCAAAATGAGCTATCAACGCATATGCTATTCACTACTAAACCATTCTGTCCTATAAGAATTAGCGTGAAGAAAAAACAACATGGAAAATGATTTTTATTCTAATTAAAGAATTCCCCATCTACATTCCAGCATTTCATGTTTTTCTCAATTTATATGCATTTTTCGGCAAGTTGAATAATCTGCGACACAAAGTAAACGAGGGAAAGGGCTCACTGACATCCAACGGCAAACACAAGAGACCCCATTAGCTTCCACTCTACAAGACAGCAGGGAAATAAGGGATAAAAGGCCCAAATAAAGCGGCCACTCTGAAGGGGTATGCGCCAAGTAGAGATGTCACGGCTCCCCAGACAGCTCGTCTTCATCTGCGCTGACAGAGGAGTGAATTCGCTGCCTTACATTTTGATTATATGTGGCGAAGAGGAGCTGGGGCGAGCCGGGCGGTGTGGTGGGGTAATAAAAAAAGAAAGAGAGAGAGCAGCATGAGCTACTGAAGGCCTAAATCGTCTTGCTGTGTGACATGAGAGGAGCAATATGATGAAAGCGCTGTTGCAAAGCAAGGTCCAGCAAACATTTTGCACTTATTAGAAGAACATTCAAAGCCTTAAAATAGCCGCATCTAATTTTATTACACTCGACAAGCATTTGATCGAGGCCAGCGTGTGATTATTTTGTGCTGAAATGATCCTTCGGCACAGCGGGGGGGTGCCAGAGCAAGAACAATATTAGCCACGGGGGGCATCCTTGTCTGCAGGTTTAATGACAAAAGAGATGCTTTCGAAGGGGGGCGGCTATGCCACTTAGCAGCCAATGTGCGAAGACGCCCCGGGGGGACCACCGCATCTCCAGGGCAACGGCATGACTGTCCAAACACACTGCATGCCGTCTCAGTGTTGCACAGTCGACGTTCTCATTCAAAACGCAACTATTGATTTACCTGCAAAAGCTAGTTCTCCAATATGCAACTTTGCAGGTAACACCTTGTATTAAGATTCACTGTTTGCGCCACAAAACACTCTAAACCAGGGGTCACCAACTCCGGTCCTCGAGGGCACCTGTTCTGCAAGTTTTCAATCTCTCCCTGCTGTAACACACCTGAGTCAAATGATCACATCATCAGCAAGCTCTTGAGAAGCCTGATAACAATCCTGATCATTTTAACGAAATGACGATAAGTACTGTTTATTTTCTCTTGGTTCAGTTCCGTTTTAATCAGCAACGTTGCTGCCGTGTTAAAAGGCATCTGTAAATCTGCTCAGTTACATACATGTACATTTACAGCTCATAATCGCTCTGTAAATGCAGTAAATATATAAGTTTTCAAAAAAGATAGGTGCAGTTTAAATACTTTTTTTTCCCAAATTGTCTAAAAATAGAGTGGGTGCGGCTTATATAACGGTGCGGCTTATAGCCTGGAAAACACGGTATTCTGATGCATTTCATTGGCTAAGAGATCGAGAATAGGATTTAACAAAGAAAATGACGTATCCGCTCTCCCGGCTTTAAAGAAAGAAACGCGCAACAGCGCTCCCGGCTTTAGTAGTAGAAACGCGGTCATGCGCTACCCACCCTTAATGGGTTAAAGGCCAGTGAGAATAAATGAATTTTCAGCAGACGTAAGCAAAACATGCCTGAAGCAATCTGCTTACATTAATACAGTACATTTAATAATCAGCATCTCTGATGAGTATATTTCATTTACATTGTTTTATATTGTTGTCATGTTATTAGATACATACTAAAATATATATTGTAAAAAGAAGAGCTGTGAATACTTTTCACATGCACTGCAAAAGGCTTGTACCGCCTTATTTCTCAACATTAAAAGAATGCGATCAAGGTTTTATTCTTCAGTCCTGTAAAGATTGAACTAGTTCACAGTAGGAACTTTAGGTCCACAGTCTTTTGGCAAAACCACAAGCACAAAAGCATCCTGCAAACAACGTGCCAGCGCTTTCTCCTCCACTACATTGTGCTCAAAAACACCATTTCATCACTGTTGATAGGGGGCGAAGACGCTTTCCAAAGGGGAGCGCGCCTCTATCTATTTTGCTGGGCTGGCTTAACGGGGGGCGTGGGGATAAGCGACGGGGTGCATTGTGCCACTTTGATTGAAATGAAACATGGAGGCTTCCCTTCAGGTAAGACCCCTTGCTTTCCACGTTGCGCCAGCCTGTCAGTCGCACGATAGGGGGCCGGAGTCCAAAAGACAAGACTGTGGGATCGGTGAGTGTACGCAACATTTCCCACCGGCATGTGGGCTGGGAAACTAAAAACCTTCTTATACTCATTTCATTCTCTATATTGGAAATTTTGAACAGGTTAAATATTTAATCGGACCTTTGCTGAGTCTGATCAGAAAAGAGGAAAATGCTCAACTTAAGCCCGATGATTGGTATGTGTGTACCCTGCTTTAGGGAGTTGGGGATAATTTTAGAGATGGACGAGTACCGCTACCAAGTATCGGTATCGGCCAATACGGTCTTATTTTAAGGTAGCAGTATTCGGCCAATACCAGCCATTGATTCTGAAGGCAGAAAAAAAAATCTGACATTGAGTCCTCCTCAGCAGTAGTTGGTGCTATACTGCAGCAGTTTCAGCACATGGGCAAATCATCATCTGCATCATAAAGAAAGGTATTGGTTCACAATTTTTTGTCATCGTCTTGAATGAAATTTTATACATCAAAAGTACTAGAGGTATCTGTACTTGGTATCGGCGAGTACTCGATGAGTGAACAATCGTCATCGGTCTGGAAAAAGTGGTGTTGAACATCTCTAGATAATTTAATGGCATGAAAAGAAGGCATCAAAGTCTCGCATCACATCTGACCACAACAACTTTCCAAATAACACACTCAAAGAAAAGTAGGGCAAGCAATCGTTAAAGCACATTCACGATTCAGCCAGCTTCCTGCTGCTATTGAGACAAGTGGGATATGTCAGCACTTCCAGGCACAATCAATATGAAAAACTAAAAAAAAGAAATGGGTAGCAACTGACCAAAAAAATATCAGCCTGCTTGTTTTGATATGAGCTGTTCTTTAAAACTGTTGCAAGGTGCTGCATTAAGACAGGTATGAAGTGGACGATAAAGATTTTTGGGGCCTTGTTGCTTAGTGTCAATTTGACAAAATGTGGTGTTCTGTACAACGTTGAAAGCGGATACACACGTACCGACAATCGGCCAAATTTCAGCTTCTTCTCCCTTCTGATCAAACTCAACAAACATGTGTATCATGCGCCTCAACACTCCACAAAAAAAATGGCAAGAGTCTCCAACCGCAATGTAGTTACCAGATCATCTCAACCCATTAAGGACGCGAGCGCAGAACTGCGTTTCGACCACCAAAGCCAGGAGCGCTGTTGCATGTTCCTCCCTTATACGTCATTTTCTTTTTTTAATCCAATTCTCGGTCTCTTAGCCAATGAAATGCATCAGAATATACATGTGACGGTGTCGTGAGTTGTCGGAGCATATCCAGAATTTTTTCGAGGAATAATGGTGGCACAACTGATCGCGGGAGCTCTGATATAAATCACGCCAGTGATATAGATGACACGCTTGCGGAATTTAAAACATCGAAACAAGCCAAACATGATGTATGATTAAGGGGTGTAACGGTACGCTAAATCACATTTTGGTTCGGTTTGTTTTTTTTGGAAACTTTGGTTCGGTATATTTTCGGTACAAAAAAAACTGATTTTTTGGTTTTTTTATTTTGAAAATATAACAAGTAAATGGTACATTTTTTAGAAAAAATAAAAGCGAACCATTCGAGTGATATTCTAAGGAATTACACCAGAATAAAAAAAATTCACTAACAATAAAGATCTCTTAATTTTGTAAATGATTAAAACACTGAAATCTTTAAACACTCAGCAGCAACAGCCTATGACACATCTAAGTATTCAAGTTAAAGACAAGTTGTCATTACAGTACATATTCACTTTTTGTACATACATACAATAACAGTTACAATTATTGCTAACTATATTAAAACTCTTTTTATAATGAAAACAATACAGTAACTTTAAAAAGTCTTTATGAAATTGTATACACTTTTTAGGCATTGAAATCTTTGAATGTTCAACAGCATGTTGTAACGAATTGGGTTATCTGTGTTGTGGGCGGATTTGTGTGCTGCTGAGTTGTGATGTGTCCGAGGTTCATGAATACATCGTACGGCAAGCGAGTGGAGAGGCAGAGAAAGAAGAGCGCGAGCAGTTGTACTTGGATTAATAAAAACGTGATAATTAAACTACGTCTGACGGCGTGTTCCCGGAAGACGCTACAATATGATAAATCTCGCTATTTAAGTTTGACGTTTTGGGCTAAAAAGACTGCTTGCTTCCTCGTCTAAGAAAGATTTACAGTCGGATGATGCCCTGCATGTTAGACGTGCTAGCTGTAACATAGCCGCCAATCCCATGTAGCAATGTCGGCACACAACTTTCGGACTTATCCACGCACCTTTCCCCATCGGCGATGGGGAAAAGGAAAGCCAGAATGATCCCAAACAGGAGACCGCAGTGTACGCGGGGACCTTCGAGCTCTGGCTCTTTTCTGGCTCTCTCTTTTGTACCGCCACCCTCCCCTCCCGCGAGCAACAGTCAATAGTGTCCGTACGTAAGCTCGCGCTAATAATAAAAACTGATCAGAAGCTCGGAACAAACGTCTTCCGAGCTCCAGTTAGGAGGTGAGCAGCAGCATTTTGAACCAACTGGAAACGCTTGAGAGAAGCCTGGCTGACTCCAAAATAAAGTGCATTACAGGTATCTAGCCGGGATGTAGCAAAATCATGGATTACTGTTTCTAAGTGCTGATGAGAAAGCAAGGGCTTTACCTTAGACAGCTGTCTAAGATGAAAGAAGATGTACCTAACATTATCATAATAGTAATAATGGCGGACGCTGTCCATCGCGGGACGTCTGAAACAAGTAACGGCAGTGATATAGACGACGCGCTTGTGGACTTTGAACCAGTAGAACAAGTTGAATATGGTTAAGATACATGTTTGTAGACAATGACAATATTGATGGCTTTGTAACAGAATAGAGTATGATAATTACCGCTCAATTTATTTCATCCAAATAGTGCTTCGCTTTGCACGGACACTTTATTTTTACATTTTTGATTGAAACAGAAAATAATAATCAACTCATACTGAACCATGTTGAGCCAGGCTCTTTAGGCCTTAATGGGTTAAGTTGAGTGAGTGAGTGAGTGAGTGAGTGAGTGAGTGAGTGAGTGAGTGAGTGAGTGAGTGAGTGAGTGAGTGATTTAATAAGTGCAGTCCATGTTCACATATCAGCTTTCATGAAATAAAGTGACATGTAGGAAGTGGTAGAGCCACTGGGTTCGTGTTTATTGGCCTATATTAGAAGTTGAGTGATTAAGAAGTGAAGTCCACGTTTACATCATTTTTCATGAAACAAAGTGAAATGTCAAAACTACCGATTTGTTTACATTATTGTTGTAATCTGCACTTGAGTTTGTCTCCTTACAGTATTGTATATATACTTATGTTTACACCGCACCTGTGTGGCAGAATTATGTTGTCGTGAACGCTTACCAAACTGCATATCAAAATATTTAGTAACCATATAGTGTACCTCTATACCGACAGAAAATGCCCTCGGACTGAAACATATTCTACTTGAAGGCAGCGCCGTCGTGACGTCAAAAAGCGTTTCCAATAGGAGAGGGGCTGGCAAGTGACTGCTATTTTGGCTGACTCATTTACAAGTCACGGTACGAGGACAATGGAGGAAACCTTGATAAATAAAATGCAATGACTGTATTATTGCTGGAAGATACATCCCGACTCCTCTTGATTTGCCTTTTTAAAATGAGCAAGGACTGGGCTTTCTTTTGTAACAATGAAAGATACATTTTGTAAACCAGAGAGAAAAGCCTCACTTTTGACTTCCTGGTCGGCTGCTATGTCAGCACTTCCAAATATGGGCACGCTGTTAGGCATATGATAAAGAGCTTGTCCGAACGTGGGTATTGAACAAATTACATTCGGCAAGCGAGGCACCAGCAACGTGCATCTCATGCATGCACTTTTGACGCAAAAGAGATTGAGGGAAAAGACATTGAGTAGTGTTGCCGACCAAGTTCACTTTCAAAATGGGAGGGGGAAAAAAAAATAGAATAACAAAAATATTTAAGTTCAACACAGGATGTTTTAACACCGTTTTTGTTGAATGTAATGGCAACCACACTAAAAAAAACAACAACAAAAACAAAACAGCAACAACAGCACAAATACACAGCAAAACTAGCATATCTTGTCAGCTCATATGCTGGTCTATGCTGGGAGGTTTACTGTAGGGTCATTCTGCCTCATATGTTTGGCATCACATCTTCAGGCGTACTATACTTCATTTCATGCAAACATCAACCAGCAAGTTTCCAAAGGGGACTGAACTTTGCAAGCACAAGTTGCTCTCTTTGAAAGGTCAGATATAAACGTAGACAAAGTTGTTTTTGAAGCACTTGTTCAACTTGCTTGGAAGTTTGAACACTGCATAAGCTAAAAAGCCAAACAAAGAAGGGGAGTTTGTCAAAATATGCAAGAGAGCTAGGGAGTGAGCGGACAGGATGGGGAAGTTTAAGTGTGCCCATATGCATAATGTGGCTCTTTGCAGTAACACTTTAAAAATTCTGACTCTAGTTTTAATCAGAGCTGAGCACTTGACCCTTTTTTGCCAGTCCGGCCGCAACCCTCCACTCTTGACCTGGGTACCCTTCCGGCCGCGACCCCCCGCCCTTATTCATAAACATTGTCGGCCCCCACTACCGTTCCACCCTCCGGCCCCTCAAAAAAAAAGTGTCCCCGATTGATGCCGCCGCGGGAGGGATGCTAACGGTAGAAGCTTTTTAAGGATCATTAGCTGGCTAATTTACTATTTGAACCCGCTGTGGACACGCTTCAAACTGCGGCACTAGTACTTTACTACTTACCCAACTGCGTGCGCTTACTTCCATTGCGAGCCCCGGGGGTTGTTTTTTTTTCGTATTGTACAATTATTTGGGTCCAATAGGCGGCAGAAGTCGCATTCAACAAGTTATTTATTTTCCACACTTCCCTTCGTTCACGGCCTTCAAAATAAAGGCATACCAGCAAACCACTATACACAGCAGGTTTGCTACAGCGCATTTCCGGAAGTAGAAGACGCCAGAAGAAGTGCATGAACTCCACCTTGATGTGGCAGCGTCATACTTGAGTGCTGCGCGCAGCTTTATATACTCCCGGACACAAGTTGTTTTGAAACAGTTGAGTTCCAAGTCGGGGGGCGTCGCTTCAAAAAGACAGTGACAACAATGGATATCGTACCTGAACAACCATAAAGGGACCGAGATGACTAGACGATGCATTTAATTTTATTGCCAAACTAGTTTGCTTTTGCAGCAGCAACAAGATGCATGCTGCATCCTCTCTCTCCTCTCCGTGTGGGAAACTGTATGTCATTGCATCATGTGACATAATGGACCGATCAGAGCAGCAACAATTCCTGATGGGTGCGTGGCATGTGTTGCAGACCTGTGCCAAGAGCACAATGCGTCAGTCACGTGAATCAATGCGTCAGTTGTCTCTCGCGCCGATGCGGGAGTAGAAAGAAGCCTAAAAAGAAGCCTTTCACAGAGTAAGCTGAGATGAAGTTTGGTCACCTCGCGAGCAAAATCCACTTCCGGCCATGCTTAGTCCAGCCATTTTATCAAATTTGTCACCCCTGGGACGGAATGCACATCCCTGTATCTGGACATTTTTTGCAGGCCTCCTCAATTAGACTTTACACAATCAGGATTTGGGGGGCCGATCACTGATCAGCAAGTTAAAAAATAGTTTTTCGCCATTCGCTAACTAGTTTTCCATCCCTATTTCCTCACAAATAGCGGTGGCTTACTGTACAAGGAATATCGAATTCAGAACAACAGAACTCCATCTGTGCCACATGACTTCATCCAATGCATTACACAGTCCCTCGTCACACACACGGTTGGAAAGAATACACGCCCCCGCAGCAAACCAGAGTGATGTCAGGCCAAACGCAACGTGAGGGAGGACAGGAGGCGGGGTGGATGGTTACACAAGCAAGCATGTTTACAGGACACTTCCTGTGGCCGAGCCTCAGAAGCGTCATCTGTCCTCACATCAACACGGAGACGTCCCAGAGCTCCAAAGCAGACGTGATAACAGATCCGTATTATTTTAATAACTGTCAGCGTATTATATTGCTTGGCTAAAATATGCACTGCGGGACCAGTAAAAGTGCTGTTTGCAGACATATAATAACATCATCCAAAGCGTCACCCATTTATTGGTGTTACCACATAGAACTGTTGAGAGGCACAGGCATGCATCGGGTGCAATAACATGCATCATGTGACAAAATGGTGGCCTGCCATGGACTTGATTTATGTTGGCAGACTGGAATCAGCTCATAGATTCATGGAAGCAGTGTCCAATAGATGGCAGTGTGGCGAAAACATCAACAACAACAACAACAACAACAACAACAACAAAAAAGGAGGGTCCTGCAGTTACAATAGTCCGTATTTTCGTGGATCGGTTACCCACTTTGGTCCGCTAGCATTGGCATAAGAGCACTTATTATGTGCACATAAGGCCATGTTGTTAGCTATTTGCATTTTGTACAGTCCCCTCACGTTGTAACCATTGTTTCTATGTGCCAAGTAATTTGGAAGGGTGTGGAATATATGTTAAATTATATGTCAGCTTTCCATGCACATTACTAAGTAATTATTTTTTACAGCCGCTAAATGTTTTTTGTCCTTGGTTGCCAAGTGAGGAACTCACCTGGCATCCTAAAGATGCATCATTACTGCCATCGCCTTCACACTTCCTCCCCCTCCCCCGGCTCGCAAAGGCGTAATTAGTGTATTCAATTAGCGCGGCCACACCAGGGGTATTAATAGAAGTCAGCGGTGGTTATAGAGACCAGGTGTGAATATCAAGTAGCTAGCTGGATGCAGATGGATCTCACTTGCAGCTGGAATCAATTATCCGTGGCACAATAAGTTCAGGATGCTTTGGACTGCCATTCATTTAAAACTGCAATAGAAACAGTTAGTGCTCTAAAGAGGCCAATCCATAGTTAAAGCTACATCATACCACAGTTTTCAAGAATTTTCGAAGTTGGAAACATTCCACAAACATTTAGAGGAATAAACAGAAATAAACCAGGTTGAAGGTTAGGCCTTAACTTATTCACTGCTATCGACGTTTCTATTCATCGACTTCCATGCAGCAGTTTCTTGCCACCAGTTTGTATAAGTAAGCTACTATGTTCCTATTAGCCTGGTCTTTGGCACCATCCTATGAGAGCAAGGAGCACATTTGCGGGGGATAATTAGCAACCTCAAACATCTTGACATAGATGGCATCCCAAATCAATAGTGTTCTTTCTCTGACACCGAAAATGTTCCCCAGGCGTTCATTGGACATCGGTTGACAGTTGTGAGTGATCATGATTCAATAAGGACCAAGAGCGCATTTGACCACAGCTACCACCTCCATCTCTTGCTGGATATTCTTCCAAATTAATCAGGTACATGCTCAATTGTTATAGGACGATCATTTTAAGAAATTCAAGAAATCGGTGGTGTGCTTTTTACTAGAATTTTCTTTCTTTTATCCTTAAAGTGGAAGTCAACCCAAACATATTTTTCAAGAATATGTTCTATGCAAGCCCACTAGTTGAAACAAGGCATTCTGATAAATATTGCGTTTGTGGCAAAAGAGTTAATAGTTCATTTTCAGTTGACAGAAGTGACAAAATGGCTGCCCCCTGAGATGGCTAAAAAGGGGTGGATTCTGCTGCCTTAGAGTACAATTATTAATTATTTATAAAATTTAAGAAATGAACAAAATGTACCATTAAAAATTAAAAAAATAGAGTACCACAGATTAAACAAATATTCCAATAAATTTAAAGTAAAAATCAACCCAAAACCTATTTTTTCAAGACTAGGTTCCCCGCAGGCCCACTAGTTGAAACGCGCCATTCAGATTAATGTTGCGTTTGTGGAATATGAGTTAATGAGGAATATTCCGGCCTAATTTGTATATTACTTTTACAGAAGTGTATTTCAGTTTTTTCTGGGGTTGAGTGGGGGTTAAATATAAAGTTTTTGCATTCTTATTTTAATTTTTTATATCATTCAATTTTTAAACTTCAAACTCAATAATGGAAATAAAAGTTAATTAAAAAAATAAATATACAAATCAATTAAAACAAATACTCCACTGGAAAAACTAGCAATAAATTACTGGTTATAATATAGAAAACAAAAATGAAAGACAAAATAAAATTGTTATGAAACCGAAAGTACAAACAGTAATGAAAATATGGCAAGGAATACACTAGCGATAAACTAGTTTTTAAAAATGAATACAGGAAATAATAAATCATGTTGAAACTAGTCAACTGTACAGTACATGAAAAAAATGGTGTGTTGAATTGAGGGTACTCATTTTTTTTTTCGTCAAGAGGTTGCATGAAATCATCTGGCTCAAGATACATTTTTAAATAGACTATACATCTACTTACAAAAAATGTATCTAAATCCAGATGATTCTATTGTGTCCACTGTCCAACAACTTTGCAGATAAAATTGAGTAAATTCAACACACCATTTTTGTCAGTGTAGTCAGAAATAGGACACTTAGTACACTAACAGCAGCACTTTGTCGCATTAAAGCACCAAATATAAAGCCATACAACATACAATATTAAGAAAATTACTGAGGAAGAAAAAAAACGTTTTTTTTTTTTCATCTTACAGATGGTACTTCTTCGATTCTCTGTGGCACCCAAAGTTAAAAACCATCAATGATTTACATCTACCTTTCCATTAACACTCTCTAACACTCTCTCCACCTCACTGCAACTCCAGGTGATCCAGTTCAATCCATTTCCAGAGGTTATCCACATCAACTGGGCCTGTTAATTCTAACTAGGGTACAAAAGAAAGTGCAGCTCAAACAAGGCAGCAGGAAGGCTGGCGGAATTTGACGTGGTGGACGAAAGTGAAGCAGCAAGAAAGGCAGGATGTCGTTTTTTGTTGACTCGTACGTTTGCTGACTCACAATGGGGTCAAGTCAAACACCGCCTCAGGTTGGACAGTTTGGTTATAAGATACATAAAATGCCATCAGACTTCAGTTCAGCCAACAAGTGATGAAGTCTGTAATGTGTTTTTTTTTCCCTTTATCGTTGGAATTTTCCCATTCCACAACCTACTAAGAGCATCTCCATTTTGCCTTATACTAAATCATTTCACCTGAAGTCAACCATGATAAGACACATCTGTAACTCCCATAGGATAATGGTTTCAAGGAAGTGTTAGGGGCTCAAATTAGGTTTTCAAGACAGTTTTGGGGTTTCAAACAATGCTTTTGAATTAGGACTTAAAGGGTCATTTGAGGTTTCAAATTAGGGTTTCAAGGGTTACAATTCCAAATGAAGGTTATTGTTTCAAACCTGTCTTGGGTTTCCAAATTAGAGCTTCAAGTCTGAGTTTAGGGTTTTAAATTAGGGATTCAAGATAGGCTTTTAGAATTGTGGAATTTGAGTTTGAAGCATGGCTTAGGGTTTCAAAGTAAGTTTTCAAGACTGTCTTAAAGTGGAAGTCAACCCAAACATATTTTTTTTCAAGAATATGTTCCCAGCAGGCCCACTATTCATAGCATTCTGATTAACTTTGAGTTTGTGCAATGCAAGTTAAGCAGCAAAATGCACTCGTTTTTAGCCATCTCTGGGGGCGGTCATTTTGTCCTCTGTCGACTGAAAACGACATCTCAGCTACTTACAACAACCAATCACGGCTCAGATTCAGAAAACAGGTCAGCCGTGATTGGTCGTGTGTGACAAGTTTTCAAATAATCCATCCATTATCTGTACCGCTTCTCCTCACAAGGGTCGCGGGGCGTGCTGGAGCCTATCCCAGCTGTCTTTGGGCAGTAGGCGGGGGACACCCTGAACTGGTTGCCAGCCAATCGCAGGGCACACAGAGACAAACATCCGCACTCACAATCACACCTAGGGGCAATTTAGAGTATCCAATCAACTTACCATGCATGTTTTTGGAATGTGGGAGGAAACCGGAGTGCCCGGAGAAAACCCACGCGGGCACGGGGAGAACAAGTTTTCAAATAATATTTTGAAAATAAAGAGGGTTAAGATGGGTCCAGAGAGTGATTTTTCAAAGGATAATTTACAGTACATATTTGACATTGTTTTGTTTTGTTGAAAACTGCAAACTCCCCTTTTAAAAATATAACAGACTCAAAGTAGTACACTACTAGCCAACTCTGCATTTTATCTTATGAACTGTTTGTTTTCAAATACTTAAGTATAATTTGTGCCCAAACTACATCATGTTACAGAGGGGTTACAACATTGCTGCTGTACATTAAAAATGTACAAAACGATATTGATGAACACTTGGGCCTACTACGCTACTGTATTTTATTAATTACTTTTTGAGGTGGTACGTGGTATAAAGATTGTCAGCAAGCGCAAAAGCAAAATGTAGAGTAGTCGAGTAGACTCCCATGGGCCTCTGAAGTGCTCGGTGAGGCAAGTCTCATCTTGCAACCAACCAGAAGTACAAAGCAACTATTCCGCGTGGTTTCACATGCAATAAATGCCATTTAATAACCCTCGCAAATGATATTTGCGTGGATTATTATGCGCCACATGCTGTTCAATTAGCGTGTAGTTGCATTTCGTGTCAATTAGGGGTGCTTGTTTTTTGTTTGTTTGTTTTCTACTCACTCCTGAGCGCGCCGATGAGCATATTCCCATCCTTAATGAGCTCCTTGATAAACTTATTGGTCCTCTCCAGTTCGATCTCGTGGCACTTGAGGCGCTCTCGGAAATCCGGACCGTCCAGAAAAGAGTCGCTAAATTCCAGCGTGGGGAGTCCCATGCTTCTTCTTGGCCAAAGGGGGTCTCCTTTTTCTCCTTCTCCGCTCACGTCTTCCACACACACACACACACACCCCAAAAAAAAGTTGGCAGGCGACAAACTTTCGGTATCTCTGCGACTCGCTTCCGGGTCCTTGGCTGATGTGGTTCGAGGTTGGGGGGTTTGGGGTTGGAGGTTGGGGGGGCATCCGTGTAATCACAGTGATCGTGTGACTCCTGCTGGCAGCTCGGGGGCCACGCCCACCACCTTTGTTACGGATGGAAGGTGGAGGAATCGAAGTAGAAGTAAAGTCGGGTTTTCAGACAGGGTTAGGGTTTCAAACAGGAACTAGGGTTTCATATAAGGGTTTCAAGACAGCGTTTCAAAGTTCTGTTTCACATTAAGGTTTCAAATTTTAAGAAGGGTATGAAATTTGTGTTAAAAGCCAGGGTTAGGGTTTAAAAGAAGAGTTTTGAGATAGCGTTTAGGTTTCAAAGAAAGGTTATGGTTTCAAAGTAGGTTTCAAACCAGGGTTAGGTTACAAATTATAGTTCAAGCAGGTTTAGGCTTTCAAATTAAGGTGTTAAACTTTGGGTAGGATTTTGAATTTGGCCTTGTAGCCTAGGTTAGGGTTTCAAAGTAGGATTTAAAGAATATATTCTGTGCGTCTTCACTAGTCTAAATACAACATTCTGTTTAATGTTGCGTTTGTGAAATATTAATTAGACAGTAAAATCCATCCATTTATACATCTCTGGGGCATCCATTTTGTCACTTGCCGTCGACTCAAAATGACATCACAGTTGCTCAGGGCTCAGGTAACAACCAATCACAGCCCGCCTGTATTCTGAAGCTGAGCCGTGATACCGTCATTTTCAGTAGACAGAATTGGACGTTCGCCAAAGTTTGTAGACGGAAACACTAACAGAAGGTCGTTTAAAAGAGATGGGCGGATTGGCCTATAGGCGATTACTATTTGTTCCTGCTGAAAAAAAGGCGGATAGACGGAAGCCGATAAACGGCCTGGGAATTTTTTATAAAATGCCCAGCTCTGTTAATGCCATGTTTAGACTAGTGAAGGTGCATAGAACATATTATTGCAAATAATTTGGGGGGGTTGACCTCATCCTTTAAATCCAGGGTTCGGTTTATAAAGAAGGGATGGAATTTCAAATTAGGGTATTAAATCAGTTATGGAAGCCAGGGTTCCATGCAAGGGTCTTCATTGTCCAGTGCTTTCACACCAGCAGAAACATAAAAAAAATGTTTTAATAATGGTTGGGTCTGCTCTCTTTTCCTTGTTGCCAGACGACAAACAGTAGCTGGCCCACATCAGCTGTTTGGCCGCAGGTAGCATCAGGATAAAGGATAAATCATCTCACATACACAGATAAAGCTCATGGATGTTGCTCCACGTTAAGGTCACGTTCCACCAAATAAGCCAGGAGAGAACAAAAAAAAAATCTTTCAGAGGAGTTACGACGTCTTTTATTTATTTTGTCATGCTAATATGGCTGATGCGAAGCTTCTCCCACAGCGGCCGCGGCGGGCCGTAGGTCACTCCTCTTGTAAAAGTCTGGCAGACGCGACCGGGCGCTGGTGGTAAAATGATTCATAGCAAGGTTTTGTCTCCATAAATCGGTCAACATCAGAGGCCCAACCGTGATGTAATAATTTTCATATATCAAGTTGGGTTTTGAAGCTACTCTCCATGTTTCAAACTAGCAGCAGTGTCTCAATCAAGGGTTAAAGTCAGACAGTAATTATTTAAGAAAAGGTTAGGGTTTAAAATAAGGTTTCAAGTCAGGGTTAGGGTTTCAAATTAGGGTAAAAAGCCTAGTTATGGATTTTACACAAATTTCAAATGATGCTCCAAAGCCATTGTTAGTGTTTCAAAGTAGGGTTTCCAGACAATTAGGGTTTCTAATTCGGGTTTAAGAATTACAATGCACGGTAAGGGACATTTAAAGCCATCTCTGATTAAAATTTGTTGTTGACCAGTGTAAATGGTCGATCCCTACTAAAGGCTTATAAGACCACGTGCCGCTGTTGTGCACCTGAGGCAAATGGATGCGTTTGAGAGGGCCAGATCGGAATCTGGTGAGGTGTTTTGTCCACTTAAGAAGTCTTCAGTCAAATTAGCATTGCGCCTGTTTAAGGTTTTGCCAGGTGACGCATCACTCCTTCCGAGAGGGGAACACGAGCTGCCACTGTTTTCACAGCCAATGATTAATGACCCTAATTCATACGTTTTTTTCATATAAATCCAATCATGCTATGACATTTCCTATCAAATGAGTCCTTCCTCATTTTTGCGTTGTTTACCTCTTGACAGCGCAATCTCACTTTATGACTCCACCAAGCTGATGAGCTGTTCTGCACCATTACCTCCACCTCTCCACACGTACATGCATCTGCCAGGCCAATCCAACTAGGACAGCGGTTGTCAAACTGGGATCCTTGGACCCCCACCGGGGCTCTGCGAGCTGTAGCTTGAAGGCCCCCAAAATAATTTGCAATAAATGAGTACTTTGTATCATTTGACATACAGTGTTGACTTGACTTGCAAATTGAATTTGTTCACACTCACTCCTTTGAACTGAATAGAAATGTTCATCTGTTGTAGATCACCAAAAACAGATACTAAACATGTTGAAACGTTAGCATTTTGTGTTAGTACAAACTAGCATGCTTGTCTGACAAAGCTCCTGCATGTGGTGTTTGGTTAAAGGTATATGTCTTTTTCTGGGGTTTTTTTTAATAGTAAACTTTTCTAGTAAACTTCACCTGGAAGTGACAATAAACCTTTTGAAGCAAATACTCTGACTCTTTTTTTTAAAAAAAAAGTATTGTTTACTATGTGCCAAGCTGCTGCATATTGTGAAGTCTGCTAGACATTTTGATTTTTTTTTTTTTTTTTTGACCTTGAGGAGGCGCTCCTTCCAGGCATTTCAGTCTGGGTGATGAATGATGGGCTGCTTTGTAAACACTTTGCCATGACTTTACCTTTAATAATTTAATTTTAAAGCCTCGTCGTATGGGGTTGGGAGGGGGGTTTAGACCTCTGAGACCCTCATCTTTTGGATGTTTCTTTTTGCCTGCAGACCCTCTTCAAGGTAAAACTTGGGAAGTAAAATTATAGAAAGGGAAACATTAAGGCCACATTGGTTTTGTTATTTAATTGTATACACACTTCTAATGTACAGTATCTAATGTGGTTGCATCATATTTCAGGTTTGCAAGATCATTTGGGTTGGATATGACCAGGTTTCCCTTTTTCCAAGCAAACTCAGATTTCTTTATAGAGAACTTTTAAAGCAACCACTGCTGCATACAAAGTGCTGTACTTGGAGTAAAAATCAGACATACAAAAACGAAGACAGTTAAACCAATAACTTAACATAAAATCAGTAAACTCAAAAAAATCACTAAAACAATGCACAGTCTCATGCTGAGTCAGAAGCCAGAGAATAAAAATGTGTTTTAAGACGGGTTTTAAAGGTGGACAGTGAGGGGGCTTTTCTAACATTTAGTGGGAGGTCATTCCAAAGAAAGGGACCGGCAACAGATAAACCTTGAACAAAATTGTTTGTGCCATTGTGTCCAAAAAGTAGATTTTTTTTATTTATGCTTTAATAATATATATTAAATAGTATTTTACATGTTGTGTTTTAATTGTACCCTTCAATAGTTAAAAAAAAACAGGAAAAATTTATTTAAAAAAACGAAAACTATATTCTAAAAAACGTGTCTGATCAACTGATGCGTGATTTCAGTACAACTATGTACAGAAAGTATTACACAGCAATTAAGACAAATAGAAAAGAAAATGAAAAATAAAATCTTAAAATTTGTCTTTTAATACATGATTTACATATAGGAAAACATAAAATATTCCTGCAGGAATTTATTACCATTATGTACAAAAACTAATTGAGGAAAATGTAATTTTTTTTTTTTTTCATTAAAATACTCACAAAATATAGACCAAAATGTGTCTTTTGAGAGAAGATTCTTTTTGAAAGCATAAACTGACAAAAATACGGAATTAAAGTCCATGCCGTGACTTCAAAAATATATATTTTTTAATTAACTATTGTCATGCGATATGTCCTTTATCCCTCTAATAGAATAGTTCTATTTTTATGTACAGCATCTTTGTGCAAAATCTTGTACCATTTGTTTGTGTTTTGTTTTGTATGCGTGCAAGTTTTGTTGTTTGTTCTGTCCTAGGGCAAACAACAGCCCAGCTCGCATGTTAAACGCAACCTTGCAAATTTGCATAAATCTTTGTGACCTGTCACTGACGCGTGCCAAGCGGCGTTGAGGTTGGAGTGAAGCAGTCGGATAAGCCCTTTTTGTTTTGTGTGTGTTAAATGGCGCGACCTTGGATTATTGAGCTTCTGTCACCGGCTGCGGTTTGAGGACAAAATGGATGGATGGCCCTTTTGGCGCCTTCTTCGGAGGCGACCTCACATTTGGGCCCGCCGCAGTGTAATAACTTGACATTTGCTGTAATGAGAGGGGAGAAACGTGTTAAGGCTTGGCTGTTTGGGAAAGGAATGTGTTGTGAAACCTTTTTAGAAAAAACCTTAAAGGGATCAGAGAGCCGACAAGGTCTATTTTTCAATAACAAGCTCAATGTATGTATTTTTTTAATCAGGGAAATGATATTAGCTTGCATTTTAACTTTTATCAATTTGTTTTGGAGAAATCAGTACAAAACTAATGTGTTCAGGAACACCTACTATTAATGAGCAATTTGATCACACCCCCTCCCCTCCCTTCATGCCTTGTGTGACGTCACGATAGGGACCGGTTACATTATGTCATTCAAGCCCTGTCTACATGTAGCCGGGGTTTTTGAAAACGACGGATATAAGCCTGCGGTTAGTCCTATCATCCACACGTCCCCGGAGTTTTTTCAGTGAAAATGTAAAACTCCGGCCGCAGTGGAGATTTGCTGATATCTCGTTTTACTGTGGACGGTTACACCCGGACATTTACGTCATCACCGTGCGGCAACAATGCTTTGACGTCATTGCGCGACTTGTGTTTTCATGCGAGTCAACATGGATTCTCGCGGCGCTGCGTTGATTATAGCCATTCTCAATACGCTTTTTGCTTACTTATTTGTCCGCAACCAACCGCTGCTTCTCGTTGAAAGGTTTAAAAGCAATTCCGACCTCTTGTCGGTTCTCCTGAACGAGTTTGGCGCCGTATTTTTGGTTTCGTAGAAGTGACGTCAAAGGACGGAAGTTCCTTCTGAATGGACAGTATTTGGCTAACTACTGCCACCCTGAGGCTTGGCATGTGTTTGAAAACACACTTCCGCGGTTTCGTGTGGATGCGTTTTTTTAATGTGTATTCCAACGCAGGCAGGGCGTGAGGGGTATACGGTTGTTAAAAAAACCCGGCTACGTGTAGACAAGGCCTCAAAGTCATTCTAAATAACGACGCTAATATTATCAAAATAACGGGGATCAATCGGCCCCAATACATGTAGACATTTCTACTTCAACCTCTGAAAACATCACAAAATGATTAGCCTTTCCACGTCTGACCAAGAAATGAGCAGCCTACATGCAGCTGAGGTTTACTTGTCACATACGTCGTTTCATGTCATAAGTCACCAAGAAACACATTACGTTCCAAGTAGCTTTTTCGTTAGCGGAATTGCTCATAGGTTTTTATAGATTACATTTAAAGTGTTATCTTGACTTACTTTTTCTCCGAGGGCCACCCCTCCGCCGCCTATCCGATAATGAGGTGCGTTAAATGGCCATACGCGGCTGAAGGGACGGCCGCAAAGCGAGACCTCCGCTGTAGCAAACACGGTGTTCCTCGCTGGCTGACCGGTCGTGGCAAACACGGCTGAGGGTGGACACGGAGCTTCTTAGACGGCGGATCTCCATGAAACGGAGCCCCATGTCTTTTCAAAGTTTATACCTCCATCCATTTTCTCGAATTATACAATACAATACAATACAATTTTATTTATATAGAGCATTTCATAACAGCTAGAGCTGTAACAAAGCACTTTACAAACAATACAATAAATAAAAAAACAATAACTAGCTGTGATTGGCCACTTATTAGCGATCACACGCAGCACCGGTGATGCCGAGCGGAATCTGGCAGAACACCGGCTACTGGCTGACCGGTGGAGGTGTGGAGCTAAATCCTACTCGAGCGGGCGGCTCGTCCGAGACACGAACTCTCATGTATGGATGGTAAGAAGAAGATCTCCTTCTACTAACTTTGACTGTTAGCAACCGAAAGCTAATTCTGCCTCAACTAGCCACGGAGCTAGTGGGAGCCAACAGCCATGGCTGCTTGGCTGCTAGGGGAAAATAACAAAACGTTTGCATTGCTAAATGTCCGAAAACTACGATTAATTGTCACTAAAATTCATATGCACATTCCTGGTATTGTCCACTCTAACTGGTAATTTAAAAAAAAGAAAAAAACGATCTGCACAATATGTTTGATTTTGTGGAGGTGATAGTAGGGCTGGGCCGATTCAATTCAATATAATTCAATATGTATTGCGACTGACACGTGATCGATATATCAAAAGAAAATGCCTTCGATAAAATGTTTGATAGAGAAAAAAAAAGAGAAAACAAACCCAATTGCAGCATGGTGCGTGATGTAGGCAGCGCGCTTCCGTCACCAAAAATGAAGAAGCGTTTAAACCAACGAAGAAGAAGCATTTAAATCAATGAAGAAGAAGTTGTTAACTCAACGGAGCATGCTCACGTCCAGCGAGCGAGCGCCGTAACTTCGCTCAAATAAATGACCACTCGACTTAGTACAACTCTTACAATTAAATTATGTTATGCATGATAACACTATTGAACAGCCCCGGATGGAGCCGTGGTGTAGTAGAGGAGTTTTTGTCTTTGACATGCTCGCGCCAGTTGGCCTTATCCGACACCGGCACTGGGGGGGCTTTCATGGGCACAAACCCCCAAATGAGTTACCGTACTGTAACCGTTTTGGGCCAAATGTTTTATTTATTTCTTAAATCTACAGTAAATCTGTATACCTAAATCACTAAAAATGAAATAAAGATAAAAAAGAATAAAAGCAAACCGGAAGTATGAATAACTACATTGCTATGATGATGTCAAAACCTGCCACAGTGCTGTATAAGTGCATCTGGTGCCAATGGCAATTTTTAACTGAGCTGACTACTTTAAAACTTGGCCTTACATTTGCTGTTTCCATGGCAATTTGTGAGAATTCATTCTACGCTCTGAGGAATCTGTTTTTGAGAAAGTGGATGAACAGTGTTCCATAAAATAAAAGCCCTACTTCGTTCAGCTGGCTTTTAAAAGCGAAGTAATTGAAAAATGCACCAACAAGTGGAGAAGGACACCATTGCATATAGAATAGTGCCCACATTCACCTCCTACAACTGTACTAAAGCTGAACCATGTTTTCAATTTCCGTGACATTGTCCGGCATGGCATAACTGTTTATAACACACAATGAGCTCGGACGCCGACATCAGGTACACTCTGGCGATATATTGGCAGCCAATTAAAAATGTTTACCTACCAACCCTTTTACCTACATCAGAAGCTCACAATATTAGAAACACCTCTGAGTATATATGCCATGTGATACTGCTGAAAAATACAACCACAGTTAAAGGTGTGAGTGATAAATGGGCCCTCACAACTCTTTTTTGTGAATCCTTAAAATCAGGGATGGGCATTCCAAACGGATGCCCATTTTGTGGACAGATGGACGGACGGCAAGAGGTCTTTTAAAAAGGAAGGACTAAACAAGGATGGAAGTGGGTTTTAGTCCATCCCTTTGTTCGTCCCTAACCGGGTCAAATACCGGCTGACGGTAATTTTGCAATAATTATTTTTATTACAAAATGCAATAAAAACTGCAAAAGTCTTGTGTTAAAACACTAAGGTTTTGCAACAAAATGCAACAATAGTATTGCGTTATTACTAGTGCTGCCAAGCGATTAAAATATTTAATCATAATTAATCGCATTTTTTCATAGTTAACTCATAGTTAATTGCACATTTTATTTATTGTAAAAAATCCCTTGATTTTTCTGTCCCATTATTTTATTGAATTTTAATACCCTTAACATGAATATGAGGATTGATTTTCTTGTACAAATACTTTATTAAAGTGAAGTCAAACATTTTTCAAGAATATGTTCTATGCAAGCCCACTAAAACAGGGCATTCTGATAAATATTGCGTTTGTGGAATAAGAGTTAATCCACCTGTTTAGCCATCACTGGGTGCAGCCACTTTGTCACTTCTGTCGATTGAAAATGACATCACAGTTGCTCAGGGCTCAGGTAACGACCAATCACAGCTCATCTGTTTCCTGAAACTGAGCCATGATTTGTCGTTATCTGAGCCCTCAGGGCATCTTTGATCATTTTCAGGCCGACCGCTGAGATGGCTAGATTTTGCTGCTTGACTCATTCATATTCCACAAACACAATATTAATCAGAATGCCTTGTTTCAACTATTGGGCCTGCATTGAACCTATTCTTGAAAAAAAATATGTTTGGATTGACTTTCTCTTCAATTGAAAAAAAAAAGCATTGGATTCAACTCACACAAACAGCCCCTCAGCCCTTTCAAACACACGCACACATACATACACACACACACACGCACCCCCACGCACACACGCGCGCATCCACGCACACACACACACACACACACACACACACCCACACACCCCACACCCCCACATACACACACACACACACACACACACACCTACACTCCCCCCCCCACACACGTTTACATTGGTGTTGTTCTTTCAGGTATATTTATTGATTCTTCTGGTTGAGGGCGACTTGTTGCTCAAGCTCCACTTGGTTTTCTGGACTGCTTAAACTTGGACCACCAGGATCTATTAGATCTACGAGAGCAGTCATTTTTACGGATGTCACCTTTATTGCGCTCTGGCATGATTTCATCGACTGAAAAGATTATTACTCGCTGCTCGAGTGTCTAATAAAGGTGATTTGTTTATTAAAATTCTGTTGTGGGTATACTTTAATGTAAATTATTTCAGATAAATGAATGAGAAACAGTTGGTGGACCGCTGAGATTGTCCCGTGCGGCTGTCGTGCTGCGTGTGTGTCGTGCTGTAATGAAATACAGCTGCTTTGGAGCAAACGGCAACCTGGAAGTCGACTTTTCTATCCACGGGGGAATTATGTCAACAAGCACCACATAAGATCATTATTTTATTGATTTCAACTCTCTGGTATGTACTAGTATAACACATGATTGATTTAGTTGCCAATTGATATTTTCATTTTTTTTTATATTAATTTTGGGATATATCATTTTGTATTTACTATTTCTAACAGACTGCATATGTTTTTTTTTGGGGGGGCGTGGGGGGCGTTTCAACCCCAAATTGCAGAATTTTTGTCCATGAAAAGGCCATTCATTCATTGAAGGAATAATAATTAAAGCTGCCAGCAATGATTAATGGGCCTTCAACCCAATTTCATAATGGCAAATCCCACATTGGATGGCATAAGCCAAAAAGCGTCATAATTTAGCATTGCCCATCTGTCTTGAAGACTTGCTTTCGATTGGGTCTCTTTGGGGCAAATTCACTTCTAGGAGTCCAGAAATTCACCTGAAATGGCCACTCCAAACGAAAATGTCCAACTCTGTTCAATTTCGGGTATGTGTCCATGAGACTTTTTCGTGCGTCCTGTTATGATAGACCCGTCCACCTAATTTTGTGTGCGTCGGTGAAACTGGTGTCAGGGGTAATTTTTATTGATTTTTTTTCTTGGCTGGCGCCACTGAGTGAGTTTTGCGAGCTCCTGCTGAGGACCACTAAAATACACAAATTTCCCAGGTCACACAGGCTTGCTAAAATTTGTGAGTTTTCTGGCATGTTGAGGCAATTCATTTTGTCAAAAGAATGGTACCAAACATGTGCACACAGTTTTGGATGCTGTTCACCAACACAAAAAGTCACTGACTAAACTGAGAGCTCTTTTTTCTGCGATAAAATACTCAAGTGGCACTGTGAAAGCAAATGAAACTCAAGGGCTTTTCATTTTGAGGCAAAAGCCAGTATGCAAAAAACGCATTTCAGCCTTTCCTGAGAAAGCTTGGGGGGAAAAGGCGGCGTATGTAATTCTTTTGGACTGGTGGAAAGCGCTTGGAGTCATTTATCTAATCAAGAGCGTCTCCGCCGCATTGCCAGGTGCACCACGGGAATACGAAGGGAGCTCAAGTTCTATTTGTGTCTATGACAAGCATCATGGCATCCATACACATTTTGGTGTGCCATCACTTCATTCTGGGACAATTAATCATTATATGACATACTTCCATGGGACAAAAGCTAAAGCAATTTCAGAGGGCATCATTTGTAAACAAATGCTTCTTAACCACCAATAATTTCTGCCTTCTTCTTTACCAGTCAAAAACATTATGTAGGTTGAATTGCTTCCAAGAAAGATGGAATGCTAGCCGTGTAATTTACATTTCAGCAGGTAAATTAATCCAGCAATAGATGTGGTGGAATAGATGTGGTGGAAATCAAACATGATCATTGAGGTACCGACTAATTAAGTGACTTTCCTGTTCCTCGAATTAATAGCACAGATGTGCTCTTTTGACACTGAAATCAGAGCTGGGCATTCGTCTATGCTTTAGTCCGTCTATGAGTTCCTGTCGATATTTCGAACCTACCAGGTCAGTCCAAGTCAGCCAAACGGCGTCGAGAATGGACTTTACCGGTACCACGTCGCACTCCTGACACGCAGCCAAACTAACAAAAAATAAAACAGCGTTGTTTACCTTTTGGTCACAAGATTAAATGACATGTGCCCCATTTTTTTCACCAATACCACACTGTGTGTGTGTCTGTTGTCTTTATTTGATTTTTTCAAAAAATTGGCGGCATGTCTGCTTGTGTGGCGCCTGTGTGTGACGTGAAAATTATGTTTTCGACGCTGATTGGCTGTCGCCGACACAACGCCGACAGAACGGTCCATCCGTCCGGGTCCAATTTAGGGACAGAGGATGAGAATATTATTTATTTTTTTTTTTTTTTAAAGGATGGACTAAGCAAGGACTGAAGTGGGTTTCCATACGTCCCTAACCAGGTCATGTACTGACTGACGTTTTGCGTTGATTTATTTAAAAAAAAAAGAAGATGTTTCTCTGCCGCCTGCCTGCACAACACTGTTGAGACTTTTTTTTTCCCTCATCTTTTTCATATGCGTTACCTGCAGGAACATTGTACTCACAGGCATAGTCTGCCCTCTAGTGGTTCAACAGATGTACTAGTAGCATGGCATTACACCACAGGATGCCCATTTTACTGAAGAGGAAAAAGGTGGATAACAATTTTGTTTTGTTAACTGTTAACATTTAGTACATACCTTATCGCTTTGCATAACTAGTATATCCTTGTCTGAGACATCTGTAGTGTGTAAACATCTCTCCAAGCCATCATTCATGCTCATGCAAGTGCCGCCAAACAAGACTACGACCCGGAAGTGGAAGTCTTTCGTTCTCCTAAAACAACACTGTGTTATTTAGCAAAAAATATTATATTGTGAAATAATGAATTAATAACTGAAAACTAACTATTGTGTTATAACTCAAAAGTTGTGAAATAAAACACAATAGTATTGCGTCCTAACATAATCTTAAATATTCTTGTGATGTCCCCTGGCAGGCTCCGTGGTCTGGTGACCGATGGTGCTTGCGTTGGCAGCTAAATGCTATCTTGGCCGAGATTCAAACAGTTGTAAACAATTCAATCCACTCACAACACTCCCAACCGATAAGTGGATGTGAATAGGAAATTAGACAGCTAATGAGCTTTAGATAATTTTTATGAATTATGAAACGTTCTACCGTTGCCCTGATGATGACGCCCGGGGTCGGAAGATGATTATTTTTATGAATAAGAATGGAGGGACAATGAAGGAAGGGTGCCCAGGTCACGGACAGAAGGTTGACCGGCAAAATAGGGTAAAGTGCCCATCTCTGCTGTTTAGCATCATACAGGGAAGCTACGAAAGATGGACTGCAGCTTCGTGTTCTGATCCAAGCACAGCCTGTACATATTTATTATGCTAGTATTAATTAGGGTTTGTTCACAGTGGATTTACATTCTGAAATATGTTTCAGATTTCCAGCATTAGCTCGCAAACGTTAGAATGCTAGCTTAGTCAACTGTTCGTCATGTAGCAGAAAAGTGGGGCTCATTATTTTTGGTGTTTTATTTTGCAACGACGTTTAAGTGTTTTTATGTGTTGTTACAGTTTTACATCGTCTTGACTCGCCTCTACGCTGAATAAATTGCAGGAATCATCAACAGGTGTGTTTATTGAAGAGTTATCTGTCTGCCCATCTGTAGCGGGGACGTGGCAAGGGCAGTTATGTTATGACAGATGAGGAGTTAGGACAGTATGTCACAAGATATGGAGACCGACTTGCAATCAGAGTGTTTTGTCGGCGGAGAACCGTGACGAATGAAAGTACGGTAGTCAAGACAGTCAAGTCCGCACTCCTGCAGAACAGCAGAGAAATGTTGGGGAAAGAACGGGAAAATACGACTGGAATAGCACGCAGTGTTAGAAAATAAATGCAGTGAAAGTTACTCGGCGGGTTGAAATGGGATGGCTGCACTTTCAGAACGGCTCTTTTCATCAAATACGAGCAAGAGGTGGAGGTGAAACACGACACTTATCTGTTGATAAATCAGTGACTATGGCTGATTGCTGGAGACGAGCAAAGACCTGTTTTTTCCAAATGGACGATCATCTAAAGGATCGATTGACGACTTCCACTTTGATGTTCGTGATTATAGCCACAATTTGGTGTCCCATGAAGTCACAGTGGGCCAGCAAAGTAAACTTGGAATGCTGCGCATGTACACGACCTCCAAGGCAAAAGCAATACTTCTCTCGTATATATCTTCAGACTGCGAGCCCACAGACGACAAGCCAAAGAAGGTATTATAATTCATCCTTGTTACATGAGTGATGTTAATATATGGGCTATTGCCTACTGCAGATATGACATTAACATTCATATAGATGGCTTTTATGTTTGAAATTTGGGGCAGGGATAGGGGGTCAATTGTTGTGGGCTGTTACACAGCGACGGTGGCTATTAATATTAGTGGCGCATAATATATTTTTAATGAATCTGTTAAGTCCTGTAAAGTAGGGCTGCCATGATTAGTCGACTAATCACGACGACGTCGACAATCAAAATCGTCGACAATTAATTGTAATCGTCGACACGTCGTTTATTAATATATTTATTTATTTATTTGGCACATTATTTTTCTTTTCGAGACTGCCGCGTCTCGCTCTTCTCCTGCTGGCTGTTTTCCTATCTGCAACGCACATGCAGTGGTGGTAATCCGGGTGATGTAAACAGAAGCATTGTGGGTAAAGTAGTGTAAGCCTTACACTGTAAGGGCTAATTCGTGTTGGCAACAAGAGTCAGAAGGTTACGGCGCATTTCACCAAATATACTCAATACAATGCAAACCTGCCTTTCATGGCAGCACGACGGGGATGACCAATTATTTAAAAAAAGCAAGAAAGTTATGGCTTATTCCTGATTTCATATCTGACATAGGCACAGTTGTGTCTAGAAGTTAGCTGCAGTTAGCATACACACGTTACAGTGTGTTTGATGTAACGCTCCTATTTGGTACGCTAACACGTCGTAGCATCTTCTATGGATTAAGCAGCCATTATTTAGTAAAGTCGCGTTGATTAACGCAGCAGGAAGCGCACGCTTGCTCTCTCTCTCTTTCTTTCACTTGCGAACGGAGTGATGTGTTCATGAACTGGGAAATATCAGCACTCAACACAAAAACGACATATGTGCCACTCATCACATAACAATAAAATCCATAATTAAGTTTGTTGTAATATACTATGTTATAGTGCAAAAAAAAAAGGTCTTCCTTTTTTTGGTTACAGGTGCATACCACATTTTGATTGTGTAGATCAAATTACTACTTTTAAATTATGCATACTAGTGAAAAGAATAACAAAACCTTTTTGATAGAGTTTAAATCAACACAAAATTAAAAACCAATACAAGTGTTTATTTTTGTTTTCTTAGCACAGAGCATTTGCCCAATTTACTTATCTGATTTCACAAAAAAAAAAAAAGTCTTGGTGATTTGCCTTGATTTATATATTATCCGATTAGTCGACTCATCACGACTACTGTTAGTCGACTAGCAAAATAATCGTATGTGGCAGCCCTACTGTAAAGCTGCCTTTAGCACACATCAGATTTTTAATTTGGAGACATTAGCTGCCTTGTTGTGCTGCAGCCAGCGATTTGAGGATATGTCAAATCTGTTTAAAACCTGCAAAAACATCTGCTTAAACGGGGGTTATGGTTGAGTTGCAATTGATCAAGATAGATTCAGCACCCAGTTGCTCAATGCGGGTAAACTAAATGCTTGAACAATACTTTTTAAAACTCAAAAGAAAAAAAGATCGATCACAGGTTACTTTACTGCAGTGGCATTTATGACGTTTCCATCCAAGTTATGCAAGGACTTTTTTTTCCCCCCTACGTCACCTGAAAGGATCGGTGCACAGCTGCTGTGTCATGATGCAACCTAAACGCCACTACAGGAAACTAACATTTTATATGCTTTTAGCTGCGCATTCTGTATATATTAAAAAAAAAAAAAACAGTATACAGTAATTGAAAAGTTTTCTACTGTTATTATGAGAGCAATATGACAGTAAATATGATGGCTTCGGTCAGACGGTCCAGAAAAAAAAAAGAAAAGGTACTAACTATGTGTTTAATTTGTCTTCTTTATGTCATCATGAACAAAGAGAAGAACTAATTAACCAATCAAGAGCAGCATCTTTTGAGATGAATGACACAGAAGTCCTGCACCCTCCATCTGATTATGACTGTGGACAGTTAGCAGACAGGCATGAATCTGACAGTGACCGTTTTATCCCCGTGTCAAGTGAAGATGCTGAACATGTGTTGGGTGATGTTGTGGATTCACCTCTTGCCCTTGCCATTAAAAGATCTCTTGAGGATTCTGAAGGACACTTTGGACCGATTACTGGCGATGATGATGACCGAGGCTCCACGATCCCCTGGAATCTTTATGAGTTAAACAGTATGCAGGTATAGTTGGTGTAGAACTAAGTTCTAACAGTGTTAAAAATAAACAAAAAGGCTACATTATTCATTGTTAGTGTATACATTTTATATGTATTTGCATGTATTTATATTTGTATTTATATGTATTTACGGAGATGACAATCTTTTTAAATCATGTGTTGTCTCATCAAAAGCAAATGTTTTTCGATATTGATTAGTGTTTGTCAAAATTGTTGATTTATATTTTGTTCCCTATTAGATCAATTGATCAGCAATCACTGTTCTTTTTAAATATCTTGCAGTACTCTACACCAAATGATGGCCCTGTATCCTCCAGCAGTTTTGCAGCATCACCAGATCTCCCTAAAGAACAGCTCCTCATAAAATTAAGGCGTGTTAGTTGAGGATGTCCTTAATGTCTTCGTGGAACCAAATATACTGAATGCTCACTTAAAAATGGAGTTCACAAATGAGAAAGCTGTGGACAGTGATGGTGTGTCAAGAGAGGCATATTCTGCATTGTGGGAGCATTTCTTGGAGCAGTGTAAGGGGGAAGATGAACGAGTACCCAGACTAAGGCCAGACTATTCTGCAAAGAAATGGCAAGCTCTTGGGAGAGTGTGGTTGAAAGGATACCAGGACCACAAAATCATACAAGTCAGACTGTCACCAGCTTTGGTTCTCGCCAGCTACCATAGACTTAGTGCAGTGGATGAAGAACTCTTGATGATGTCATTTGCCAAATTCCTTTCAGAGAATGAACGAGCATCACTTGAAAAAGCACTTCAGGGCAACATTGATAAAACGGTATCCGGAAGACTTACTAGACATCTTCTCACGAATGGGCTCTCACTGCCTACCCTCTCACGACAACTTACGGGCTGCCACTCTAACAATTGCACATAAAGCGCTTCTTCAAGAGCCAAAGTTAATTATTGAGTGTTTCCATTCCAGTATTGACAATACTGTGCCACTACTCATCACAAAAGACAACATACTGGAGCTTTATGAGTCCAAGAAGCCAACAAACAAGAAAGTAGCCCAGATGAAAACGCCATCGACTGAAGCCCTGAATCCATGAGAGCAGACTTCGCTTAAGCACCTACTACGGTATGTGAGAAGCATCGACCAAAGAAAACTTGAGATGTTCTTGCGTTTCTGCAAAGGATCCACTGTGCTGTGCAAGGACTACATCGAAGTGACTTTTAATCAACTGTATGGTTTAAGTCGACCGCCCATGGCACACACATGTGGATCAGTTCTTGAGTTACCTTGCACCTACAGCTCGGAGTTTCGTCAAAGAGTTTGACAGTGTCCTGTCTGGTGTTTGCTTGACAATGGATATTTTGTAGCAAATGTGAGGGCTATATATTGTGTTGGATTGTTCCGGCATTTCACCAAAACAAAATGGCTCATTTGTTCATTTAACTATGACCCCAAAAAAGTTGTATTTGTTAATTCATCCATTGCAAAAAATGTAGGTCATTGTTAACATTTTGCTGTAATATGCATCAGCACAATGACTGATAATTTGGTCAGGTCCAAAAGACTAACATTTTTTCAAAAAGTGATTTTTTCGAGCACCATTTGCACGTTGAGCACTTTTTTGTCATTGTTCATTTAATGCAATTGATCACTTGATTCAACAGAAGCTAGTTAAAAAAAAAGTGTATATATATATATATATATATATATATATATATATATGGTTTAAAAACTATACAAACATATAGCAAAAACACAGTTTAAATCACACATTAGTTTTTTCCCCCTTATTTATGTGACAGCAAGTGGAAAAAAAATGTGTGAGGCAATTATACTATTAGGCTAATGAAATGTTGAAATAAGAGTAGTCACTAACAACAGTGTTACTGAATAAAGATATAATTTCGCTTTTCATGCACTGATTTGTAATGCTTTGTTAGCATTTTTGTTCATTATCTGTTAATGAACAATGTAAAGGTAAAGCAAAACATCGATGATTAATCGATGAATATGCCACTCCTGCTATATGCTGTACAACAAATGGAAAATGTTCATTGAAACAAACAAAGCAGTTGTTATCTCACGCCTCAAATGTAGGTACAGATCCAATGCTTGATCGGCATCAGCTGGAAGCTGAATCTGTGACTCCACCATCAAAATGTTGCAGATGTTGTAAATGTCTATGTCACATGACACCGCTGGGGGAAATCTGCAGTCACTCCTGTACATCAGCTCTGTCCACAGGGCAAATGCAGTCATAGCTGGAGTAGAGTTCTGGGAACATGTACGGTACATGATTTGGGACCGACCACTGGGTACCCTTTCGTTCTTCGATGGTCTGATGACATGTGCATCCCACAAATGGATGGTCTCATCCAATTTGTCCTGGGGAAGAAATGATAAGTTACGTTAGACAGTAAGAGAGCAACCAAATATTCTTGTGTTATTAGATGGCTTGAGATGAGAGTAAACTTTGCCGTTTTTGATGACGATACAAAAAAAATATATATATAAAAGCAGGGAATTGAAATTTGTAGCCTTTAAATGGCACGTCAGCACCAGGAACATCAGGAACCACAAAAGGATTAAGGGATGCTGCAAGTACAGTGTATACTTCTGTCGAAAAGTCACTGCCGCCCATTAACTGGGGAATGCAAGAGGTCTAGTTCACTGAACTGATTGTACTTGCATCTGATATTTTTTTATTAATATAGGAAGACGCTTTGAACAGCACATGCAATGCTGAACATACATTGCGGTCACTTTGGCAGGGCTATGTTAAAAAAAAAGTGCGCAGGGCTATGTTAAAAAAAAAAGTGCAGGCTGAAGTTCGTTAACTATGATCCTTGACAAATAGGCCTACCGTTTTAGCCTTTTTAAAACATTTTTTTGTTATTATTGCTTCTCAATAATACCCCACTGGGCATCTGATGTCAATTCAACATCAATATAACATCAATTGAATGATTCTGATACTTCATCATTCAAATGAATGATTTTTATGTCATATTGATGTTGAATTGACATCGGATGACCACTGGTCAGAGCTAGCGGTCTTAATGTTATTATAGATCAATATTGATGCACGTTTCCCCTCGGGCGCAGTGTGTTAATAATACACGGCAGGCTGCGCGTAATAGGCTTGTATTGCTTTTTGCATTACCGTACATATAATATTTATTGTAATGCACATGATTGCAATTATGACATTTACAGTGTTTTATCATTGCATAATATTAAAAAGCAATTTGACACAATTTAAGATGACAATTGAACTTTAAAGACATGTGCCTTACCAGAATGATGCCCACGAAGAAGAACTGAATGAAATTTCGGTCCAAATATGTCCCGTCGAACAAACCACGGTCCTTCAAGTCAGCAAAGATAGAGATGTAGAATTCAATTGATTCCCTTCTGAGGAAGCAACTCTCAATGCGCTGATTTGTTCTGCTTGCACCTTCGATGTAACTTTGCCGGAGCCGTCATGAATGTTGCGACAGAGAAATTGTTGAAAGTCTTGTATTTTAACATTCTCTGTGCCCCGATCGCCTCTGGCAATCGTTGGACAACCACTTAATCCATGTAATAGCCTCCTACGATTTTTGGGTCACTGCTGGTGGTGAACGAATTCATCCACATGATTTTCCGTGAAAACCCGTCTATGCAGCCGTTGATACAGATATCAAATGGTTTTAGTTTGTCGTAAGAGTCGAAATGCCAAATGTAATTGGGTCCTTTTGCGAAATAGCTTTGGCGATGGAGCTGTCTCCTCCTGATTTCAACATCTCTTGGATCAAGTTCTTTTAAAATTAGGCGCACCTGTTCTTTTTTGACGTGTCGTCCATTCTCCTTGCATTTAATATACACCCATCTGTATCCACAGAGCTGCCAAGATGTCTGTAATTGTTCATGAATGAAATCAACAACACGATCCAAAATGGTGTATTCCTTGCGCCGAAGCAGACTGCAAGACTTCAAAATTCATTTTAAATGTCTCTCAGACACAACATAATGGTGACGACTTGCAAGTAAAGCAGCAATGTCCTTGTAATAAAGTCCCAGGCGAAAATATAACCAAACTAGGTCCTGCACTGTCATTTTCACACAGAAACACAAACCGAAATGTCCTGCCGTGCATGTGTGTTAGTAAGCTGGGGGAATTTCTTGCTAGCAGCTTCAAGGCTACATATTCCAGTCAGCACACACCTGCCACCACTTAAAGGGTCTCTGATTAACCCTTTTCCTGACATTTCCTGAAGGTTGTCGTAACACCGACTGCTATGAACGTATAATAATTCTCTCCACCTTGTGTAAGGGTGTTCCAGCTGAAGAAAAACAGCTACAAAGCAATGATGCTAACACAATCATGTTTAATCGGACCAATTGTTTAAAATTAGACACTACCCCACCATTTCATGTCTGGGGCTCTGTACTAATCCACTTAGTTGACTGTATTCTTTTGAAGAATATTGTAATCTTGTCAGGTTCGCCTTTGAAGCGTTCTGTTGAGTCACAAAACTTATCATATCATGACCATAGAGTCCGCAAAAAGACGCTTTTTGTGTAGCAAATGCTAAACTGAGATTAACAGAAGGCCTCGGGAGAGAGTCCGCTCAGTCATCGGGCTGCAGTTAAGACGAGCCACTTCGCGTTGATTTTGTGCCAGTGCGCAACACGCTATTGATCTTCTCCAAACAGATGGGATTCTTCAAATCGAGCACGATCATGTCTCAGTTGGCCATCTGCGATTGAAAGGGATGTTTCATTGACAGTGTATTAGGCTCTTCGATCAGGGCGGCCCACGCCCATTCGATTGACGTCGATTCTACTTTTTTTCTCAACGCCGCGTGACTGTCGTCAAGATTTGAGACATTTGAGTCATTTTGCCCTGGTGCATTGAAACGGAGCACAATAATAACTGAAGGCTGTTAAAAAGGATAAACACTCGTCATGTCCTATGAGGAATGTGATCCGCTTGCACATGCGAGTTGTTGTTGATTATTTGTGTATTTATTTATTCACTTATGTAAAAATCATATTAAAATGAACGGAGACATTTTTCAGATTTAACTCTTGTATATTTCTTGACTTGTCCAATTATTCAAATCATACCAACTCATGCATTTTTCATGTTCCCAAAACTAGCATATTTTTTTCAGTATTTCACAACAAATTTCCCAAAGACGTGACATTTTATTTTTACCTTATCCTTCCACATTTCTTGACCCATTCAAACCATTCCAACTTTAAAATGTTAAGCTCATTCAGGACATCCACAAAACTATTGATAATTTTCCCCAATTTCTCTATATTAGTACCTGTATTCCATATTTTCCACAAAAAAAGAGCTCAAATGAATGCAGAAATTTACCCATTTTTACCTAATCCTTCCACATTTCTTCACCAACTCAAACCAATTGAATTCATAAATAGCATATTGGAAAGTATTTTTCACATGCTCAAAATTCACTCATTTGTCAATATTTCATATTTTCCATGACAAAAAGGCAAAACTGAAAGGGAAAAAAAAGTTATATTTCAGTTTTTCAATTTAAGTTATATTAATTAAATTCATGTCCGCAACCCTCGTGAGGATAAGCATCTTGGATAATGGATGGATGGCTGGATTAAATTAATTACTGGTTTGTTATTTAGTTCATTAACCCTATGTGTGTTTGTTTCCTCTTCTTCTTACTATTATTATAATTGTTATTATTATTACCAGAGGTGGGAATTTTGCTAAATTTTGCTGGTCCGTCATTCGTCATCCGTCAGCGGCCAGGGTACCCGTACGTCATTCATCAGTCCATCCTTTTTTGTGGCAAACTGAATTTTAATTGTCAGCTCATCAGTTGGTCCGTCAGTTAAGTCCATCAGCTAGTCCGCCAGAAGTCCGTTGGTCCGTGAGTCGGTATCCCACAAAAAACGTCAGAAAAATTGGCGTTCACCAGTGACAAACTAACGGTCCGTCATTGACGGTCTGTCAATCCATCACAGTTAGTGAAAATTACACAGACGGGTGAAAACCCACTTCTGTCATTCGTCGGTCCATCATTTTTAAAAGGTGTCCAGTCGTTCGTCAGCACAATGGCTCTCTTAGTGACAGACTGACAGACCGGTCCATTAATCTGACGGAGTGTCCACCTCTGATTATTAGCATTTATCATGCGCTTAAATAGACTTTCAGATCATTACAAATTTGGAAAAAATGACTAAACGTACTCTATAAGAGATCATGATTAATTCATCTTGATCTGGATCCGATTCAGATTGCCCTTTTGGGGACAATCTAAATGCAAACAGACGTAACTGCTTACTGCACATTTTCTTCTCTTTTCCTTTCATACAAAAAAAAAAGAGTGAGAAGTGTCAATGTACACGTGTGCTACAGTGCAGCACTCCTGAGAGCCATTTCCTCATTTGAGCTTTAAGTCAATAAGGTCAAATCCACAACATTAATCATTGGCACCAAAAAAAAAAAAAAAACGAAAAGTCAGCATCTCGGTATGAGCTCATTAAGTGTGAATCTTTGTGTGCACTGCAAATCTGCATACTATTGAAGATGTGCAAAGCTCCTCTGGCCTTCAATTCAGAGAACATATCGACACGCGTCACCGTCACGGCTGACGTGCTCAATCAGCTAGCTGCGTGTCACCCGACGTTTGTCACGCGTTTGTCTGCAATTTCCCTTTCTCTTGGCTATAATTCCTTTGGCACTTTAAGGGATCATCCAGCCGGGCTGGTCCATTTTTCAATAACAAGCTCAATGTATGTATTTTTTTTTTTTTTTTAAATCAGTAAAATATGAGCTTGCATTTTCAATTTTATCAATTTGTTTTGGAGAATCCAATACAACTAATGACCTTACAACTGCCCACAAGAAATGAAGAATATGGCCACGCCCCCCTCTCCTCCCTCCATGTCATGGTGGGAGTCACGCAAGGGACCAATCACAATTTGTCCAAAAAGAAGGCCCGTTTAAAATCATCGGCGGACCGCCGGCCCATAGGCGGCTACTATTTTTTTCCGTCCGGAAAAAATGGCGGATAAACGGATGGCAGAAGGGTACCCAGGCTGTAGCCGGAAGGCGATAAACGGACCGCGAATGTTTAGTAAAATGCCCAGCTCTGTTTATTAAGCAAACTTATGCACATAACACGGATAGCCACAATAAAATAGCCATCCAACACAGCCTTGAGCCTCTATTCCATCTGGTTGGCACTTCTCGGGCACGTGACCCCTTCTCCTGAATGTGGGCGACTTGCTGTTGCTCAAGCTCCTCTTGGTTTGCTGGACTGTGCTAAAACTAGGACTGCCAGGATTTTGAATCTATTAGAATTGTGAGAGCAGCCATTTTTATGGATGGCACTTTGTTGCGCTCTGGCAATGACTTCATCGACTAAAAGGATTATTACTGGCTGCTCAAGTGTCTAATAAAGGTATTTTGTTTATTAAAATTCTGTTGCTAATATACGTTTGTGTAAATTATGTCATAAATTAATGAGAAACAGCTGGTGAGAGCGCCTCTCTTGTCCCGTGCGGCTCTGGTGCTGCATGGGTGTCATCTGTTAATACAGCTGGTTGGAGCCGAAGGAAAAGGGGAATTATGTCAACAAGCACCACATTAGCTCAATATTTTATTGATTTTGACTGTCTGGCATGTACTACCAACAACGTCATGACTATCACATGTAACATGCAGCCTATTTTACCACATGCGACACGGCTCCTTTTGGCCGGGGTATGGCAGCCGACCAATTCATCCTCAGAGTCGTCAATATTTTGAAGCAGCTGTAATGCCTCCTCTACTCTATACGATTTTTTTTATAAACCATGGTGACCAGCAGCGTTTCTCAATGGAGCCGCTGGTTGCTATGGAAACCCGGCGGCGCCGTCCCGTAGCAACATGCGTAATTAGAGCTCTGCACAGCAAGCCCAGACTAGTGTCTGCAGTGTTGTGTGGTTTATGTTTTTTTCACGGTCTCGTAAGATCCGGTGAGGTGTTGTAGTTTTTCAGTGGCAACGTGAAAAGACTACAAAGTTTACTGGGCCAAAATGAGCCTTAATCACGCGATTGAAAAAAAATGACGGCTTCAAAAGAGGGTTGCGTTAATGTCATTAATTACGTGTTTAACTGACACTTCTAATATATACAGAGCTGGGCACTTTAGCCTTTTTTATCGGTCCGTCCTCTATCTGTGACCTGGGTACCCTCCTGTTCTCGATCCTTCGTCCTTTTTCATAAAAATTATTGTCCTGCGACCCGTCCGTCCTCGTCCTTTTAAAGCGCTTCCGTCCGTCCTTGCATTGTATTTTAGCATACCACGTTAGCATGTCAGCAGATTGTCATTAAAACCAGTATATACAGTGCAAAATAATGTAGTCTTGTTTTCTTAAGACCAAATGTCGAATCGAAAGCATTCAAATCATTTTGGGCAGAGGAAGTAGCTTGATTATTCAACAACTTGCTACTAAATGCTGTCGCTTTAATTGTCGAAGGTCTCCGGGCCCGCTGTAATTAAACAAAGTGCAACAAAGTGCCTTGGCAGAAGCTTTGGAATTTTGTCCAACTTGCCTCTCTTGCTAATGAAACTTTTAGTGTCTTGTTATAGGCTGAGTGTTATTTTTTAAAATGCCTTTATATCCATTCGTTATTCTTCCCCCTATCGGCCTGCCAATAAAGGATATGTGTATCGGCTGGCTCTGGCGGCTCATCTGAAACACGCTCATGCTGTAATTTATAATGGCCCTCCCTCCCACTTATGCTTTCCATCTTGTTTATAGACGGCATTGCGTACGGTGAGCTCATTTGGTATTTTTATGACACATGACGACCACCTGCACATTGACCTGATTGCATGTAAGGAGCGCTTTACGCTCCCTGCCCTCTCCGTGTATTTCAGCGGTTCATTGAAGCGGGTATAAACAGTACATAGTAAAGAACGGTTGAGTCGGCAATTACCAGATTATCAAACGTGACACTAAGATCATCCTGAGTAAATGTCCAGTGGTGTGAGGTGTTTGATGAAGAGGTTTTACTCCCTGATCTGCACTCAGAAACTGATAATTGAGGCCTTTTCTACACGTAGCCGGGCTTTTTTTAAACAACCGAATATTTCTCCCCACTCCGTGTTGGAATACACATCCTCGTTTGTTAAAAACGTAGCTACACTACACCGCAGAAGTGCGTTTTCAAACGCATGCCAGTCCTCTAGGCGGCAGTAGTTAGCCAAATACTGTCCATTCAGAAGGAACTTCCGTCCTTTGACGTCACTTCTACGAAACCAAAAATACGGCGCCAAACGCGTTCGGGAGGACCGACAAGAGGTCAGAATTGCTTTTAAACCGTTCAACGAGAAGCAGTAATTGGCTGCGGACAAATAAAGAAGTGCCTCGAGAATGGCTATAAACAATGCAGCGCCGCGGGAGTCCATGTTGACTCGCATGAAAACACAAGTCGCGCAAGGGACGTCAGAGCATTTTTGTCGCATAGTGACAATGTAAATCTCCGGGTCTAACTGTGCACAGCCAAACGCGGATCCGGAAATATCCGCAAGACTCCAGCCACGGTGGAGTTTGTGTGTTAAGAGTGATCTCCTCCTCCATCCGTTTGGAAAAGAGTCCAGGGCGAGGATCGTTGGTTATCTGGAGGAGATCACATACTATCAGAGCAGTCAGCTCGAACTCTAACCTGGTGATTTTTTCATTGTCAAGTGTGAGGTCTCTTACATTTGACAAATTGGTTAAGTTGTAATGTAATGTTCAAAATGTGCGTATCCCTGCTTTAGTTTGGATTGGAACATATGTATTGGGAATAACCACTTTCCTGGCTGGTACTATTGGTTGTCATATCCGAACCTGTGATGGGTAACCACTGCGTTTTCACAAAAGCCAATTTAATGGCAGAGATTGGCTGCTGCGAGTAAGCCGCCAGATGAGCACAGTGCGACCCTTGTACTGTTTAACGACTCAGTTCCAGTTTAAAGGAACCCTCAGATTGGCCTCGGCTGATCCTCGGCTTCAGCCAAGCTGACCGCCCAGGGAGCCTTTAAATCGGGCAATATGTCAGCACCGCAAAAAGTTGGCTTTGCTGTGAAGCGTCCAGTGAAGCCATTTAAAAAAAAAAGGCAGAGCTGTGAACCGGACGCTACCCTGAGGATATACCTGCACATTTACCTTTCCTTGCCGATTGGACGGCCAGGCGACAGGTCAGGACGGTTCAATCCGCGGAGAAGCCAGTGCATTAGAGGAACAGATTAGACTGTGATCCATCCGAATATAGACGCAATGAATAAAACATTGGGTATTACGCTCAGATCCACTTGTTATTAAGGTCTTAAAAGCTGAACAGACCAGAGGACAGAAAGCGAGGCTAGAGGGATTGGTTGCAATTTAGAGAGAAACCTCAAATGGAAGCGGCGGCCTGAAAACGGCATTTCCAGCTGCGAGACGGCAGGCGCGCCATTCCCAGCTTGACCTTGGGGGAATGATTACCTTCTCTTGGAAAACCAAGGGCACCTCCACATTTTGTGTTTTCATTCTCGTTTGAAGGCGAAGGAATCACCAAAGCTACCTTGAAAAACCAACACATTTCACCATTTTTGCATCGCTTGTACTTTTTAGCGATGGTTCCCAAACTGGGTTTCAGGGACCCTCGGCGGTCCACAAACTGTACTTTCGGGTCTGCAAAATGATCCTGAATGGTTCAACCCACGAAGGCACGGGGAGAATATGCAAACTGCACACAGGGAGGCCGGAGCAGGTATTGAAACCCACGACCTCTGAACTGTGAGGCGGACATGCTAACCAGTCGACCATTTTGCCACCTATTTGTCTTGGTGCCTTGATAATAATGTGACAAATGATTTTCTAATGTAACAATACACACAAATGAAAATGTCAAAAATTGTAGAAATATATCTATTTTTAAATAAAACACTTTGTTCTATTGTGTCAGCCACAACTTGTTCTGTCTTAGTGCCCCAGCTGAGATTTGCACTCACACCCACCTGTCAACACTCAACTTGGTAACACTGCTTCTATTTTTGTTGGAGAGCCTGTTTGTCAAAGGTGAACCTAATCAGCTACGAAATGAAAAGTGCAATTGAAGATCTTTGTTTTTCCAGTCGCGTGTCCCTGTACAGTCTAAATATGACAGTCATTCAAAACCAATCGGCCTATGCAAAGCAAGTTGATCACCTTGTTAGCTCCTATGTTTCACCAGCTTTCGGGTTTTCATGTCGGTTTTACCTCAAATCTAAATATAATTTTCAAAGGCAAAACAATAAGCCTACTCTCCTTGGCTCAGCCGCTAACATTTTGGCTTGTTTTACGGACATTTCTCCTGTCTCCTCCTCCCCTCTCCTCCTGCTCGCAGAGGAGGCTAGATGACGGTGATCAAAGTGAGGCTGTTGCTATAACGGTTAAGGATCGACCGACCGGGATAAGATCTGCAGAAAAGCAAGAGTCCTACACAAACAACCCAAAAGGTTGGGACGCTCCCTTTATGACTCACATTGGGTTAACTTTTTGGGCTGTTCATTTGACAGAACCTTTGGGGGTTACATGGATAACTTTTTGTTCATTTAACCCAAAATTTTGGGTCAGTCAATTCTTGACCCATATTGGATTATTTTGGACCCAAATGCTTTTAGAGTTTATGCTTGCTCGAATTTCTCACACAAGTAGCATAACCAGGCTGTCCGTCTTCCAGGGAAGTCAGCGCGGACTCAGCTTTTTTTCCTTTTCACATATTTGCTCATAAATGTTCCCCCTAATGCGAACTCGCAGCAGGAGGCTTGTGCTTTAATTTCCTTACGGGAAGCGTGTGAGCATGCGCTTTAATTTGGCTGCTATTCCAATAGCAGCACAACGTCTGCAATTAAGGAGAGCGAGACGTTAATGAAAGCGTTCCCGCATGCAAACGAGGGCCTGCTTCAACAAGTATATTCTCAGTCGTCACCCTTATGTCCTCATTTTCGGCCATTCGTTGTATCAACCTGTTGATGGGGTTTCTCTATACATTTTGTGCTGTTCTCGCTCATGTTATCATTTATGGATAACTTAGAACCGACGATATCATATTTGAGCCGAAATTCCACACAGGATCCTTTTGACTGCAAGAGAGACATGCCACAATATCTATATTATCTACACTTCTGCCCCATCAAATTTTGGGAGAAAAATACAGTCAAGTGATGGGCAACTGGCAGGTCGTGGGCCGCACGCTTGGAGTGGACCTCGATTCATTTTTGAAAACGAACGTGTTTGCTGCAGCTGAGCAGTTTTAGGTTGTAGTAACACTGTTTACCACTAGAGGGCAGACATCACTCAAGAGCACCCTGTAACTCAATACTGTACTTGTGCATCAGACAAGAAGAGACAGCGGCTCTGACGAGAAGCCTGTGCCAAATTAGGTTAAGAAAATTGTGTCTTTCAGATAAAATGGGAAGATGGAAAATGCGGACACTATCACACATGAAAAATGTCAAGCTAACTCGCCACTACAACACTGATATCAAAAGTGCCCAAACAGCAATTTTTTTTTTTTTTTTTTTTTTTTTACAAGAACCATTGACAGCTCATTTGAAGTGCATGAGGAGTTACTAAGTGTGTGTCCATCAAAAACATGGATTTCTTTTACGCTTAATGGTGTTGCAAATGCATGGAGAAGTGGACGCTGTGATAGTGGACTACCGATGACGACATCTGTGACAAAATTTACTGTCCTATAACTGAAGCGGCCAATTAATTTGGGGATTTTGAATAACATGCAGGTCAAACATACTGTAGTATAAAGTTAACATCTTTGAGTGAGTTGATTTTTGGGAAAACGTGCACTGTCTTTTTGCTGTTCAGCAGTTTTGTGCCATATTTCCATTGGAATTTTATACGAGAGCCCTTTAGAGAAATAGTGTAGTTATGCTTCTATGGTTATTTTTGTTTGCTTGAAAGCCTTTGTAGTTGATAAGTGGATCTACTGTTTATTCATTTAATAAACAGACACATTTAACTGCAAACAAACTGCAATTTTTGTCATAGCTACATTGTGGTTAGGAAGTGTCCAGTCCACCACTCAGAAAATCTTTCTCCTGAAAAGTAAGCAAAACAAAGTTGCCGTGGAACACTAAATCACAAATTGAAGCAAACAAATGAATATCAAAGTCAAGCAGGACACTCTGTTGCTTTTATTCTTCCCCGCCCGGCTCCCCTCGCTTTACAGGTCTCGAGACGACTTCAATTAAGGCGGCCATGATTAGCGCTCGGGTGCAAGTCGAAAAAAAAAAGTCAGCGTGTTGACTTGAGCTCCAAAGCCTCCGCTGCCGCTTTAATCCTTTTGTTCACATTAGTCGGCACATGGCATGCCTCCCTAATTCTCATTCCCGAGCAGCAAGAGGCTGAAAAACCAAACATCGCGGAGGAAGATGAAGCATATTTGCATGAGCAAACAAAGGTCCAAACACCAACAATGCGACTTTCAGCAAGAGAAAGCCAGGCGTGTCTCTTACCTCTGCTATTACCGCACAGGACTATCACACACATGTATTTTATTGTGTATTGTAATAAAACAACTCATGTAAGTAGAACATATCAGCGCAAATGCAACAAAATCATGTTGTATACCAATGTCGATTTCACTGGTCCTATCCTATTTATGTCTTTACTTAGTTAAATATTTATGTTATTCATGTCGTAAATGAGCGACAAGAACTCTCTTCTCCCTTAATTGTCTCGCAGGGATGAGTAAAGTTTTCTGAGTGTGAACCTGTGCACCTTTTGTATCATTTTGACAGAGATGGGAAATCCGGTGTTCTGCCTATTTGTCCTACCTCATCGAAACTTCCTACCAGAGGCTGATTAGACAGACTCAGACTGATTAGACTCAACCAAACCCTAAACTCAACCTAACCCCACCTCACTATCGGCGTTGTGAGCATGCGTGCGCAACTAAGCACACTAAGCATTGGTAGGACATCTCGACGGGTAGGAAGGAATTTCAGTGGAGTAGCGGCACCTGTGACTCAAGACAAACTGTGACAGGGTTTTTACTTTCTGGACCCGAATTTCCCATCTCTGCATGTTGAGCTAAAGTGCATCCCGAAAGTATTAAAAACATGTCCCTTTTCCACTTTTTGTCAGGTTACAGTCTCATTCCAAAATGAAATAAATTCTGTTTGCATGTTCAAAAACAAAAATACACACAAACACCCCGAGATGAAAAGGTCATTTTAAACGTAGAATATTACAACTCCTTGGAAAAATAGCACTTTATAGACATAACATTAAGCTTTTCTAATAATAATAATAATAATGAGACTAGGTTAAACATAGCAGGATAGGGCGCCATTAAACCTCTGTAGGGGGCGCTTGAAGTAGATGAATATGAATATAATGAATATAAACCAAATTTGATATTGTGTTCGTTCTCTTCATTTAACTATGAAGTGAGTGGATGCTGATCAAATCATGAGGTCAGTAGGCCGTTGTGCTGAATCTTCAAAGGAAGCAGGCACAAAAGGTTTGCCGTACAGCAAGATGCTCTGTTTACATACTGTAAAATACTTCTCCGGTTGTAATCAGATCATTTCCAGGGATACAGAGAAAGAGGAATGTATGTTGGCTTTGGCCATTTGGTTCTGGGAAACAATGGGGGGTGAATTTGCTCCCCCCTCTAGGTTTTTCGGAGGAGATCAAAAGACCAAGATGTTAGATGTAACCAATGCATATGTAATAAGTAAGTTTGAATATTCATACAGCTCCCTACAAGAAGACAAACGTGAGAGCGTGGCATTTTGGGAGACTTCTTTGACATCAGCATGTGACGAGAATAAAATATTGATTTAACCAACATGGCTGTGTTAGAGAGGTTCATTTCTATCACCAATTCAGTCTTGCTTGGTGGCCTCTCGGGAATTAAAAATACACTACACGCTACGGATCCATTTTTTTTGTACTTGTGTATGACAACTTTAAAATGTTTTTTTTTTTTTTTTTTCGCCAGGCCTGATTTGAGTGCAAAGTTTGATCAGTTTTTGTTCATTTTTAGGCCCTCAAAAATGCAAATCATCTACAGACACAATAAGGTTCTCGCAGCAGTCGCTGCTTGCGCCCTAAAAATTGAATTTGATACCGTTACATTACAACTTTTTTTTTTTTTTTTTCACAAATGAGCAACTTTCTAATTCATACACTATTTTGGGGAACACGTTTTACTGACATTTGGACTACAAGGGGGCCCTTGGAGAAATTTCTCCCCGGTGAGGGGTCACTGCATGTGTAGAGCAGTTATTTTCAAAGTGTGGTACCCTCGAATGCACAAGTGTGAAACTCTGGTCCTCGATCTTGCACGTTTTAGACATTTCCCTCCTCTAATACACTTGATTCAAATGATTGAGATTGTTATCAGTCTCCTACAGAGCTATCTGATGAGCTGATCATTTGAAGGTGTGTTGGAGGAGGGAATGTAAGAATGGGCTGTCACTTATATTGCGCTTTTCTATCTTGGGTACTCAAAGCGCTTTACACTGTACCTCATCTACCTACTGATGACGCAGAATAATAAAATCGAAAGCAGGCGGGATATATATTGTGGCCCTCGAGGACCAGAGTTTGACACCTGTGCTTTTTTTGGGCACGCGAGTCACTGCCCAATTTACAGTTCAGTTGTATTGAACTTTTTTGGGACAATACATTTGCAACAAATCGTTACGAACTATTTGACTTGAAACTTTGTTTAATGTAAAATTGTTCAAACTGTGCATAATGTTACAGTGGCTGACAATTTTAAGCAAATGTTTTAGGAACAAACCATCGTTTTTGCTCAACACTTGGGCCTACTGTGCTATCGCATGTTTATGTTAGTCATGTTGGTGGTACAAGCATTTTTTTCTTTTATCTGATACTAAATATGAAAGGTTCGAGAAGCACTTCTGTTGATCACTGACAAGGCCTATGTACTGTCTCGCAGTGGTCTGAAATAGTCTACTACTTTTACTTTCACACACACACACACACACACACACCCACACACCCCTGCGTACACACCTCCACACACACACACGGGTGGGCTTGTGGTTTAATTGCTGACACTGTATCTTGTGGCTCTCCCTTGCACAAAACATGATCCATTATCATAAATCACATGTGCCAACACAGACAACAGCTGCATGAATAATTAAAGGTCGCTACATTAGCACTTGGGTGTGTGTGTGCCCAGGAGCTGCAAGAATTATGATAAAAAAAAAATTGAATACATAAATAAAAATAAATCACTGTTTGTGCAGTCCAGACACAAGTTGGAGCAAGTCCACCTTAGCACCAGCAGCCTCCCAGTGAACAAAAAAAAAAAGTTTTTTCTTAGTAAAGCGCTCGGAGCAATGTGAGCCCTCAGCGTGCTTTGGTCCCGAGTGGTTGACCTGCTGAGCTGTGCTTCTTGCAGGATCTTCACACACACACACACACACACAGAAAAAGATCTTCTCTGGATCCTTATTTATAGTCATTTGGATGGGTTCGGGACAGCATGGTGGACAAGTGGTAAGCATGTCTGCCTCAAGGTTCAGAGTTTCGGGGTTTGAAATCGGATTCCGGCCTTCCTGGTGTTTGCATGTTGTCCTCAAGCTCGTGGAAGATTTCTCCAAGTACTTCGACTTCCACTTGTGAATGTGTGATTGGCTAGCGACCCGTCCAGGATGTATGCCACCTCTCAGACCAAAATCTGCTTGGAAAGGGAAGGGATGCTGGCCCGGGTTCTTTTTGGCTCCCTGGTCCCACTGGATATTGCCAAATTAAATGGCAGCGCCGCGTGGCAAATGAAATGTTTGCAGTGTCTGAGTGCTGACATTTAAAGCCAGCTAAAAGAGAGCCAGTAATAAAAGGTCCCTGTCCATCAGCTCAAGTTTGGAACTCTTTTGTGTTTGCCTGCAGTTGGGATATTTAATTGGAATGATGACAAACTTGAAATTTGTTGATATGATCTTTCCAAATCGCAGATATTCACCTCCCAAATATGTCTGAAACATAAATTCCGCAATGAACTTTTCACTGTATTTTATGTCCAGGATATTTTGGTTTATAATGAAAAGGATGTAAATTGCCTGACTAAATGAAGCTCCTCGCCTCATGTCAACATCGTTGCTTCGCGCCAAGATCCCACTTGTCTGTGCAAAAGCGATCTTTATATTAGATAATTATGGCTTTGGCATAAACAAACACAGCGAATAGGAGGAAATGTTTGAATCAACTGAAAAAGATGACAGGAGGACACACTTTAAAAATATACATCACATTTATTGGTCACCAAGAGTTCCTACTGCTGCCTACTGTACTTCCACCAACGTGGGCCACGGAGCACCAAAGCGCTGCTACCAACAGAAACAAAGCTGATACACACCACCGTGTTCTTCTCTAAAAGGTAACGCAATGTACAAAAAGCAAGTCTGGGAAAGTAGCCCGAGTAAACGTGGTTTGGTCCATTAAAAAAAAGAAAGAAAAAAGCGCACTTCTTTCCTCGGGTGAGTATTCTGCCGCCTGGCTAGTCGGGCAGCCAGAGGAAGGAGGAGCTGGTGCGGGTGATGCACATCCCAGATGATCCTGCTCGTGCTTCCGCTGCATCTTTCCGAGAAGTATTCATGCTCCGCAGACCCCGGGAGTCAATGAGAGGAGCACTTAAAAAAATAAATAAATAAAAAAAACTCTCCTCGCACGGCACACGACAGCACAACACTAGCGCGATGTTGGACACGAAACTAAACGGGTGATGAGATGACTCAATCCTCCCGCCTGGACCTTTTCTCCTCCATGGAAATGCCAAGCAGCGGCATCAAAGGGAATTTTAAAAAAAAGCGAAGGCCGAGTCCTTTCCCCTTCGATCGAAAAAACGTGTGAAGCGGCCTCACCAGGACGCTGAAGGCACCAGCAAAAGCAAGAGCAACATGGGCCATGCCAGGTTCTGTTTGCACTCGCCGCTCTTTGCCCGCACACCTGACAGGACGAAGAGGGGGAAAGATTAATAACAAGATGCACAAAACAAGTATTGTACTCTCAACAGCTTCCGATGCGTGTGTCGCTATTTTATTTTCAAGAATAATAAGAATATAGTCAACCCCCGCGCCAATACTGAACAGCCATTTATAATTGACATCTACGGTAATGCAACATTTAAACCCCAACAATTCTTAATTCAACATATATATTCAATATAATGTTCCTCGAAAAACAGTTGGGGAAAAAAAATACCCCAAACCCCCAAAACAAAGACAAAATATTTTTACAAGTCATTAAACATTTTTTTTTAAATTTTAACAAAATGTGGATCTGGGTGTGCTGATCCACTCACTGAATATAATAATAATAATAATAATAATAATAATAATAATAATAATAATAATAATAATAATAATAATAATAATAATAATATTAAAGTAAAATAAGGCCAGCATGAGAAATTAAGTTTTTTTTTGTTTTCATTTTTTATATTAAATTTCAGATTTGTTTTTATTTATGTATTTGAAGACAAAGGGCGGCACGTTGGCCGACTGGTTAGCACGTCCGCCTCACGGTTCAGAGGTCGTGGGTTTGATTCCGGCCCCGGCCTTCCTGTGTGGAGTTTGCATGTTCTCCCCGTGCCTGCGTGGGTTTTCTCCGGTACTCCGCCTTCCTCCCAAATTCCAAAAACATGCACGGTAGGTTAATTGAACACTCAAAATTGTCCTTAGGTAGGATTGTGAGTGCGAATAGTTGTTTGTCTCTGTGTGCCCTGCGATTGGCTGGCAACCAGTTCAGGGTGTACCCCACCTGCTGCTCAAAGATAGCTGGGATAGGCTCCAGCATGCACACGACCGTCGTGAGGATAAGCGGATCGACTAATGGATGGATGGATATTTGAAGACAGGACATTTATAAACCAAGTCAATTTAACACATGAGAAGGTTAATACTAGCAGCTATATCATTTTTAGGGCTGTGTACGAATAAGTGATGATTTGAATTGGATTAGGAGTGGGTGTGGAAAAGCCATCAACGAATCCTAATTTTCGAACTTGGAAAGCATTTTAATATCATATAACTTAATTTATTCCGACATTGTAACAAAAGCTGCAACTACTGCCACACCGCATTACCTAGAACAAATATAAAATTATATATTATCAGAGGTGGGGCACTTTACCCTATTTTGCCGGTCCGTCCTCTGTCCGTGACCTGGGCACCTTTCCGTCATCGTCCCCGCATCCTTATTCATAAAAACAAACGTCCTCCGACCCCGTCCTTTTAAAGAACTTCTGTCCTTACATTATGTCAACCCGTCCCCCCCATCCCCCCATCCCCCCACACCACGAAAAAACAAAACAACAAAAAAATGTCCATGCATGACACGGCTGGAGAGATGCTAACAGCAGAGGTTTCATAATTCATGAACATTATGTAAAGCTCATTAACTGGCTAATGTCCTATTCATTCGCTTATCGGCTGGGAATATCGTGAGTGGATTGAATTGTTTACAACTGTTTACAACTAAGTGTCAACCAAGATAGCATTTAGCTGCTAACACAACCACCGTCGGTCACCAGACAACGGACAGAGCCCGCCAGGGGACATCGCATGAATATTTAAGATTGCGTTGTAACGCAATACTATTTCATTGCAAAACTTTTGTGTTATAAGTTTTCAATTTTTCTTGCGTTATTTTGCAAAAAAACAAAAAAATATCGCAAAATTACGCAATGTTATTTTCGGAGGAGAACAAAAGACTTCCACTTCTGGGTTGTAGCTTTGTGTACTGCGCTGACATGAATGACGGATTGGAGAGATTTTGACGCTCTGCAGTGATTCTCAACTAGTGTGCCAGGGCACATTACTTTGCCATGAGAGATCATCAGGCATGCCGCGAGGAATCATCCAATATCATATATTTTGACAAAAAAACATTATTTTGTTTTAAAAAAATGTTTTTTGTTAATTTATCTATGCCAACCACTTATAATATGAGTCAAAAGAATAAAATATTCTCCCTCTAAATGACAGAAAGTACATAATTAACCTGTACATCCAATTTTTGTGAATAATTTTGCTGATTGGTGTGCCGTGAGATTTTCTCCAATGTAAAATATGTGCCTTGGCTCAATAAAGATTAAGAAACTGCTCTAGAGATGTGCCAGGCAATGACATCCTTTGCATGCAAAGGGATAATGTATGTCATAAATGTTAACAAAACAAAATTGCTACCTACCTTTTTCCTCATCAGTGAAATCGGTGTAATCTATGGCATTACACAGATCTGGGCATTTTACTAAAATTGCCCGGTCCGTTTATCGCCTTCCGCCTGCAGCCAGGGTACCCATCCGCTGTCTGTTTATCCGCCTTTTGGTCAGGCTGGTCAATTGTGTATAAGCCAGTCCGCCCAGCATTTTAAATGGGCTTCCGTTACCGTTTCCGTCTATAAACTTCGACCAACTTTCAAGGGGACGGATGCCCATTTTGTGGACGGACAGACAGAGGACGAGAAGTCTTTGAAAAAGGATGGGCTAACCAAGGATGGAAGTGCACACAATGCCGATAAGTGTTTTCTTGGAAATTTTTGCCCTACCTGTCGGACATTCGGTTAGTAGCAGTGAGTACTTACTATTTTCATTTTCATTGAGTCTTATTTGACTTTTTCATTGCCTCAAAAATACTTTTGCCGTGTGATTTTCTGTCATAGCTTTTAAACATCGTAGCTTTTGAGCATGGTGACCAGCACATTCATCACGCTGTGTATATATACTTCAATAAATTGTCAGGATGTACTACCTGCTTTCACCTCTGTGTGAGTATTTTTTAAGAGATTTTTTAAAGTTCTACCTACCAGTCTGCATCTAAACAAAACAAGCTGAAAGCGGACGGTAGTATTTTGGCTGTCAAATTAGCCTTCGGTAGGACGTTTCGACGGGGTAGGACAATTTGGCAGAACACCGGGTCAATAATGGAGGCATTCAATCAAAGCTGAACGGCTACACGACATTTCAAAACGTATTGTGTGGTGAGAGACAACTGTGTCATTGTCCAACTAATTACGGGTGCAAACAATACAGCCAGTGAACCGGCCATGAGGATAAAACATCTGCTGGCCGGTCTCGTCTGGTCGGCGCGGCGCTCGCAGGTTAATTGGCCAAGCGCGGAGCTTTGTGTGTGGGTGAGGTAATTAAAAGAGTATTAGCCAAGAAAACTTTGCTCATGCAAGAGCTTTGACTGCTTAATTACAACAGATGGAATCGAGCTAGGCTAAAATAAACAGCGGTGATAAGTAAAGGAGTAAAACTTTGGTAGATTTTTCAGTAGATTTAACAAGGACAACTGAAGACATTTGAGAACAAAGGTAGCTTATAAAATTACTAAAAGATTAAAAGATATGAAGTAGCTTTCTGAAATTACTAAGAGACAATAGAATTAAATTGAATTTAAAAAATGCCTTAAATAACTTTAAGGATTGTAGGAAAAAAAGCATGGTTTTTAACCTGGATTTAAAAGTATTTAAGAGGCATCTAAAGTGCTTATTGCATGTGTTTTAGAAAATTCCACAAAATGGCAGCCACTTGTCCCATCGCTACCACAAGAATGATTTGTAGCGATTGTGTTTTATCTCGTTCCAAACTAAAAGCCATCAGCCACCATCAAAATTGATTAAATTGTTCGCTTTATTTTTTTTAACTCAGTTCACAACATCAGCAAAACTATGGGAACATGTTTTGATAGCATAAAAGTCGAGCTCATGCTAGCTAGCTAACGTCCAATGGCTGTCCATTTTTAACATGTACGGCTGCGGCCGTCATTAACATGTACAGGCATGGAAAAAAAAAAGCGGTGACGTGATGTGACTTTTTTTATTTGATTTTTTTTTAAATCTTAAAAAAGGTATGACCACCACGTAAGTTAGTAAATTGGGATAACTATTTTGGATTTTTTTCGTCATGTTGCCAAGTTATCAAAACTTTAAATGACATTAAAAATTTATTGTTACTTTGTAACCAAGTAAATTTTAGAGTCTGTACTTCTTTGCTTCTACTTAAGTACAGAAAAATAAGCAGGACTTTTATAAGTCTTTTTTTTTAACGTATATATCCTTTTGCTACCTCTAAAAATAACTATAGCAATGAATGCCGACCAGTGACAACAGCTTACCAGAGGAGGTGACGAGTCGTACTTGCGAACTGACCGCCCCTTCGCCGCCCTCGCTGAGGGCGCGCACTTCGATGACGTACGTGCCGCCCTCTGGAAGCGAAAGCGTGGTAGACGGGTTGATGGTGCGAGTCACCTGGTTGTAGCCTCGGCCCTCCTGCTTGAGTAACACCTGTGTAACATTGACACAAGAGTCATATTACGTGGCTGAATGTGATTCTTTGTTGGGGTCAAATATGTCATCATCCGTATTTTGCTTGAATTTTGCATTGTTTTGATTATATATAGTTTTGTTTGATGCTATGCCTTGCTTGATTGTGTGCTTTTCGTCTTCACCTATTCTCGTCAGCCATCTTCTTACTATTAACCAATGAGCTCCTTTCAACCACTCATGTCACATCCAGGTAGGCCTTGGTGTTACATAATGTTGCCTGCTGTGTGTGGTGGTGAGTGTTTTCTATGCATTTATTATTTTTTCAGCTACAATCTTGTTTTTATTAATTTTGTATTTTTGATCCTAACACGTGCATCGTTTGCCTTTTTGAAAAAAATATATATAATTTTTTTTGGAAGGGGGTGAGGGGGGTACTGGGGTGGTTACACCTGCTAACCTGCCTCTTTTCTATCACTTCCCTGAATTTGGGTCCACCTTCGCATTCACACGTCCACCATGTAACCCTACACTCGTCACAAAATTGGCCCCTTTTAAAGGGAACATACTGTATTGCAGACAATTGACTTTTAAAAATCTGATTAGTTGTTGACCTGTACAGGATGTACCCTGCTTCTCTCCTGAAGTTGGCTGGGATAGCATCCAGTACACATGTGACCCTGATGAGGAGAGGCAAAATAGAAAATGGATGGATGGGCTTTTTAAAGTCTTGTTAATGAATACTTGTTAAACTTGGGTCCCAGCACCGTTGGGTGACCAAGACCCCAGTGTTAATTTTGTTGACTAAAATCTTTTGTAGTTTATTTCATCATTAGCTCATTCAGTACCAGGCATTTTCAGACCCTCTGAAATACCCTAAAAAAAGTTTAAATGTATGCTATTAATTTAGTCGACCAAAATTGTTCTTTATTTTCATCCACTAAAATGGGATTAAAACTAAAATAAAATCAGATGACAAATTTATGACTAAAACTTTAATTCATTTTAGTCAAACGACTATAACTAAAACAAAATTAAAATATCTTGTCAAAATGAACACTGCAAGACCCATAGCTTGGGAGTCTGTAATTTCTAGATAGTGTTAGCCTGATACGAAAAATTTTTTTTTTTAAAAAATCAAATTTTAGAGGGGCCATATGATGCTCAATCAACTTTTTGGGGCTTTTAGCTATGTTAAAATGGTAATTCCTCATCCAAAACACTCCTAAAGTGGTGTTTTCCTTCAATCAACCCTCTCTGAGCATTTCTGCTTATTCCTCCTTTCTAAGGCTAGGTTCACACCGTAGGCAAATGTTACCCAGGTCAGATTTTTTTGCCCATATGCGACCTGTATCTGATTTTTTTATGACAGTCTGAACGGCTCAATACCGATTTTTTCAAATCCGAACGGTCACGTTGCATATATCTGACATTGACGTCATCCGGAGCCCAAAATGCGTTCCGCGCAGACAGAGGGACAGTGCTGGCAACAGGAGGGATCGAATCTGCAAAGTTGTTTTGAGTAACAGTATGGACTTTATTTTTTACTTTAATTTAATCCCACTTGAAACATGGAAGCATAAAGTGGACATTTATGGCGATGGTAGTAATTCAGCCACGGTTCAGATCGATTCATTTTTTACGCACGGTTATAACGTGACGTCATCGTGATGTCTCCATAAAATGAGCCTCGCCTCACAATTTCTCCCAAATCCTGTACTTTATTTCTACCTCCTACCTAATCGCTTCACTGTAGAAATGCCTCGACGTGCTGGACCACATTTACTTCCGTATACAATTCGTCATGAGTGACGTCGTCTCTTCTTCTGCGCATGCGGGTCACTTTGGCTATGCATGCATTCATACAGCAGACAAAACCGAGGTCACATTTATAATCTAATATGAACGCTTATACAAAAAAATTGGATTTTATTGAAAAATCCAAATGGAGCATTAAGACCTGCAGTGTGAACCCAGCCTAAGCAACAGCTCCGCCCAATCCAAGGAAACGACTGGGTCCCCACTTTTCTACGTCGCAAAGTGAGGAGCCAACTCGTACCCCCATTGCAGAAAAAACACACCCACTTTCTCCAAGCAGCCGCCAGTTAAAATTATTTTTTGCAGTATTTTTGCAGTGGAGTTGGGGACAAGGGGCTCCTTTCACATACTCCATCCACTAGAATGAGAGGTCTTCCGCCTCGTCGATGGTGACTTCGGGCAGAGTGAAGACGTTGACTCAGTGAAAAGAATGACAGTGAGCTTGGAGTGTTGTGTGGTGTGGGGTTGTTTGGGACTAATGGAAAAGCGGCACACTAGTCTGCATAGGGATAACAACTGGTCAGGTCATGACTGTTTCGTGGGTGCTGCGTGCATCAACCAGCTTTAGGACGACGAAAGCGGTGTGGCAGCCACAGGGAGAGATGGGGTTTTTGTGAACCAGGCATCTTACTTCCAGTTTAAAAAATAGCCACAAAAAGAACTCACATTTCCTAAGCAATTTGTTCGACCTTATATAAAATCATATATATGCCTGAAGTTAACCGCAGAAAGTTTAAAATAGCATGACATGGCCACATATACACAAATGCACGGAATAGTATACCTTTCTTTGTCATATTTTTAATCATTTGTTTTTATTTGTTCCAACGCTGGTCTTTCATAATGTTACTTTACGCGGTTTTTGAACATATCAATTGAACAACATAAGGAAAATGCCTCCCTTCCCCCTGAACGTATTCCTCCTCGCCTCCCTTGCAACAGCTTGGAGGTCATGAGCTAGAAGAAGGTTCTCACCGCCTCTGAGCTAGGAAGCTTTGAAAGCCAGCCAGCTCTCTTCCTCCTTCTACTTTCCTTCCTCCCCCACAGCCTCACTCACTGTGTTGTTGAAGCATCAGCGAAGGACCTGTCGCTATTTTAAACCTCTTGTCACACCGTAGCCTACTTGTGTGGTTTTATATTGGTACAATAATAGGGATTATGTTCAAAGCTAGCTGTAGTGTGCATGCAGGGTCGGTAGTTGGCAAAAAACGTGAGCGTAACACATCCTGGTTGCTAGGCAGAAAAAGTCACACATTTTCTTTGGAATCACTAATGTTGATGTAATTCTCAACCAAATGGAACAACCGTTTGGACAAAGCCAAGCTTGTATTTTAAATTTTTTTTTAATGAATTATTCTTTGAAATAAATTTGATTAGTTTGAAAAAAACAATTGTTTTCTTTTTCTATAATTTCAAACTGATAAGACTAGATGTGTTTTTTTAACTTCCTCCTATTACTTTTGAACTTTATTTTTCCTGTGTCCTTTTGAACTTTTTTTTCCCTTTGTCTACTTTTCTTTATCTTCTGTTAATTACCGGTAAATTGCATCATCTATATTTAACAGCCAAATAATTTCCTTATTCACCATCATGTTATGTTTCTAATGAAATGTTCATCAGCCCGTGTGCCCCCCTCCATGTTTAATCCTGCCAAAAATTAAAAAAAAATCTAATGAAAATTATCAAATAAAAAAAAAAAAAATGAGTACACCACACCACCAGTACTAACTATTCAATCAATAGTTTTTTGGTGTTTGTAAATTGTAAAGAAGAACCCAAAGATCACTGTGGCTGAGCTCCAGAGATGTAGTAGGGGGGATGGGAGAAAGTTCAACAAAGTCAACTATCACTCCAGCTCTCCACCAGTCGGGGCTTTATTGGAAAACTGGCCCGACGGAAGCCTCTCCTCAGTGTAAGACCCGTGAAAGCCTGCATAGAGTTTGCCAAAAAAACACACGAAGGACTCCCAGACTATGAGAAATAAGATTATCTGGTCTGATGAGACCAATATTGAACATTTTGGTGTTATTTGTAAGCGGTATGTGTGGAGAAAACCAGGCACTGCTCATCACCTTTCCAATACAATCCCTACAGTGAAACATGGTGGTGGGAGAATCATGTTATGGTTGTGTTTTTCAGCTGCAGGGACAGGATGACTGGGTGCAATTGAAGAAAAGATGAACGCGGCCAAGTACAGAGATAGCCTGGAGGAAGTTCTCAGGACCTCAGACTGGGCCCAGGTTCACCTTTCAACAGGATAATGCCCTGAAGTACACAGCTAAAATAACAAAGAAGTGGCTTCAGAACAACTCTGACCGTTCTTGACTGGCCCAGCCATAGCCCTGACCTAAACCTGATTGAGCATCTCTGGCGAGAGACCTGAAAATGTCTGTCCACCACCGTTCACCATCCAAACTGACAGAACTGGACAGGATCTGAGGATCAGGAAGAATGGCAAGGGATCCCCAAATGCAGGTGTGAAAAACTTGTTGCATCATTCCCAAAAAGACTCATGGTTGTACTAGCTCAAAAGGTGCTTCTACTCAATACTGAGAACATGGTCTGAACACTTATGACCATATGATATTTCAGCTTTATTCTGAATTGCAACATTTATCCAACCTTTTTAAACATAAATCCTGGTCAATTTAAAGCAGGGTTGTCAAACTCATTTTTGCCGCGGGCCACATCACAGTTATGGTGTCCCTCGGAGGGACGTTACGACTGTGAACCCATATAAATGTAAGATCGATCGCCTTATATTATCAAAAAAAATTCACGGATAACTAGTTTCGAAATCAGAAGCCAGTAAATAGTTTTTACAACTATTTTTCAATTTATTTCAAAGCAGGGATTGGTAACAAATGTTTGAAAAATATATCTAATGATGCAAGTGAAGACAATTTGGAAAAAAACATGTCAAGTCAACAGACATGATTTGACTTCACTGGCCACATAAAATGATGTCCCGGGCCGGATTAGGCCCCCGGGGATTTAATTTGACATCTGGGATTTAAAGGGTTTAGACTGTTAATTTAACTTACTGTATCTTTTTGACTACTATCTTTATTCCTTGCTTTATTTCACCTATTTGTTGCTATTACTGTGATATAATTTTCTCAATACAAAATTGTAAATATAGGGAAAAATATTCTGCAGCTGTTATTTTTTAACATATTTTGCATTTTCACGCATTAGTGTGCTTCTTTTTATATTGATAATTGAGTTGTAATGTTACGTGAACCGCTCCTTTAGATCAGAAAAGGGCATGATTACCATGTAGCCGATCACGTCAGACTCATTTTCCTTGGCCTTTACTGGGTCCCAGCTTAAAGACACGTTGTTGCCCTCTTGAATCCACAACAGGTTGCCTGGAGGCTGTACCGGAGCTGAAGAACCACCAAGGAAAAACCATCAGCCTCAGAAAAAAGGGAGGTATTTATCATATTATCAAACTTACGGGCTTTCCTGGTCTTGGCCATGACGGAGGCACTGGCGGGTCCTTGTCCGATGCTGTTGAAGCCTTTGACGCTGACCACATACTGGCTGTTACCTTCCAAGCCTGCCAGCACTAGGGAGGTCTCGTTTTTTGTGGTTCTCTGTTTCCAGCCGGAGTCCTCCTTCTCCAAGGCTCTCCAGTAGCTCACCTGGTCACACAGAAGCACAGTTGTGTGGGAGCAAGTATGCCCCTTAAAGGGGGAAGTCAACCCAAACATATTTTTTTCCAGAATATGTTCTATGTAGGCCCAGTTACTGTGGGGAATAAAAATCAAGCAAGTCGAGTCAAGTCAATAATTGTGTTAAGCAGCTCTAAAGTCAAGTCATACAAGCTTGATCAGGAACAACATATACTGTATTCACATAGTAGGCACTTTGCACTCGCGATCTGTGTTTGCATTAGTTAGCTGGAAAACATTTACAATCACACAGTTTTTTAGTAGTAGACGCCCATTGAAATGCATTGGGGGGGAAATATTTTATGCATTAATATATATATATATATCTCTCTCCCTGCTTCCGCCGTCCGCCTATCCGCCTTACAGGTCGAGAAGTTCAAGTCAAAGTCAGGCAATTCCCAAGTCCTAAAGTTGTCAACTTAAGTCTGAAGTTCAATCCGGACACATTACTTACCCAAGTCCCCTCGTAGGGATCTCGTTTCATTGTGCAAGGTGTACCTAATGATGTGTCTGCTCAATGCATGAGCATGAGCTCACCTCATATCCTTTGGGCTTTCCGGGACCAGGATTGGGTGGCCTCCACGTGACTCTTATTTGCGAAGCCGAAATTGCGTAGGCTTTCACGTCGGACGGTGCCTCTCTGGGCTCTGAATGCATGCACACACACACAGGCACATATGCACAAAATTGTTTTTGACAGCACCTTTTTCCCCAAAACATGTCCCAACAAGCCAAATTTGAGCTCACCGCCCTCGGCCGAGTAGATGATGACGACTGGGCTGAAGGGCCCGTCGCCCTTGTTGTTGTACACGCCCACTTTCACCTCGAAGGGCGTCAGGGGCGGGAAGGTCTCGTCGCGATACTTGTATGTGGTGGAGTCGGCCGATGTCACCATCTTTTCCTTCCAGCCGCGGGTGCCGTTGGCGCGGAAGGCCACGATGTAGCCAAAGCCCTCGCCGTTTTGGAACTCCTCTGACACGGGCTGGAACGGAAAGAGAAACCTTTTAGGGAGGCCAAATGTTGTCTGGGTAGCCTAAGTGTGCAAACAATGCGCATTTTAAATTGAAAATCAAAAGATGAAAGTGACTGATTATTTTGTTATTTCCATCAATGTATCTATACCGCTAATGCTTTTTAGGGTTGCAGGCTAGCTGGATCTTATCCGAGCTGACATTGGGCAATCCCAGCGCACATTTACACAAAACTATTCATATTCATACTCTGGGTGCAGATAAACATTTTGGCCTACTTCTCAAATGTGCACATTTTTTTCCCGACCCACTAATTACATGGATGAAAAGACTTATGGCATATATGGCCAATGTTTTACATTAATATGTATAGATGTACCATTTTAATATAACTGAATAAACTTTTTTCAGTTTTCAGTTTCTAATTTACAACAACAATTACATTACAGTATCCCAGGGCTACACAATGGCAGCTTATTAAAACAATTGAATTGACTTTTTGACAAAAACACAAATTCATATTTAACACAATTGAGTCTCTCCCAAAAAATATTAACCCCCTTTGACTTGCATTATGAGGCCCTTACCACATTCCTCAATCTCTACTAATACTGTACATGGATAGCAATGCCTTACTTAGCGTTTAGTTTGAAGTTGGCCCTCGGAAGCAATCATGGTGGCTGACTTGACTTCGCATTGAGGCTAGCCTGACCTATTATTAGTGTGCAGAGGACACAGACAGACTTGAACTGCTTAATCAATATTCCATTTCCAGTGCTCATGCGCATTGGCGCACCGCCTATATGCACACCTGTTCATTCTGTACCAATGAACTGGATGTGTTAGTACAGATAACCAGAGCTGGGCATTTTACTGAAAATTTGAGGTCCTTCTGGCCTACAGGGGGTAGCCTTCCGCCGTCCGCCTATCCGCCATTTTGTCCGGCCGGACAAAATAGTAATCGCCTACAAGCTGGTCCACCTATCATTTTAAACGGGCTTCCGTTAGCATTTTCGACTACCAACTTCGACAAACAAGCAGTAAATGCATTCCTGAGAGTTTTTTTTTTTTGAGGAACGGGGAGCAAAATTGCAGAAATGGCTCTCAATAAGACAGTTTTAAAAAAGAAAAATCTTTAAAAAACACAACAAAATAAATCTAGCTGCAACTGTGGGTGAGGATATATTAAGTGAATATCGTAGAAAGTTGCAGAGAGAAGAGAAGAGAAGACACTTCTAAGGGGACAGACTGGGAGCAAAAACTCATTAAGGTTTGTGAAAGGCATATTTCCTCACAGCTGTGCATACTGTTCACTATGTCTGAAGTTCCAATTTTGACCATTTTTGAATCAACTTTCCTGTTGAAATGTAAATTACTGCCAACAATTTGTCTTCCTTCCAAGCAATTTACACCATGTCAGATCTTCTTTTCGACTGATACGTTAGAAAAAGAAGAAGACGGATAAAATCATCAGTCAAGCCATTTACCGTGGTTTTTCAATCGCTCTGTCTTGGTCAAATAACATGGAAAGTTTTAGTTCCTAGTGGTGCCATCGGAGCGGAAGTACGTGTGATGTCATGGTGAAAAGGCACAGAGAGTGGTGAAAGTATATCTTCCGTGTCAGATGTAATGCCCTATACCTCTGCGAGGGTGCTTGGTGTCAGAAAGGCAGTACAGCACACATTTTTCCTTGATATAATGCGGCTGATTGAGCATTCGATGGATTGTGGCAGCTAACAAGCTAACCTATCTTTACTTAGGCTCGTTAACCAAACCATCACCACGCCAGAATAACCTAGTTACAAACTGATAATAGTTTTTTGAAAGATTAAAACAAACAAATATTCACTTTTTTTCGCACCAATTTAAAATGGAAGGAATGAATGTCACAGACAAAGTGCAGTTTTACTTTTGGAACATACACTAAGGAAACAAACTTCTGGAGCAATTTCCTCTCCGTTCACTCTAATTCCCTGCCAGTGTTCATAAAGGCGCAGTCTGTCGTGGCGATTGGAGGGCCAGCGTGTGGCTCAGCGGCGCTCTTTAACCCAGAGATTTGTCTCCCGCCATCCCTGACAGGAGGATTTTTTTTCCCCTTCTTCTTTATGCGACGTCTGGTGTGGCTTCCCTCTACTTGCCTTCCAGCAACTCCATCCAATCAAACGGCAATTCATTAGGATGGAATTCAATTAATTAATGTGAGCTGAGCGGATTAAGGGCCGTGCTAAATGCAATATATTGAAACGAGCCACTGCATTTTGCATTTAATGGAATATGTTTTAATGACAGTGCGTGAAAGCCAATATTAATATTAATCAAGACTGACTTTTACTACCACGGATTCACATTTACATATGTTTTACACAATTTAAACTGAGGACCTCAGGAGAGAACACATGAAAACACTCAAGTGACAAGTGACCCAATGCCAAATGGGGGGATCGAACCTGAAACCCTTCAGTCATGAGTTTCTTTCTGAATGTGGGTCGCTACATGATGGAATAGAAATTTTAATGCTTGATAAGATCAGTTTTCTTGAAAGTACCCTTCCGAATTATCGTAACAGAAAACTTTGGTAGAAGTGTCACTTTGTCCAATATGAATTGAGTAAAAGTACTTTGTCCAATATGAATTGAGTTTCCTGTACTTAAGTACCAAAAGTATTTTTTCCAATATTAAATATGGTCAAATATTGGAAGTAATTAAAAAAAAAAGTGGTTAGGCTTTCAATTTTTGATGACTTTTTCTTTTGCTTTTTGGCGGTGTTGATTCCAAATTGAAACAAATCGAACGTGAACCAGCTTTGTGGACTCCAAAACGAGTGTCCACTTGTTGTCAGAGGGTTTAGGCTTGGTTACAAAAATTAGTTCAAGTGCTGAATAAAAATATGAATCAAAGCATCAGCAAAATAATACAAAAAAAGCAAAAAGCTCTGCTGCTTCCAAGTGAATGCGAAAGAACACATTGCCCAAATGAGCCATGTCCTCCCCAGTGGTAATGGTACCGGATGGAAATGCGATGACCAATCACCGTGACTGTGCTCATTACAGGCATGATCAGCAGAGCTAAATGAGCTGTCATCTAAGCAGATCATTACAGGCCGGCCGTGCTGCTCATTGAATATGAACCTTTTAGGAGCAGCGTGAACAAACGGAAGCCATTTAGGACCCCGCTGATGTGGCGTAGGAGGGGAGGGACACGTGGACAGAGCGTGATAATTCAGCTCATCACTAAGCCTTGATGAGCTTAGTGACCAGAGGTGCCCCAAATATTCAAATTCTGCACTTAAGAAGTACTGTAGTGTTTGCAGCCACATCCTTGTATAAATACTGAACTGAAGACACAGTTATGTGTTTTACCCCTAACAGATTTCGCACGTTGGGCTATTTTGAAGAGAACTGCACACAGAAAAATATATTTGAAGTGATGGAATTGGAAGTGTTAGTGGAAGACTCAACATTACAGACAATAATGGATTCAGCTATTCCCGAGAGTGTGCCAAATTAATGTATAGTATGAGTCTATCCTGCATAACTTTGCATTTAAAACTTGGGACAGCAGGGTGTAAATGACTCAGATGCCAGGAAATGCAGAGTTTAAAATGAGTTTTGTCACTGGTCATATTGCATGAGTCCATGCGAATGGCTCCATGTCCGATCATTCAGAAGCTCCAAAATTGCATTTCTGAATAGACAATATCCATCCATCCATTATCCAAACATCTCAGATGTCTTCAGGCAGTAGGCGGGGTACATCCTGATTTGATTGCAGCCAATCACAGGGCACACTGAGACAAACATTCACACTCACAATCATACCAATTTAGAGTGTCCACTTGACTGAATAGGCAATATGTTGTGAAAATGTTTGTTTCTGGCATTTCAAAATCGGTTACAATTTCCTACAATGTTCTTCTTCTAACTCTTCTTTCGGCCACCCCTCATTTTGATTTCACCAGATTTTTAGACACGCTACTTAGAAATGCAAAATCTGACAGCGCAATTCGTATCAGGTTTGATAAATCACATTTGCATATATTCCTCCCACAATGCCAATTTAGCGTGTTTGGCAGACACAATCCAAAGTGCGCCCAGGTAGTAGATCAGCTTCCAAATCAAGTTTGTGCCTGTCAAAGCTTTAGAAAATCAGGCCCCCAGTGTATCATGCAACTCTTATTTTTGTTTCGTTTTTGAGTCTTTAAAGAGTGAAGGGAAATGTCATCATACTTACAGGCACCGTAATAAAACCTGCATGCTGCATGACTTAAAATGCGTATTGGATTTGTCCTGGGTTTTACTAGTCTTGGTATATACATACAGAAAAACAAAGAAAAGTACAGGTACTTGTGTAAAAAAATACTTCAAATTAGAAGTATTCATTTAACTCCTTTATGACGTAACCTTTTTTTTTTTTTACACTGTGTCACCATCCACAAAGGTTGTAAGCCCAAGGACAGAAATGGCTTGAAAAAATATACTGAGGTAAAGAAAAAGAGACACCCAAAATATATTTCAAGTACAGTAACAAGTATTTGTAGTTTGTTACTTCCAACCACTGGGCCTGTCGGAAGTGGGGGGGAAACACACGTGGACAAAGCCTGATAACTCAGCTCATGACCAAGCGCTAATGGGCTCGGTGACTGCGAGGCCAACCCTAATGGACGCCCCCGTGGAAAAGCAGCGGACTGTTTAGTCATTCATCCTGCTTTAACTCCGTCCGGCCGCCTGCCGTCGACCCTTCAGCAGATGATTGCAGAAGCGTTCCCGAACGAGCCACAGCCGGCAAAAAGGGCCATGTCTCCTTTAATAAGGACCACCATCGATCACCTAGCGCCCGCTGCTGATTTATTCTCAAACGTGTTGCGCAGTGACCGGAGGAAATAGCACACGGGTGGGGAAACCAGTTGAGGTTGCAAGAGAGAGGAGCTTGTCAAATTTATGGATGACAGCGAGGCGTAGTGGAGAGACATCATCACATTCATATTTCTTATCACTCGCTCACATGAGTGAATACCTCCACCAAGGCCAACAGAATGCACCAATTGCGTCCAATGCAGTAAATCGAGTCCTGAAAGGTTCTTCCTTCAGTAAAGGGAATCAAAATATTAGAAACGGCTCTCAGTGTGATGCAGTGCAGTTGTACCACCAAAGATCAATCCGTCCTCTGTGCCTCTTGTGCGTCCAATCCAGATACAGCCGAATCAGCTCACAGTGGTACAAAATATCATTATTATTTTAGTTTAATTAAAGAAAAAACATAGGCCTTGATTAACCATAAATTTCTTCAGGAAGCCTCCTCCAACTGCATGTCATGTAACTATACTTTTTCCAGTGAAGGATGGTGGTGACCGGTGTCATCTGACCAGAGTGAGCAAAACTGCGGCTAGCGCTCATGCTAGCCCAGATAAGAGCGGACCACAGGAGAGGAAGAAACTTGGCAAGAAAGACTAATAACCCTGAAATTGTGGACGCTGCAAGTTCATTTATGTCAGCAGTATGGGAGTATTTCGGCTACCTGGTTGAGAACCGAGACGGAAATCACTTAGACTATTTGTTGTAAGTGCTTCGAAATTCTTCCAAGTCACATTGAACTTGTTAATGCACCTTCAAAGACACCTTCCCGTAATTAATTTCAGGGTTGGGTGGTGCAGACATTTTTACATTCACTGTCAATACATGTGCTTGGTCAAGTGAATGGCTGAAACAGTAATTTTGCTAACCATTACAAATTTTCTTCAGGCGTGTATGGGGCTGGTGGGGAGGGGAGGTTCGATGACCCCTCTCAAGTGGCTTTCAGCTTTCTGCCGTCTTGCACGTCACGGTTTGTGAGTGTACTTAACCCATCAAGGGCAGGAGCGCATAACCGCGTTTCTACCACTAGAGCCCGGAGCGCTGTTGCGTTTTTCTAACCGGGAGAGCGTATACGTAATTTTCTATGTATCATTTGATTCTCAGTCTCTTAACCAATCAAATGCATCAGAATATACACATGACGGTGTCGTAAGCCCGCAGAGAATGTTCCGGAATTCTTTCGGGTAATAATGGCGGACACCACAGTTGCGTGGGCTCTTAAATGAGTAACGGCAGTGATATAGACAACGCGATTGCGGACTTAGAACCAGTAGAACCAGTCGAACGTGATATATAGCTGGTCTTTGTAACAGAAAAGAGGATGGTAATTACCACTCAATTTTTTAAACTTAAAAGTAGTGCTTCTCTTGCACGGGCACTTTATTTTTACCTCTTCAATTGAAACAGTAATGATTAATAAACTCGGGTCTGTGTGAAAGCCACATGTCTAAGCTCTCATATTCTTTTGGAATGATGTTTCTGTCTGCTACAGGGGCTGAGACATTAATTATTTTGTAGGTGTTGAATTTCTGGGAAAACTTTTCAAGGGTAATTCCAAAGACGACCTTAGGTTTTGGGGAGCTGTTGAGCCAGGCGCTTTAGGTCTTAATGGGTTAATTCGAAAATGTACATCGGTTGCACATTAATAACATGTAGTTGTTAGGGCAGTTTATCACATTTTAATCAAGTGCAACCAGTGTACTTGATCTAATTAAGTTCTATTTTTTTAGTATACACCCTGGAGTGGTTGTTAGTCAATCACAGGGCGCATTCTTTACATCCTTACCATTTAGATCCGATTTGGCAGGCAGGACTTTTTGTGTTAGTCTTGGTTGCTGAGTCCCAGTCTTCCCACTGTCATATGGTATTCCACAGGGTTCAATTTTGGTGCCCCTGCTGTTTTCAATTCTGCCCCTGAATTCCATCTTAAGAAAGCATAGCATTTCCTTTGACTGCTATGTGGATGAAAGTCTGAACTACAGTATGTCTTGCTAGGCAATAAGACACTTTCTCCTGAGGGGACACTTTTGTCTTGTCCGGAGGAAATAAAAGCCTGGATGGCACAAAATCTCTTGAAATTTAATGAAAAGAAAAATTAAGTTACAGAGTATCGTCTTAAATTATGGTATCAATATGTTTTATACAGTACAATACTGCTAGATTACTTATTTCAAAAACCCCATTACGTTTTAGGGGGATTTTAAGGGTTATGCGAGGTTAATGGCATTTCCATTCATTTCAATGGAGAAAGTTGATCTGAGATACGAGTGATTTGTGGTCAAAGAACTAATTAAACTTGTGAGTCAAACTACTACTGTATTAATAGGCTAATTGCACTCAAGCCAACAATATGTTTCACCGACCCCACTATTGACACCAGCAGGCATCCATTCCATCTGGATGGCGCTCGCCCCTCCATAAGGTGCCCACCGCCCACGTTTCCACTCCTTCTCCCAGTGGCAGTTGGGCTGCGAGGCCCTACTTAATAACGACAAGTTGATTCCACATCTGTTCACCTCTCCTCCCTTTGCGAAAGTGTCCTTCAACCCATCTTAATTACAAATTCTTGGCCTTGATCATATCATTCGGAACGAGACGCATGAAGCCTCCTCTCCCCCTAACTTCCCAACTCCCGACCCGTATACGGGCCGAGCCTGCACGAGGTTCACGACAATTTCCTCTTCGCTTCCCGCGAGATTTATTAGCTTTAGCGGGAGATTACAAACACATTAATACACATCGACGGGTTCATCCGAAGCGGTTCTGACCCGCTGTCTTCTTCCCCTTCTTCTTCTTCTGGGACCCAATTGCATATTCACTACATCTTCATCACTGCGACAAGGGTCCCAGATGGGCTGCGGGGACCGCCTCGTCAGCACATTTGTCAACTGTGACCAAGGTGAGCCTCCCCCACCCTAATCCTCCCCCTCACTCCAAACCTTCCCCCCCTCCAAGTCTGAAACCTTCGATGCTTCATCACACTTGCAAATATCCTCATCCTTTATAAGACAAGGAACCATAAACTTGTATGCTACACTATGGAACAGGGGTCGGCAACCCGAGGCTCCGGAGTCGCATGCGGCTCTTTCATCCTTATTTTGCCCTGCGTGGCTTGGTAAAATAAACTATAAGTGTCAGATTAAAGTGTAAATTATTTGTCTCAAGAACGTGTATCATGTCTTCTTACAACATTTACAACATTTTTGGCCACTTTCAAATGTGGTCCTAACTCGGATACCTATCCAATTTTTTGCAATGCGACTGCAGTCCGAACTGCCAATTTGCATACATCCAACATTGACGTCAGGAGCCCAATATGCGCTCCGAGTGGGCGGAGGGATCAGTGCTGACAGCGGGAAGATCGAATCTGCAGTTGTTTTGAGTAACAGTATTGACTTTATATTTAACTTTCATTTAATCCCGCTTGAAAGCATAAAGTGGACATTTATGGTGATAGTAGTAATTCAGCCACGGCTCAGATCGGGCTAATTTTTTACGTGCGGTCATGACGTGACGTCATCTTTAGTGACGTCTCCTGCAATCCATTGCATTATGCCGCACCTTGCTGTGTTCGCCTTGGCCACCGGGAGGCAGTATCATACTCTCATGAAGACACAAACGAAGAAGAATAGTATTTTTTCTGTGACTGGGTAAGGTGGTGTTATACTGCTCATTGTTCGTCAAGGATAAATAATAGATCGAGTATTATTATATGAACTGTCTACATGCGTTTGTGTCCAAATACCTTTTGGTGCTAAAACAGCAACTCTTGATGTCAACATTTACGATGTTTTGTATTGTTTGTTAGCATTTAGTAAGTGGACTTTCCTAAGGCAAAGCTACTGTAGGTGGTTGTTTTAAATACACAACATGCAATTCTCATTGTTTCATGTTTAGTTTGATGTTAAACTTCAACGGGGAGGGTGTTATACATAAAGTCTCTCAGTTGTTCAATATTTGTCATATTGCTTATTGTGAAGTGAGTAAAACTGAGTTCAAGTGTGTGCTCGAAGGCAAAGCAAAAAATGAAAAATTCTGCCATCGGGCGGAATCTTTGTAGAAAAAAATACTGTAGTGTATTGGATTCATACATTGAACACATCATAAAATATTTTTGGGGACAAAAGAGAAGTGAGCCAGAGCTTGCCTACTTTTAAAAATTCAAAATAATTTATAATTCAGATAGCAAAAATACAATATATTACAATTACAGTATTTTAATTATTTCTAATGATTTACTTACTAAAAGTTTTTTTTCCCCCTGCCACTAAGGTTTTCCCTGCCTCACAATTCAATGTCTTTATTACATTCTGTGTTTAGCGCCATGGCTCAATGTCCCCTGGGTCGAATGAGATAATCCTCTTTCTCTCAAACGGGAGCGTCTTATTACAGTAATCACTTCTACCCCTGCTCTGGCGGAAACAATCGTGCTCTGGCTCGCTGCTCTTCTCCCAGGGTTTGTTTGCAAAAAAAACCCCAAAACAAAACACTGATCAAATCCAGTCTTGACCCCACCCCCACATAAGATTGATAAGTAAAACTACGTCTTTTGTCATTGACATTCATTGAAAGTAATACATGGATAAAGTTACAGCTTCTCTATGTTTGTGAGAGGCCGGGCATATATTGAGTGCGTGTCCATACTAATATTATTGTTTTTATTCCAAGCTAATTCGTTATTGATTTTGCCTTGCGGGGATGCAGCAGCTCTGTCTACATTAGTAAATCAGCAAATAAGACCACGCACACCTGATAAAGTGTTTGTTTAAAATAAAAATGCTGCTTTGCATTCTGCTCAAATCGATCGAAACATTCTTGCTGTTGATTACTCTGTGCTCAGTGTTATTTTTTTCCCTCTGCCAAGGCGGTTTTGCATTCTGGTGTAGTACAGTGGAACCTCTAAAGCAAGGGTGATATGCACAATATGGCTCGGGTGATATATACGGCCTGCTCAGTGCACCTGAGTTAAATGTGATATTTCTGAACACAGTCACATCTCCAATTATAAGAGTGTGTGCACTCTTTTCCAATTAAGCTGTTTATTTTTAGTTCCCCTCTGTAAAAGATTTTTTTTCACTTGAGTTGGAATGGTTGTAGGATAGTGGAAAAAACTAATTGAAATGATTTGTCTTGTTCTCATTTGTTTTTTATTTAAAAAAATTTCCATTTGAACAGGGGTGTGGAGACTTTTTATATCCACTATGTTTGGTGTGGGACCTCAGAGAATGCGATCAGATACAGGTACTGTTACACCCGTGCCTCCCTTCATTACTTGTGATTAATTCATGAATTTGAATACAAAAAATTGTGTATCTATCTATGATGGTGTCCCTGATCCAAATGGGGATGGGTGGCCCTTCGCGGAGGTCTCCGGTCCACTGAGTGTCATTCTATTTTCATTTGGATTCATTTCAGGCGGAACAACCCCAGACTCTTGTCAAGGTTTCGTCCCACACTGAAAAACTTTCCTCTGAGTTTTAATTAGGGACCACTCTTGACGGTTGAAAGACGGACGCGATGTCGCTAATCGACTCTCCGCGACAGCGCGCGCAACCGAGTGTAAACGCTTGTGATTATTTTGCAAAATGTTCAAAACCGTTCAACCGTTTCCTTCGAAGCTTTGGAGGCAGCGACATCCATCAACTACGCTTGATCCCCACCCCCCGTCCCATTCTCCCCTCCCAATGTGTGACAGGTATTCCCAGGTAAGACAAATGCTAATGAATGGCCTGCTCAGCAGCCTACACGTACCCATTAAGTCAGATTCATGGCTGTGGAATTCATGAGGAGCTCCAATGAAGCTGGCGCAGATCTGGGGGGTGGAATGGAATAGAACCCGGGCACCTCATTGGCCCCCCTCCATTGAAATATGTTTCTTTGAGAGGTGAACTGTTTGTCAAGAGCCGCAAGACATTGAGAAAGCATTTCACTCGCAAACACCAGCATGCCGGATACACTTTTTAGAGTAGTGGCAAGGAGTACTGATGATTACAAGTAAGATAAATATAAAGTGGAGATAAATTTACTGCATGTTTAACTATCATTTGCGACTGTACGGCCTCCTGAGCCCCCATCCTATAAGCTTTAAGTAGCTTCCATGGAGCGTCTCTTTCACATGTGATTGTATGATGAACTTCAGGCTGCCTTTGTGGAGGTAAACGTGCAACTGTAATATTAGATGTAAATAAATTGATATTGAAAATTGAAATTGAAATTCAGATTCAGTTTTTACTTCAGAATTTTACTTTCCTCCACCAAGCGAGATGATCCTGAAGTAGAGTGATTGAACATGGTGACTGGTAGAGATGTACAGCAATTCATCCTTTTAGTCAATTCGCATTGCATTTACAGTTGACCCCCGCATACTTGCTGTTCAGCACCCGTGGATTCACATATTCGCAGATTAAAAAAAAAACAAAAAAAATTCTATACTTTAAATGAGTTTTTCCAGGATCCTCACCCCCCATCCGATTTTTCATGCAAAACATATTGGATGTTTATCTGCGTCTTTGGGAGAATTTTACGGGTTTGTAAAAAAGGACCTAACTAATTAACCCTAATCCTAATCCGTCAATTACGTTACATAGGGATGCCACATCACTATCCCCCTGCGAATATCGACTATATTTCTAAATCAATAGGGATCACTGTCTGAAACATACTCCCTGTACTTTTGAAACACGCTGGTTGAAGAATGCGAGCGGCAGAGTGGCGATAGGTGGACTAAAATGAAATGTTTCTTTGAATCTGTCAGTCTTAAAGCCCTTGCGTCTTTCGTTTTTTTTTTCCCTAACCCAATCATGCGAGGAAAAAAAAAAAAAATCAAGCTGGCGCACCGCTTACCTCCCAGGAGATGACCAGTTCGTGCCTGCGGCCATTACCGCCACTCACATTCGCCGGCGCCACTGAGGGCACTGAAGACCATAAAAGGAAAGTTTTTATAATACACACCTCGAAGGCACACTCCAAAAAACCTCAGACATTTTCTATTCTATATGTAGCAGTTGCTCGAAAGTACCCGCTTCTTTAGTTCGGACCCCTCTGGAAGGAGCGCTGGGATCTCCTGTCCCGATGGCGTTGCTGGCAACCACTCGGAACTCGTACTCCACCCAGGGGTTGAGTTCTACGGCCACGGCTGACTCCAGGTCTCCGGTAACAGGCTCCGGGTCTGCAAAGGGCCAAAATTTGCCATTAGGGTGAGGATTGAAAATAACATGGATGGATATATGACTCCAAAAACAAGAGGTGGCAAAACTGCTCACTAACAATCTGAACTTAAGTAGAGGTACAGATACTTGTGTAAAAAAAAAAAAAAAACTCTTAATGCTACCGGTTTCAGGTTGCTCTTGAAAACTTTGGTTGAAAACTGTAACCATCCTATTTGGACAAAGTATTGTACCGAGCAGAAGTAAAACGTTGAAAACAAATAAGTGCAGTTACCTGAAAAATCTATTTACACTGTAAGTACAATAACCACATTTTTGTACTTCGGTACTTCTCACCACTGTTTACACACAGTAGAGCCACTGTTTCATATTTAATCCAGTCTTCTGAGCCAGGAAAACAAGACAAAAGACAGCATTAAATATTTAGCTTTGCATATTTTTCTACACTGGGTGGTCACAACCTGTTTACTGTCATTTGTCTGAAAATGTCTTCCAAAGCACAATTCAATCCATCGTTGCCGACGTTTTACACGGAGCTGATCTTTCTAATCCCGAGGGCGGAGAAACGTGCTTGTGATGGTATTTGCTAATCCTCAGGGACGCTACATTCTAACGAAGGCGTCTTCCGGCGACAGCTCTTGTGATTTTCTCACCACAGTTGAGCACGACGACAGGATCCTGACAGTGTACTCACAATACATCCAGATTAGGTTTCTTACAATAAAGCTAATTCCCATAAACTCTTAGCACTGGACTATGCTTTAATGCTAATTGATGCCTTTGGTGCAAAAATACAGAAAATCAGAACATATGCCAAATAAGCACAAATACACTGTATCTCCTAATTGAGGCCAAAAAGGTTACTAGCAGATACAAAGCATAACACATAATACAAACCCCAATTATTTCTTGATGAATTTCAACTTGTTAAATTCTGATTAGTTGGTTTGGGAGTTGGAAGGTTTCCAGTTCAGTCGAAATCTGCAATGCACGGCGGGCTCCGTATTGAATACCTGTTTTGACCGTTTGCCATCCTAATGAAAAGGGACTGCGGGCCTGTAGGTGGTAGGTACTGATCGGACTGTGGTTGTCCAGGCCGCGGGTCCACGACAGAGTGGCAGTGGTCTCGGTGATCTCCTCCATAATCACCACACCAGGAGGGCCAGGAGGACCTACAAGGTTGTGAAAGACAGAAGCAAAAAAATAGATGATTTACATTTCTATGTTCTTCAGGAGTGGTTGCATGTCTCCCAGTGATGTCAAGGGTGTAGAAGAGATACCAGGTCACCAGGGCACAACGTGGATGGAGACCCAACAAGCAGCAACATCATTGGAGGATCACACAGTGCCCCATGTACTAATCTGTCCTCTCATCAGAGAGGTGGAGGATACTCAGTGAGCAGAAATAACCATTGTTGAGACTGCATACAGTAAAGTGAAGATACCAGGAGACAGGCCAGTGAACCAAGAGAGACTGAGGGAAACCACAAGATCTTTTGAGAGCAGCCCAAAGAAGCCGGTGCTAGCTAAAAGCATAATCGCTTGGGTCTCGTCAAGAATATGCTTGGATGTTATAGGGAGTGCATACAGACATCCGAAAGCGATACCAGTAGAGGTGGACGGAGACAGGATATCTTTGAAAGGCTGCACAGAGCACCATGTGTTAGCCAGAAGTATATGCTATTGTGTCTTATTTTGAACATGGTCAGACAGCATAGGGAGTACATACAGGCACGTGGAAGCGCTAACCAGAGATCAACAGGTTTACCCAGCAGTAACAGATGTTATAGGGAGTACATACAGTACACGTACATGGGGGAGCAATACACTCAACAAAGCTACGTTCTCAGTTCAAGCCATCTATGTACGATACCTTATCTTCAAACAGGTCACGGATGGGAGAGAAGAGGTAAGGTTCAACCTGAACTGGTTTCAAATCAATTGCAACCATTCACACCTATGGACAATTTAGAGCAGGGGTGCCCAAACACGGTCCTTGAGAGCCCATATCCAGACATGTTGGAGGAGGAAGACATCAAAAACAGGCTGGATAGGGGCTCTCCAAGATGGAACTTGGGCACCCCTGATTCAGGATCTTTGATGAAACCTGACAAGTATGTTTTTGGAATGTGGGAGGAAGCCAGAGCACCGCAACACCAAGATAACTTCGCACTGGAGGCCAGATCTGAGATTTGAACCCAGAAACTCAGAGATGTGAGGCAAATCAGACAACCACTATTTTACCGTGCCGCCAACATTATGACTTGTCGAGATCAGAGGCATTCACAGTAACTGGGCAGTGTTATTTTGGAAATATCCAAACAGAAAGCCTTCAAAAACAACATTCTGCTCCAGTCCGAATCAATTCGCAGGTGCCTTCATGTGAGAATAATGCCTTCACGTAGGCAATTTGGCAAACAAATTAATGAATAGCACTAATCTCCTTCAACTAACAAGGAGATCTGAGAGAAGAATACTCAAACATTGCCTTTTTTGGAGGGAGCTTTTAGGTGTCAGGACTCGCCATGTTACAATAAAAGAGAACATATGTTTACCTCCATCTTGTTTAGCAAGCGCCATCAGCGCGGGAAACGTGAGGACTCGGGGGAAGGGTGGGGTGGGTTGAACAGCTGGCGATCCCTTCAATGAAAGGCAATGTGCTGTGTCTCCAGCAAGGTGTCCCGTTAGAAGGTTACCGTAAAAGTGGCTCACTGGCGAATGGAACTGAGAACACACTCAGAATGCACCACACTTCAGTTTGAAAATGTATCTGGAGATAGTTATTATCACAGCATCACACAGTCGCGAACAGTATCACAGGGGGTGTGCTGGAATGTTGACTTTTTAATTGGTTGTTTACTAATACAGTTAAGCTACAACTGCACAAGCGTACTAGATTTGAAGTTATGGCAACGTCAATTGCCACCAACTACTGTATGTTTTTTTTTCTTGTTTTTTTTAATGGTAATGAGCGGAGAAAAATCTTTGCCAACTGTGGTTTGATCACGAAAAAAAAAAAAAAATAATAATTATGACCAGCGAATGGCAGGTGAATCTCTTTTAGAGGAGCTCACCGTGTGTCACAATGTGTAAGCTCCTAAAACATAGCGGACCCTTGGAAATGGAACCGTTCTAAGCAGCTTGTGATTGATGAAAGTGTTTGTCATGTTAAATCTACCACAAAGAGTGTCGCGTAAGAGAGAAAACATGACAGAAATTATTTAAGTTTAGAAGTACAGTAGAAGCAATTATGTAATATAAGTACATACACAAGCCCACACACACACACACACACCCCACCCCCCCACACACACACACGCATGGCACACTTGCTACTAAATACTACTACTACTAAATAGAGTGTAAATAGTTTGTAAAGTTTGTCAAATGTAAAATTGTTTATCCGGTGATTCACTGTAAATACATTAAGTTGCCATCAAAAGCGCATTCTTTGTTGTCATTGATATTTTATCAAAGACAAGGACAAGGACAGTTCAGATTCACTAAAGCAAAAAGCATGAGCATCAAAGTTGCTGTTGTGTATAAAATACTGTTTATATTTTCCCTGAAAGCTGGTTGTTTGCATTTCTTTGTTCTAAAATATGTGCTTGAGATGAAACCAACCCACGTTTTACTGCTGATTACAAAAAAAATAGAATAAGGTGGAGACACTTTTTTTGTGATGAAAGAAGAGTCTAATTTTTCATTTGGTATTTTCTTGTTTACATAAAACACAGTATTCTGTGAGAAAATACACTCAGAATGTCCTAATCAAGAGGATCTCTTTTTTTGAAAATGGACTACATTGAAAGAGCTAACCGTCATTTTGGCCTTGCGTAACAAGCTAAAATTTGAGATATATCTTACAGCTCAAGTCAAATAAAAAAATAATTTGCAGTGAATGGTTGCAGCTGCAGTTCAGTACAATGGTTGCCAGCCAATCGCAGGGCACACAGAGACAAAAAAACACACACACTCACAATCACACCTAGGGGCAATTTAGACTGTTCATTTAACCTCCCATGCATGTTTTTGGAACGTGGGAGGAAACCAGAGTACCCGGAGAAAACCCACACAGGCATGGGGAGGACATGCAAGCTCCAGACAGGAACCCACGATCTCTGCACTGTGAGGCGGACATGCTAACCAGTCGATCACTGTGCCGCTATTTCTTTACATCCTTTTTTAAAATTAGTTTAAACACTACAAGTAAACAGAAGTAGAAGCTGCTCGCCTAGTCCTGGTTTTCATGATTAATTTCAGTAAGACAAGAAATAGGGTCCAGTTAGGGTTGCCAACCGTCCCTTGAAAAACGGAATCGTCTCGTATTTAGGTACGTCAGTACGCGTCCCGTATTGAGTTGTAAAGGAACGCACTTTGTCCCATAATATCGTCACAGTAAAAAATGATCTGTAACGGTCCTAGGCCCTCCCCTGCTCTGTGACCAATGAGGTGACAGGACATTCGTGCATATCAGGATACAGAATCCGCTTATCTTATTGGTCAAGGTAATGTCGCTTGCCAAAGTAGATAGAAGAAATCAACAAAGCAGCATGACAAATTTTTTGTCCACCAGGCAACGCCAGAGATAGATATGGTATGTAAAGAATGATTTGATTTTTTTTTTTAACCCTCCGATCAATGTTAATACGGGAATGTGCAATGAATGTCAGCATTGTATGGACAAACAACATATAATCATTTTGGGGTGGAATAACCAAGTACAATTGATTGACAAGTACATTAAATAGATTAATAGTACATAAAAGTAATAAATTGATGAATAATAGATAAATAATACACGCACATCCTTACATTTATTACAAGTTCAAACAGATATGCATAATTTTTGATGTACAGGCAGCCGATATACTACCATAGTACCATTTTTTTTAATTGTTTACATAATTTTTCTCTTTTATAAAGAGTAAGTGGACAAACATGTGAAAATGTTCTGCTGAACTGATTAAAGTTGAGCTCATTTTGAGCCTCAACTATGACATGTCTTGCTCAGTGTTTTACTCTGCAGTAGTCAAAGACGTTTCGGCCAAGGCAGAAAGCTCTTTGCTCTTGGCAATTAATTGCAAATATCACTGCTTTATCTTGAGGATCGATACTCAAATTTGAGCTCTTTGGATCGAAATATCGATATTTTGGTATCGATGCGTCCATCCCTCAGGTCGGTCGTCCCAGCCGATGAGGTGTCTCTTATTTATTTTTCAGGGAGTAGGCATCCCTAGGTGCGGTGTTTGGTAGTTTTCTATCCTTGGGATACTCCGATGAATGCAGCCATATTATTAAAACACTTGGCAACTGTTTAAAGTCATAATAAAACAAAATCAGTAGTGTTCTCGCAATGAAATAAAATACTGCAATCCTGAAAAATTGATAAAAAAAAAAAAATACACTGTACAAAAAGTAACGCACAGATACCTGAAAGGTATCTGAGTTAAGCAGCAAAATCCACTCTTATTCCACTAACGCTAAATTTATCCGAATGCCTTGTTTCAACAAGTGGGCTTGCATAGAACATATTCTTGAAAAATATATGTTTGGGTTGACTTCCCCTTTTAAGTACATCAACAAAATATGTACCACTCGTGGCTGAAAACAAGTGTATTGCTCGCCAAAAGTTTGAAGTTATCAGGCACAGAGACCAATCCTAAATGGTCCCTTCTATTTGCGGCATCAACAATATGGGAGATATCAAATTAAGAGCGTGTCCAGTCATCCAACAAAAAGCAAACCCAATTTACTTTGTGCTGGATGACAGGTCCTGTCAGCTCCGCTTAAGACCAACTCAGTGCACACGGGGGCAGCCAGCCTCTCACACTACAAAATTCATAGACATGCTTCAATTAAAAATTATCAACATAATTTCAAACAGAGAAGCTATGGTGATCTCATGATAAGATGTTAGCAGGGTTCACAGATTATCATTTTGCTAAAAACAAAAAAAACAAAAAAAAGAGTAAGAGGGACACAAGGAAAAGAAAGTGATAGCTCGTTTATGAGAATCAAGCCGCAAAGCCATGAGAATGAACTAACAATTATGACTACAGGAAATTCAATCAGTGTTGTCATTTTTCAGGAGTAAACACACATACACACACACATCAGTGGAATAGCCGGGCGGTATTCCACATGGGTTTTGAGGTCAAAGGGGCCCGACGTTGCACACGCGAATAGAGGACAGAAAAAAGCTCAAAAAGTAAGGAATAAGCCAGGAATAGACCACGGCAGTGGTTAGAATTGCAATAGCTGCCTTCTTTTATTTATTGCCATCCGATCCCACCCTTTCCTCAGACCATATACAAAAAGGAAAATGTATTAATTAAATAAATCAATAAATGGCATACATGACCACCATAACATAATTAACAAGACGTAAAAATAACATTTTCCCTACACAACCCCTATACAAATAAATACACAAAATAAAATTGCAACAACACTTTCCCAATACAATCCACAAAATACAACTTTGCTTCAATGAACAACTCAAGGTGCCATTGCACCACCAGGCATAGAAATCCAAGAATAACTTTAGTAAAAAATGGTTAACATACGATAAAAGTGCAGCTGCATGACAGCAAAAAGGTCTATTGAAAAAATATAAAATAAATGAACTTTGCATTTCTGCCACCATTTGACTTAGCCTAGAACTTATACCACCGACTCTTGGGGCTCTAATTTGACCCCCTTAACATTCTTCAAAACTGACCAACATTTGCATGCACATCAGAAATCGGTCTAATTGCGATACCATTAAAAAATGAAACCACAAAACCCCAAATTTCACTCAAACACGTCTAGATAAGACCTACATTGTGCTGAATGATTCTAGGAGAAAACTGCATTGCGATTATTCTGACGGATATTCGATTCTCTCTCTCTCTCTCTCTCTCTCTCTCTCTCTCTCTCTCTCTCTCTCTCTCTCTCTCTCTCTCTCTCTCTCTCTCTCTCTCTCTCTCTCTCTCTCTCTCTCTCTCTCTCTCTCTCTCTCTCTCTCTCTCTCTCTCTCTCTCTCTCTCTCTCCTCTCTCTCTCTCTCTCTCTCTCTCTCTCTCTCTCTCTCTCTCTCTCTCTCTCTCTCTCTCTCTCTCTCTCTCTCTCTCTCTCTCCTCTCTCTCTCTCTCTCTCTCTCTCAGCTTTATTCACATAACTATATAAATTCCTTTTTATCGTAGTGCTGATACAATTTCCGTCTCCAATACTTCAAACAAGCTCACCTCGAACAAGAAGTTCCGACTCTGCGCTCATGGTGTCGGCGGTGGTCTGGGCCTTGCAGCCGTACTTCCCAGCATGCTTCAGCAAAATGCTCCTAATCATCAAATCCACCGTGGATGACTGCTGCAAAGACATACAAGACAGACATGAGAAGGATCCGGAATGCGCTTGAAAGGAAACTATGCAATTCCTTTACAGCTTGGAGTTCAAGCTGCTGGAAAAAAAAAAATCATGTTAAATTCAGCCGCTCGTTCCTGGGCTTTTGCTGTTTTTTTTTTTCTTCCATTTTACTCTGGGAAATGAGAAGTGCCGTGGGCTGAAAACCCATGCAGGCTCCTTGCACGGCTGCTTAGCATCGATCCCGATTAAAATTGCAGAGCGTGCCTCCACCGCCAACAGGCAGCTGCTGCTCACTGTCGTTCAGTGGTGAGACGACAACTTGTCAGAACAGATGTGACTTAAGAATATGGCTTCTGCATTTCGTGCGTGGCACCAGAGGTGGGAGAGGGTTACATACTGTATGTAAGTCTCCAGTAACTTTCAAGTTTCAAGCAAGTCCCGTGGTACTGTAGCAAAAATCAAGCAAGGCAAGTCGAGCTCCCACCAGGGGTGAGTGTAGAATCAGACGTTTCGGGGTGCTGAGCTCCCGGCCCAGCAAGACAAATTTCACTATTTTGTACATTTGAACGCATTGTCATTACCACGTTCATCAAACACAGACAACATTATTGGGGATTTTTCTGTGACCAAACCATAAAGTCTGATAAAGGTTATTCAAACATTGATCCACAGCAAAAGAGGATTAGGTTGGATTTATAAAAAAAATAAATAATAGATAAGCGGAATACTAATTAAAAAAAAAATAAATAAAAAAAAATAACAACAACACAAATAGATAAATCAAGTTTAAAAAAGTGTTGCATCCAAACGTTATAATTTTTTAGAGTTAAAATAAATAAAAACATGTTAATGAAAATAACATCAATGGAAAACTAAAAAGGTATCCTAAAAACATGAAGCCACTATTTTTAAATCTAAAAGCACAAGGAAAATCCATAAAAGGTAGTGTTCCAATTAAAATATAACATGAAAAAATGAATAGAAGTTATTGCTTACTTTGGCTCGGACAGTCTGGATATACTCAAAGTGGCCGCCGCCTCCCTGCTGGAAGCTGATTGGCTTGTGGTTGAACATCCACTGGAAGCTGACGTCCAGCGAGGTGTCGTGAGTGGCCTTGCAGCTCAGCACCACGCTCTCGCCCACGGTCACCTCCACGCGACTCGGGCTCAGCTCCACGTGCATGGCCTCTGCAAGCACAAAGCTGCTGCACTGTCACCTCAGACGGACCGCCCAGCTTTTGGCTGTGACGTCATCAGCTTGTTGCTAGGCAGGGTTCGGGGGGCTCAATTACAAATGCCCCAAGGAAACAGTTAGCGTACGGCGGAAAATCTTCATAGGAATGCTTCCACGGTTGGACAGTTAGGAAAAGAGTTGTATCGCTGTTTTGATGTTTTACAGTGTTTTGCTCCTTTTTTTTACACTTGTAAAATGATCAAAAATGGAATATTCCAATTTATGACATTCAAACCTTTCTCTCTGAAATTTTATTTTTTTTCGAGATAAATTACAGAGTTTAAACAAAAATATTTAACAAGATTAACAAAAACTGCAATATTGTCCTCATATGACCAGTTTATTCTCTTACTAGTCTGGCTTTGTCAAAAAAAAAAAATTCATAATGAAGTACAACTTCAAAAAGACATAAAATAAAAAAATAACAATATTGTCCTCATATGACCATTTTATTCATATTAGTGACTAAAACAGAAAATTTTCCTCACAATCCTGTCGCGGGCCGAAATTACATTTTCATCCGACAAACCTGTTCTAACAATATAGGGAGCTCATGGTTTGGTTTTATCACGATATTGAAGTCACAGTATGATATTTATTGCAATTTTATGTGAAAGCCCACACACTCTAAAAATAATTTTGGTGTCAAAATTGGACCAATCCACTACTTGGGTCAATTTGACCCACCTTCTTGCGTTACTTTGTCCAATTATTATTTTACAATTGTATAGCATCCCGTGCTTCCCATCCCTCACCACATACACAATAATGGGGTTGAAGGAACACTCCACCCATGCTAAGATCATTTTCAAGGGCTTCAGGAGCCGCATGAACCGGTCAAAGAGCCGCAGGTTGGCAAGATCTTTTGTAAAAACTCTCTTAAAACACAAGTCGTACAGTTAAAATGGACAACATACATTATTTGTTCTATATAAATAATAATCGGATAAACTAAGTGAAATTGGCAAATTTCCAGATGAACTTTAACATAACATTAAGGGATAAAAAAGTGCAGCCTGCTGAAGTGTGTTGGGGCACTGCCCCACCTTGCCCCGAATGTGACAGACAATCATGGCGCCTGGGGCATCACTTACCTTTCACCCACAGCGTGGCCGTCATCTCGGCCCAGCCCAGCGGATTCTCCGCCCGGCACACGTAGTTGCCTTCGTCTGCTCGGCTGGCGTTGACAATCCTCAGAGTGTTGTTCCTCAACAGCATCATCCTGCCACAGGGAAACAACACTCATCACAATGGCTCCAGTGGAAAGGTTCTTGAGAAAACATGTAAAACATGGGTAAATAGAAGTTTGCAAAAAGGTTAAAACATTGAATACAATTCTACTATACTAGATAAAAAAAATAAACTGCTGTAACATTTAATTTAGTTATTCTTTCATGTACCACTAGAGCAGGGGTCACCAACTCCGGTCCTCGAGGGCACCTGTTTTGCAGGTTTTCAATCTCTCCCTGCTGTAACACACCTGATTCAAATGATCAGCTCATCAGCAAGCTCTTGAGAAGCCTGATAACGATCCTGGTCACTTTAACAGGTGTGTTACAGCAGGGAGAGATGGAAAACCTGCAGGACAGGTGCCCTCGAGGAGCGGAGTTGGTGACCCCTGCACTAGAGGGTGCCATTTTTAACATTGATATTTTGTTAAAGAAAGGAAAATGATAAAAATCAACAAATTATTCAATTAAAATGTACTGCACTAGGGCTGCAATTAAAATTATTTAAAAAAAATTGATTAATCTGTTAATTATTTTGTTGATTAATCGGATAAAAAAATATTTTTATTTCCACCGTTTCATTCAAAAAGAGTGCTTTTAAACTGACAATGCAGAAAAAAAAAAGATGTTTCAGTTATGGTTTTAGACCAAAACATGTTAGAAAATCGTCAAAAAAGTTGATCATTGATTACCAAAGTAAAAGCATGTCATGTCATGTCATCTTCCAAACCGCTTATCCTATATAGGGTCGCGGGGAGTTGCTGGAGCCTATCCCAGCCGTCAATGGGCGAAGGCAGACTACACCCCGAACTGGTCGCCAGCCAGTCGCAGGGCACACATAGACACTGTCACTGAGCGGGAATCGATCCCACGCTGCCCGCACACAACTCAGGCGTGTGTACCACTACACTATCAGCGGACTAAGTAAAAGCATATTTTTGCAAATCTCTTATTTTGATAAAATACTCGAGACTCGAGAAATCAGAATACTTCACTGGCGAGAGGCTGAAATTCCAAGGATTTGGACAATTTTAAAATAAACATGGTCTCTAAACAATTAATTGAATGATTCAATGATTAATCGATGATTATATAAATACAAATCATTAAGCATTTTGAGGCCCTTCAAAAGGCAATGAATTTGTCTGAATTGGATATCGGGGGAATCACAGCAGCTACCTGTGACACAGGCCGATCACCCAAAATAAATAGTTTTCTTGGTTCTTGCAAGGATGTTGGCTTCTGTGTACTTTTGAATGCATGATGTTGACGTTTGTGTATTTATAGCGTCGTTTCCAATGACTGAATGTTGACTTTAAAGCCTTTCAATACAGATAGATCAAAGGACAATTTAAATATGTTAATGAGGCTGACCTGCTGGCAATGTTGTGAGTCGGCTCGCATCTCCAGAGGATTTAAAGTGTAGATGTTCCTCGAGATAAAGACGACGCTAAAAACATTTCAGTCAGGAAAAAAAACAGTAAACGATATTTTGACTTTAACCGCTTTTTGCTTTAAAGGTCGAGAACAAAAGCGGTGAATCCGTCGCCTGACTATCAATTTGAAGGGGGTGGGGGTGGGCAGGAGGTTGTGTTGTGATTCTTTTTAAAGACCACAATTGCCTTATTTTACGGCAGTTCCTTTTCAAATCAAGGTACAGAGGAGCATTACACTCATGAATCCGCCTGACAAAGGCTGTCAAAAGCGAGTCTTGCATTTCACCACCACGTCCTCTGGGAAGGTGCCGAGTGTAATCGACAGGAAAAACAAACAGGTGAACATGCCGGGACTCGTAAGTAGCTGCTGAAGGACGGAGAAAACGCAACACTTGTTCTAAAATGGAGACAGAAGAAGTGGGGGACTCCAGTCATATGATTTGACTCCACTTATACTTAAAGGAGGCGTTTGAAAATTTCCAAAGTAAAAAAAACAAACAAAATATTCACTTATTTGGATGAAATTATGAAGCAACACATGAGACAGATAATGTATACCTGGCATATATTCTTTATCCTCTACATAGGATTAGGGGTATATATATATGAACACATATATATATATATATATATATATATATATATATATATATATGAACATATATATATATATATGAACATATATATATATATATATATATATATATGAACATATATATATATATATATATATATATATATATGAACATATATATATATATATATATATATATATATGAACATATATATATATATATATATATATGAACATATATATATATATATATATATATATATATGAACATATATATATATATATACATATATATGAACATATATATATATATATACATATATATGAACATATATATATATATATACATATATATGAACATATATATATATATACATACATATATATATATATATATATATATATATATATATATATATATATATATATATATATATATATATATATATATATATATATATATATATATATATATATATATATATATATGAACATATATATATATATATATATATATATATATATATATATATATGAACATATATATATATATATACATATATATATATACATATATATATTTCTTAATATTAAAGACATTATGTGATATTTTTTGGATGATTAAACATTAGAGCAGATCACAATGAACCATGAACATTGTAAATAAATCATCACAACGGGAAGATCGTATGAAGTTGCAAACATAAACGATCAATTTTTACTCTCGTATCTCACGCTTCCTCTGACAGTCCTCCTTCATTGGCTTCGCTGTAGCGTTTTTTTTTTTTACTCTCCTTTCCAGAGAGAAAAACACAGTTATTGGTAGTTGTGTCTTTTTTCTCTCTTGGGCGAGAAGATGAGAAGAAGCTGACATGCCACCGTTGATTAGATTTGAAAATAAAATGAAACATGAAAGGATCTTGCAGCAGCTTGCGTGGTTGCCAAGCGATCAAGTGTAAGTTCATCCTCCTATTTTTATTGACAGTTGTGTCCTCTTCCTCTTCTCGCTCTTATCCCTCACTAAATTCAGTTTAGTGAGCCAAACACGTTCAGTGCGAGACGTGGCATGGACGATATTGGTCGACAGTACTTTAGCCAATCAGGCCGCTGAATACAATGGCGGGGTTTGTATAACGTAAAAAACAGCATGCTGAATGCACTGTAAAAAATACAGTCACTTAGGACACATTACAGGTTTGTACGCTGTAAAAACCAGCATTCTCTATAGCACTGTAAAAAAATCTGCAATGTACTGAGACCGTAAGAGGTGAACCGCGATATAGCGAGGGCTCACTGTTTGCCTTAGTAGCTTGGTTCTTCTTTGAAACTTGAAGGTTAAGACTTAAGAATTTCTTATGACTTGCACTTGTGAATTACTCCCACCTTCTTCTTTTTCTTCTTCTTCTTCTAATGGAGTTTGATGGCAGTTGGCAAGAAAGTGTCAGGTGCATTACCAACACCTACTGGTACGGAGTACCAATCAGGTATGCCGCTAACCCCAGGACAGAAAAAATACAAATAAAAATAAAAATAACTATCATTATTATTATTATCATAATAATATTAATACTAAACAAATAAATACACCTAACATATAGAAGTTGGCAAGTTTTTCCATTTTTCAATATTTGTACTAAATCCAAATTCTACTCTTTGAAGGACAACATCCCATTATGCTTCAATGAAGGAACAAAAGATGTTTTTCCCCATCCTCGTCATCTATTTCAGGCTCGTGAGGCATCGTTGCCATTCAAATTAATTAATATTGTTTGGCATTTAAATCTACGTGGTGCCTCCCCTTCATCATGCGCGAAGCTGATTGAAATTGGCAAAGAGGAAGCTGGGAAGGCGTGACCAATCTTGACAAGAGCAATTCACGGGGCAATCTGCAGCGAGCAGACATTTTTCAAACAAGGGCATTAGGAAATTCACGTCCCCCACCCCACAAGGACGCTGACACACAGAGCCTAATTGGGACATGCAAACTGAGCCGAGCACAGGATATTTAAAGCAAAGAATCACAATATAGAAGTGACATATTTGAAAAAGGTGAAAGCTGCTACGGGTTTTGACGGCTTATTTACATATCAAATAAGGCATAGGTGTCACTTCATTCCAAGTTATGTTTGCACTCAGAGGGTCAATTATAAGTATGAAACAATTTTACAGCAGACATGTAATCCACTCATGATATAAAGTGTTAGATGCTGAGCCCTGCCATGAATAGTGAAAATCTGTGAGTAATTTATGCCCAAAAAGGTTTTGTTATTGCCTTTATATGCAACCAAATGGCGGCAAAGCATTTTTTATAGTAAACATTTATTATATATCTGAATTAATTGCAAGTATCAGTACTTCTACTTCTACTACTACTATCTTGAGGATAGGTACTTAAAATATCGATATTTGGGTATCAATACACCCATCCCTAGTTGAAGGCAGTCAGGTCGGCTATCCCTGCCGATGAGGTGTCCCTTATTTATTTTTCAGGGAGTTGGCAACCCTATTTGTGTATATGTGCTCTGTAATTGACTGGCGACCGGTCCCGGGTGTTCAAATAGGAGAGGTGACATTCAGCAGTAACGGTGAAGAATAATGGTTGCATTGATCCGGTTGTGTGCTGACAAAAAAGACATACCCATCATTGTCCACAAAAACACGGGATTAATACTTCATGTTTAAGCAACAAAAGGCTTGAACATTAGCGGAAATCCATGTTAATTATGCACCTTCATTAAGTCAGGACAGCTGTCAATGGTAGATACGCACGCCTTTTCGATTCACCCTGAAAAAAGAACGATGACCCTGCCGTCCATAAACCTCACGGCTCTACAAAGGCCAATGTCACAAAATCTTTGCCATAGTCAGCCTGGGTCAACATCTGAACACCGCCTTTGTTTCCAGATACAAATCACCATTATCACATGCTGGATCAGCACCGACCTTTTTAATGCGATGCCTATTGATTTCGTCCCAGCAGATTGACGGGAGCACGATGGATCCGTCTTCGGTTAGCAAAGTCCGGGTAACTTTCACGTGTCTGAAGCAGTGGTTCGTAAACATTTTACACCAAGTGCCACCTCAAAAAGACTTTGCTCTATAAGTTGAAAATATTTTTTCAGGAGCAATTTTCCAATTTTGTGGGACAATTTTTTGCAGGTTAATCCCAGGGTAATAAAGCGAAGGTTTTATTAGAATTAAAATATGACAATATAAAGAATGAACAAATGGTATTCTTTTTTTTCAACAGTTTTTGTTTCTCAAATTCACATTGTGAATAGCAGCAACCTTGACTTTCTTGTCTGGGAGCAAAGCAAAATTGAAAAGATGTGATCTGCTCTAATGTAATTTTGCAAACATTTATTGTGTAGACCTCAAAATCAAAACTCTGGACTCTGTTGTGAACGCAAACAAATAACATTATCTATATTTTATACTACATTAATATACTTTACATTATAACCCTATAGGCCACTCCTCCTTGCTGACAAACACAGTAATGGCAGTTAATTTATTTACAGGCTCTGTTTAACGGGTATGATGTTCTCTCCAAAGTCATTTAGCCCAGATGCTTATTAATTTGCCTGCTCTTTGCTGTTCAAAGATGTTCTCCGCTTTAATGCAGTTCGAGACGTCTGTAAAATGTGGACTTGATCACCCAAGCACTTCTGGTAATTACAGTGTTAAGCCGTGTCATTCTTAGGTTAGCTTCGCAAATAGCATGGCTTCTCCATCTTTTCTCGCCATCCCTTTGTGAGAATGATACTTGTCAGAAATGTAGCTTATTCACCGCCATGGAAGCAATGATTACTGGCTCAGGAGCGACCCCGCAACGTATTTTGCCGGACTAGTAGACAGCCAAGGCTTGTTGCTAGCTAGCTGGTGCAGCGCAAGTAGCACGGCGCTTGCTTCGACCTCCAACTACTAGCGGTGGGCGACATGAGCCCAGCAAAGCTTTTTGGGACCGTTTTAGTCATTGATTCTCAGGTTTTCTATACAGCGTGTTATGATGAGGCGCAAAATGCAAATTTTGCCTCACAAACTGTTATACAAAACTGCTTATTTTGATTCCCCATAATCACCAAAAGGGCACAGTCTATCAGTGTAGTCAACCCAAGCGTTAACACCGGATCAATATCTTCAAAAATAAATGTACTGATATAATGGTTCAATTAAAATGTAATGCACATAAAAGTTTTTAAAACATCTATTCTTCAAGCTTAAATGCAACGGCTCTAAATGCCCTTCAGGTGGATGCCCGGGAGTCCGCTCCGTCGATCCACCCCATTGCACACCACTTTCTTAACCATAACTTGAATTGTTGTCACTATGGCAACATGTGGGGAATTTTGCTATGCTTAGGCAGTGCCTGTTTTTGTAATTCGTGTCTTGAGCTGAAAGAAGGCAAACTCTGCTTTAGAGGTAAATTTCAGAACAGTTTTCTAACTCCCAGAACACTTGACTTTATCTCAGGTCAGATAAGAGCCCGATCGCTCGTACAACTTTTCCTGCGGCTGCCACAGAAAAATAGATTTGCAGCTTTGACGAATGCCTCTGAGGTTTTATCGGGTTCAGATGAGCCCGAGTCATTAATCATCATTTTATAGGCCGCTACACTCCGCAAAGCCAAAAGCCATCCTTCAGCAGCGACGCAGAGTTCAAACAACAGCCCAATTCCCTCTTCTCACTTTTTTTAAGAGATGAAATATTTCTATTAAAATGACCGCATCAAAGAACTTGGACACGTTAGCGGTGACACTCCTGAGGATTTTGATCATTAAGCAAGGCAGAATCTTGGCGGCTAAACATAAAGGTCCTGACGCTGATGGATACACATTTTTACAACGTCGCTCACTTTGATTGACAGAGCCCGACGGATGCTCCTGGTGAAAGGATGATGCCTCAAAGTGCAGGAGAGCTCTGGATGCAATCGTAGGCTCCAAGAGGGGGGGGGGGGGGCTGTCGGAAGGACTTGCGAAGATGTTTTGTTTCGCACTGACACTTCATTTCAGTCACACTAATAAAACTGGCACGCCTCCTAAGGCCCTCGCCGTGGGGAGAACGCTTTAAAAAATAACGATGTGAAAATATTGCGAGAGGCAAACTTTTCACGACTTCATGAATATTTTAACCCCGGGAAATAAAAAAATAAACTTTTATGCTTTTAAACATGCAAGTTTGGAGCTCTCAGATATTGCTATGAAAACAGTCAGTAAACAATTATTGGTTGGTATAGCCGTGGTTATAGTGTATGTGCTGTACAGCAATAGCGGGAAGTCACAAAGTACAAGATACAGTGCAGTTTCACTTTCTATAATTATATAATATCGATATTCCCCTTTTGAATTGAATTTTAATGGTTGGATGCATGGATGCATGGATGGATGGTTGGATGGATGGATGGATGGAGTCAGCTGGGTTGGTGTGTTGGAGTGTTCGCTTCCCCTCCATGGTCCTTGTGAGTGTATACATTTTATATTTCTGTGATTCATGAGTGTGTTTTTTTTTTTTTCCATTCGTAATTTGAAAAACTGTTGGAACACTTCCAGGAACCACTCTACATCATGCACTACTTTTATAAAAAACATTTACAACATAATAAGGTATTAATGTTGAAGAGACTTTAAATTGTCCAACATTAAATATCTGATGACATAATCAGATTATGCACATTCATAAATGAATACATTGAAATATTAAAGAATAGATTTGGCCACTGTGACACAATGATGCATTATATGCTAAGTAGTTATGCAATTAGTTAATCCCTTAAATCATTGCCCCTCCCATCTCCCCCCATAAAATCATGGCCCATCCAAACGTTTCCCTGTCAAATCCTGTAACATGCATGTGTCGCCTACCTTTTACTGGGCTGTATCCTCCTGTCCGCTCTCCTCCACGTGATCCGCGGCTTGGGCGACGCCCGAGGTTTGCACTCGATGGAAGCGTCCTTGCCCAGCGTGGCGATGACTCGCACCGGATTGGGCACAAAGATGGGCGCCGACGCTGTGGGGAGGATATAATGCATGAAGCAGCAACAGGGTTTTGGTCAAACAGTTGTTTGAGAAATGCAGTTTACTTTATTATACAATACTTACTTTTACTTACTTTCCCCCCCCTTGCATTCAACAAATACTCAGTTGTTAAAAATAACTACAACTAATACTAAAACTAATTAAAAAAAAAAAATCAAGTCAAACAAAGCATTAAAAAAAAGATGGAAAAAGTAACAAACTTGCCTAAAATTAATTACAACTAACTGAATTTAAAAAACAAAAGTCAAAGTGAAATAAAAACTATAATGAAAATCTCAAACTAATATGACTCTGTTTATGTACGCGAGAAGAAATGAAGGCGAAATTGTGAAGTGGGGCATCATCATCATCATCATCATCATCATCATCATCATCATCTGTGTTACACATCAAGGCCATCTCCGGGCTGCGAGGTTTTGTCAGCCAGCATTATTCAAATGCTGAGTGACGCTTTCCAAGTGACATTACACACAATGACAATCCAATCCCAGCCGTAGCTCAAGGCTGACCCGGCTCCACCACACACTCCAGCCTTCCGGGCCGCAGTGGCGGACGCGTGCTCGCCTGCTCTGGTGTTTGTGTGTCTTAATCAGAGTAGGAGCATAGCCGGCTGACGCCAACACTCGCCACCAATCGGCCTCACGGCACACGCTGATGTGGCCTACATGGCCAGGCGACTGCCAGCCTCGAGTGATCGCTCATCCCCGGGCTATTAGCCATGTAATCAGTTCCGAGGTTTGTACGGGGACACCACCAGATCCGAAATATCATTCGTCCTCGTCAGGTCTTTCATTCAAAGTTTCATTCAAGTTTTGCTTATGGACAGTGTGACACAGTTCATGAATAACAATTAACCTGTAGTCATTCGCACTAGTCCAGCATTGGATCCAGGGACCTCTTACTGGAGGACAGAAATCTTTCCATGGACCCCCTCATAATCCAACAAAAGGAACAATATGCCATAATTTAAAACAGATTATCTGACAATAGAAGAGGGAAATCTAACTTGGCAATATTTCTTAAAACAAGTAAATAACAAGTAAATATAACCTTTTATAGTCACAGCAGAGAATTTTGTTCTTCCACGGGGGGCGGAACAAAAACTAATTGAGAAGCACCGTCTTACACAAAAACTGCCTTGTAAGATAAAATCTTAAAATTAGACAATGAGCAATCATATTTTGCCTTGGTCTAGATTTACCAATGTCAATTAAACGCAACTAAAATGCGTGATTTCAAAAGTTGTCGTTCTCAAGAAAGAAGTTAGGACAAATACATAATTTGTTGAGAGTCAAGTCCTAAAATGATGTTCAATGTTAAACAAGGAAAGAAAATAATATTTTGAAAAGTGAATTTAAAGGGGAATTAACCCCAAAATATCCTTTACAGTAATATGTTCTATGCGCCTTCAGTAGTCCAAACATGGCATTCTGATTAATATTGCGTTTGTGGAACATGCATTAAGCAGCAAAATCCACCCACTTTTAGCCATCACAAGGGGTGGCCATTTTTGCCACTTGCTGACATCTGAAAATGACATCACAGTTGCTCAGGGCTCAGGTAATGACCAATGATGGCTCAGCTTCAGAAAACAAGTCAGCCATGAAAAAAAAAAAGAAATGCCTTAAACACCTCCTCATGATATTGGCCGCGTCTACTAAAATGGTTAGTCCCTGTTAATCCTTAGTTAGATTAAAAAGATGATTAAATTATATCTCTGAAATGAAATTATTAATAAATATAATATAAACAATATTTGGTTCAATTTTCATGTTTTCTACCCCCCCAAAAAAAGACTTAGGCCATTCTTTTAGGAAGGTGACAAAATGCATGTTAAATGATATGACATAGTCAAATATGGACAAAATAGTTTGAGAACCACTGCATTATAGACAACCGTAGACTTTTTGATGAAATGTGTGGAGTCTCTCACATTTCATTAATCAGTTAAGATGTGAAAAAATGGTAGTGTGTGTGTGTACCCTGCTTAGAGAGTCAACATTTTGATGAAAAAAAAAACATCAACCCGAAAAGGGGCTTTTGATTCCCCCAAATGCCACAGATTCCCCTTCATAAAGGGCATGCCACGCTGACAGTAAATCAAAGCATCCCTCGGGGGAACGCGAAGGGGAATGGGTGTCACCAGCTGCGTTCCAGTATAGAAGATGACAAGGAGAAAATGGCGCATCAACAACACAGCGCAGAGGACAGCCTGAGCGAAGCCTCGTGGACACCGAGCACCAGTTGGCCTTCAGGTCGCACGTGAATGCGGGCTGCGCTCATGTAGTCGCTGGATTAAAGTCGCAAAGGGCATCCGAGCTGATTGTGATGTAGACCTTTGCTTTGACTGTAAATAAATACATTAACTAAACGCTAAAACCGCACGAATGGGCTCATTAGACTCCTTCAAACTGAAGTAAAAGCAAAAGGAAATGCTCCAAATAATTAATATGTTATAATAATGTTTACATTTGTAAAACAATACAATCCAATTACCATAGAAAACTGCACCGTGTTGTTTCAATTCAAAGTGGAGTTCTTGTAGGCTAAAATGTGGACGTTTTTAGGCAGACACATAACAGCACAGGACAGCGGTTCTTTTTCAATGTCATGCCTTGTTATGCCTTTTCTGACCGCACACGAGTGTTTCTACCGTGCTTCACGAACATTGAGTGACTTTGAAAACTTTGCTTCTGTGCAGTCGTGTGACTGCCTGCCTCCATTTCATTGGCGAAACCCAGTCAACGCCGCTTGTGATTCATTGGATTGCACAAACACAGTCATGTGACGAGGCAGTAGCCTCTCTGATGGAAAAAATGAATAAACGGCGCAAACAATAATAGATAATTACTATTTAAAATAAAGTCTGGAATGTAGCTCATTTTAATGGGCGAAAATACTGCTTCATCTTAACAAAACTATTAAACTCTGACGTACATTTTATCAAAAAAGTTACAAAATGTAACAGAGTTATTGCATTGCTACCCAAATCTGCCTCCGTAGTCCATCAAACCTAGGCTACATCATTATTTAAAAGTCAAACATTTGCTGTTTTTTTTGCTCAGGCCAAAGCCATGTCAAATATGAAAATATTATTATATATTAAATAGGAACTATGTTGACGTGAGGGGAGGAGCTTCATTTAGATAGATTTGTTTAATACGGGAGGAAAAGTACTTCTTGTGGTGTATATATGCAATTGCAAACCTTTTGGTGGACTTCCACTATTTGTGGCAGACCTGTTCCCTGTCACCCACTACACTGTAATTAAAGCGGAAGTCAACCCAAACATATTTTTTTCAAGAATATGTTCCCAGCAGGCCCACTAGAAACACAGCATTCTGATTAATTTTAAATTTGTGGATTATAAATTAAGCAGTAAAATGCACTCGTTTTAGCCATTTCTGGGAGCGGGCATTTTGTCTTCTGTCAAATGAAAATGACATCACAACTGTTCACAACGACCAATCAAGGCTCAGATTCAGAAAACTGGTCAGCTGTGATTGGCCGTTATGAGCAGTTGTGATGTCATTTTCAGTCGACAGAAGACAAAATGGCCGCCTCCTCTTAATCTTAAGAGAATAAAGTACAATTTTCCAAGATGACATTGAAGTTCAAATGTAACAAGGGAAGAAAGTTATATTTTATTTTTAACAATTACATTACAAAAATACAACTTTATGCTTTATTTTGCCAATATTGTGCTTTTTCTTCTGGAAAAGACACTTTTAGTCTGAAAGAAATAAGACTATATTCTCCCCCCAAAATTTGTCTTTGGTCTAAAAAAAATGACTTTATTTCTGTAATCTAGTGCTGTCAAGCAATTACATTTTTTTAAACTAATTAATCGCAAAAAAAAAAAAAAAAAGTGAAGACACTTTTGAAACACCATCAAAAACATTTTTAGGGACACATAAAGCCATCTCTGATTACAATTTGCTGTTGATCAGTGTTATCATTCAAGCCTGTTTTCTCAAACGCTCTGCTTTACTTGGAGGTCCATAATGGTGTCATAATAAAAAGGTTTAAAAAAGTGTGTCATAAAACAAAGAAGTGCTTACCTAAAATTTTTAGTTCAGCGTTGGAGTAAACGGCGCCGTACTTATTTTCCGCCACACACTGGTACATTCCCGAGTCCACGGGCTGCAGCTTGTGCATCGAGAGCTCGCCGTTCATGATCTCCACTCGACCCTGGAACAACAAAGAAGAAGCCGAAGAAGAAGAAGAAGAAGAAGAAAAAGAAGAAGAAGTGGCTGTTTGACGATGATTCATGGCGACTTTCAGCACCTTTTCAGGTTCTTTCAGCAAAAAGAAGAAGAGGCAAGGCGCTTGTACCTGGGACGTCAAGGGCAAACCGTTACGCAGCCAGCGATAGGTAGGCCGGGGCCTCCCTGTGGCCTTGCACTCCCACTGGAGCTTCTCCCCACTATCCAGCTGAGTGTCATTAATCATTCGCACCCACTGTGGCAGCGCTGAAAGAGAGAGCAGAGCGAGAGTGAGAAAGAGCAAGAGGAAAAAAACAATAAGTAGAATCACTGAAATGTCCCTAATGTGGTCTACATCCTGTTAGGGTGTTGACTTTTTGCGCTGACATTTTGCTGGCTTTGAGCTCACTTATCCTCAATCAGAGTACATATTCAAAATTCAACAGTGTCTTTCATATCATAAAGGAATACCGTATATTCAGCAATATCATTTTGGAGCTCTGGAATAATCTAAGGGTTGACTTGGAGTAAGCCACAAGAAGGAGTCATGCTATGTTGCCTATGACAAAACTCTTCTAAAGTGTGCATTTCCGCTTAACAATGCATATAATTTATTTGTGAGTGACCACGCAATCTTATTGTCTGAATGTATTAGTAGAATTCTTCCAAGGAGTTGGTAAAGTGCGCTCGTAAAATGTAGGCTAAATACTAAAAATATATCATTTTTTCCCATAATGCCTCACAGGGTGCTGGTTTTTACGTTTTTACAATACAGTATATAATAACGTCCTCGCCGGGTTTACAATAGTTTGGGATGTGTCATTATGGTTAGTTTTTAATTCGTTTTAACTTTTGTTTTTTAAATTCAGTTAGTTTTTATGTTTTATTAGCAGGTTAATTTTGATTTTATAATTAATTTAGAAAATATTTTGTTGTAGTTTACTTATTGTTAGTTTTAGTATTATATTAGTTTTACTTTTTCAACATATATGGTGTACTTATCAGGCGCAAGATAAAAAAACTTCACAAGGTAATGTGTAATTAAGTAAAGTACAATTCTCAAACAACTGTTTGACTTTCCTTCTTCTGTACAGAAATACAGCAATATTAAAATAAATACATTTAAAATGAACTCAGAAAGCTTATGTTTATTAATAGACAAAAAAACGATGGACGTTTTCGCTAAAATTATTTTTAGTTTTGCAATGTAGTTTCAGTTAGTTTTTGTTTTTTCAACAGCGTCTCTGTTTTTATTTTTATTTCGTTAACGAAAATATATTTTCCATGTTTGTTAGTTATTTCCTGACTTTTTGTTAACTATAATAACCTTGTTTCTCACATAGGAGGATGATCCTTGATATTGTGGCAAAAAGAGTGTTGACCGGGATCCAAAAAACAGATTTTTCTTTTTACTGCAATAGCTTGGGTTAGCTAACCTTTCAAATTAATGTTTTTTTGCTTTTGGCGTCAATCAACAATCCCTAAAAGTTGGGAAGATTGTTTGCAAACTATCACAGCTTTAACATGGAACATGTATACTAAATTACATTTTACTTCAAATATCTTGCATATCATTTGAAATGAATTATTTATATATTCAAATGCAGAAATTTTCATTCTATACTGTACATATTCTTGCAGGATTTCTTCTTTCCTGTGACCCATCTTTTACACCGCTACTTCCCTCCAGAAGGCTACAAGAAATGTACGCTTTATGCGCACTTCTTTTCATCTGGAAGTCTCTGTCTAATGTATCTGCTGGATGCATTTTTCAATGTGTGACCGTATATTCATGAGATTATAAAATTTACAAGGACTTTTCGCTGGAGTCGGATCGTTCATCTTGCGTGGGAGCGAGAATATTAATCAGCCACCAAGAACTGTGCAACCATCGTCAGCCTGCCCCTTCCTTCTTTTAGGTTAATCTTTCAAGGCCTTTTTTGTATTAAACTTTTTACTCAGTTATATTAATAATGCACAAACCACAAAGGCTAATCTACAGAAATGAAAGGGATGTAAATTACTTCAAAGAAAATTAAAGATGGAAGCAGCTTTTTATTTTCCCAAGACAAATCCTTGAAATGTTCAAATTTTGATGTCATGCTACGCCCGCACAAGATGGCTTTGGCAAAACAGTTTGGAAATTTCACAATGCACGGCATTGCTAGGACAATGAGGTCAATTCGCGAGTGTGAGTTCGTCAAAGGACGAGCCCTAGTACTCGCCCAAAATGGCTGACTTCTTGCTCAATTTCAGGCATTGGACTATTTCATGTGTCTAGTTATGTTAAGCACGTGTCAGTTGGTAAAAATGTTGTCAAGAGGCTAATTTTTCTTACTTTCCAGGGTGCGCCATTGAGAGAGACTTTGATGCCATGGACTGAACTGGTTAGATGGTGTGAGGGAAAAAAAAAGCTTGGCAATTTCGCATTGTCCATCCATGATTTTTAAAACATGATAGATCGGATCTCTCTAGTGGTGTGTGAAATAATCACTAAATAAATACATACTGGTGTACTAGAAATCAAGAAATGTTTGGAATTAAGCAAAATGGCTACATTTCTCTTGCCTTTCCCTTTCTCAGTCATGATTTTGTGGTTCTATAGTTTGAGGTGTCACAAAAGCAAAAAAATCTTAGCGTCAAAGTCAGTGTTCTGATTTGACGTTTGTTTATATAAAAAGTTTGTTTTTTCAGCTTTTTGGTGTGAAACCAGTGTTTTTGATGAAACTAGCCCATGTTTTATTGCTGTTTACTAAAGAACTGATAAAGTCCAGTTTTCATTTTGGTGGCTTAATTTATTACTTTGTCACTCAACTCATTATTCTTTGAGTCTTGAAAGATTAGTCAAAATGCTCTTAAACATTGTGAACTTGTGAAAAATTGCTACGTTTTTGGTCCAATTATCCATCCATTATCCAATCCACTCATCCTCGAAAGGGTCACGGGCGTGCTGGAGCCTATTCCAGCTGTCTTCGGGTAGTAGGCGGGGCACACCCTGAACTAGTTGCCAACCGATTGCAAGGCACACAGAGACAAACAAACATTCACACCTAGGAGCAATTTAGAGTGACCAATTAACCTACCATGCATGTTTTTTTTAGGAACGTGGGAGGAAACCGGAGTACCCGGAGAAAAGCCACACAGGCACGGGGAGAACCCCACACAGGAAGGACAGGGCCGGGATCGAACCCGCGGCCTGTGCACTGTGAGGCAGACGTGTTAACCAGTCGATCACCATTCCGCCCTGGTCAAATTATATCACCCCAAAAGGCAATTAATTTGTTGAGAATGATTGAAATAACATTTCAAAGTTGTCTTTGCTGTTCCTGGTGATCTGCCCCTAATAAGTGAAGCTCAATATAGTTTCCCCCAGTGACATGTTTTTTATGATGCCAGTGTGATTGCTACATTAGGTGTGTTCACTAATGCAATTCCGGGTTGCCATTGTTACCATTGTTGTCTATTCCCTGCATACACTGCAATTTCAGTAACACACAATGTTGTTGCTTGATTGCTCCTTCATAGCCAGGAATGCCCAAGTCACATTGAAAGCCCAAAGTATCAGATGACCTCAACGAAATTACTTTTCGCCACAACAAGCTGGGGCTCCTTTTCTCTTTGTGTTGTCAACCGAATCAAGGCGGCAGCGCGGGACCTTGGAAGCGCGTCCCGCTAAGGCTGCGGCACTCCATTATGTTGGCGTTGTGCGCGTGGCACGGCTGGAATTGGGTGGCGTCCCTTTATGATCTCAGGCAAAACAAGTAATGCAACATTCCAACGGTAGCATTTTCCTCAAGCAAAGTCTTAAAGAAGACATACTATGCATGTTTTCAGAATTGGAAACATCTGCCAAATGACTTAGTTATATGTTTTTGACATTCTTTGGTCAAAATACATAAAGAATGAAGAATTGGAGCACATTTAATATCCACTTGAAATCATTTGGTCATGCAGATGCATGAGCCACTGCTCACCCAGACCCTTCTACTCCAATGCCGAAATTGTTTTGTTACCATGATGGACCTCGAGGGGCTGTGACAATGCGATAGCTGCTACTAATAGAAATAAAAATCCCAATATTTTCACTCGTGGAGGCAGCGCTTCATCGTCAAATTGCATGTCAAGAGAAACACTGACAACCTTAACCAGCTCAAAAAACTTGATTTGGGTAGGTGTTGCGTATTTAAAGCTCTGACTTGAAAATGTCAGATCTTCATCCAGCCAAGCCTTCAAGTCATGGGGAGAAAAAGCATATCTATTACAGAGTTGAGAGCCCAAAGTCACATCCCTCAGCCTTAGTCTTCACAGTACACCTAACCTTAAAAAAATGAAAATGAACCTCTATTATATAACATAAATACAAACTACATTTTCTACCAACACAATGTAACTTTTTTTTAAAGCTCATCTACAAATCACCTGACCCATCTGTACATTTTAAAAATCAGATGTTGCCCTTGAGCTCACAGTTTTGCCCACCCACGTTCTAAAATAAAACCGCCAACTAATTTTACGACGGTAGTTAGCAATATTTTCTTATCTATAATTACAGTTTTCCTGACACTGGTCTTCTCTCAGCTTGTAGCTAAAAATAAATCTTGCCACCAGTCAAGAAAATATTGTTGGCAACTGCCCAGCGTTTCCGCTAAGAGCTCATGAAAAAGTTAATAGGTCTTTACAGGAGCGCCTGGCCCCTTTTTTTCCAGGAATACGTATGGCCTTTGGCACAGTGATGATAACCAGAGTTCGTGTCAGGTCCGGATTTCATGAAAACGGGCAGCAGTTTGATGTTTTCTAAGTGATGATTATTGACGGAGCTCATCCCATCACAAGACTCAAATGAGAGTATCATCGAAACATACATACAGTAGTATTTCAGTCATGTTTTTCGGTCGAGGAATTACCAAACTGCAAAAACTGAGTATAAAAACAAAAAAAGTAAGTAATTGACAGATATATTTGATTTAAGGAAATTCTGAAAATAAAAGAGGAAAACAGGACTTTTGATTTATTGATTGATTTGGCAAGATCCCTTAAACAAGTAAACACAGCTAGTCTAAACAAAACCCAAATCTCTTAAAACTAATACCACAGCAAGATTATCAAGGAGAAAAACACTTGAAGCAAGTGAAATGTGCTTACAAGGCCCTGTCAAGAAGAAATATCTTGGCAGAAAAAGGACACACCCTTTTAGAGTTGAAATATTTATTTATAGTTTATGACACTTTTAAGCAACTGATATTTGAACACAAACAGTAGCAACATATTTCTCACAGTCATATATACGTTTTCCTATGTGAGGAACTGAGACAAGCCGAGCCGTTATTACTTTGCAGACGTCCATGTACAGTTTTGATTGAAATGATTAAGAAAGTGTGACAAAAATTGTTAGACGATTTTTAAGTCTATCTAATTATGTCATTAGTGTATGTTTTTAATAAGTAAAATAGTATAGTGTGTTATTTTTATTTTTATTGTAATTTTTTTGTTGTTATATTTGGGAGGGATGATCAAGACTTACTGTAGACTTGGAGATGTCCCTTGAAAGAGGTGCCACCCCTCGGGTTCTCGGCTTTGCACTCATACGTCCCCGAGTCCTCTAACTGGATGTTGGGGATCTCCAAAACGGCCTGAGACTTGCGTAGTCTAGCCTTTTTCGGGATATTGCCGTTGATCTTCCTCCATGTGATTGTGGGGACCGGACTGTGAAGAGAAGTGACAATATAGTGTGCCGTCGTCCTGATTTTTTTTTTTTTTTTGCACATTTCTCACACTTACATTTTTAAATCATTAAACCAAATTTTATATCTCACAAAGAAAACACAAGTGAAATATAGAATGTAGTTTCTGAATGATGATGATTACATTTATTAACAAAGGAAAAATAAAAATCAGCAAAAATAATTTCCCTGAACCAAATAAATAGTTGTGCGACCCTTGGCAGAAATAACTGAGTTTTTTAGTAATACTGCAGGGTTTCAAGATTGAACTGCCTGTGTAAGATCATACCACAGCATCTGTATTGGATTTAAGTCCCGCCTCAAGAGCCTGAGGGCACAAGCTCAAGGCTGGATATTTGCCTGCAGGATTTCTAGCAGACAGCATAATTCATTGTTTCATTAATCACAGCAAGTCGTCCAGGTTCTGAATGAGCAAAGCAGCACCAGACCATCACAAAGCCACCATCATGTTTGACTGTTGGCATCATGTTCTTTTCATCAACAACACACCTTCCAAAATGTCAAAACTTTTGTCTTGTCAGTCCACAGAACTTCTCTCCCAAATTCTTGGGTATTATCAACTTTATCATATTCTCCATGTTTCTTGGCAAATACATAACAGAGCTTTGGGTTCTTTTTTGTCAGCAGTGATTTTTGTCATGAAGCTCTCCCATGGATGACATTTTTGCACAGGGTAGTTCTTATGGTTGAGTCATGAATTTAACAAAGAAGAAGCCTGCAGTTCTTTGGATGTCGTTCTGCAGTAACTCTCGACTGTGGTTTGCTCGAGTCCCAAAGCCTTGGAAATAACTTTGTAACCTTTTACAAACTATGCGATTTCAATCACTTTAATTTTCACAGTTAATCTTGAATTTCTTTCAACTGCGGCATAATATGTTACTCTGGGAGATTTTGTAACTTTCTTTATTTTGTCTGAAAGGTACCATTTAATTGATTTCTTGATTTTAAAAATCAGTTTGTAATCAAGGCCAGTGAAATTGAACTCAGCTTTCCAGAAACTGTGGTTAATTACAGTAAATTCATGATTCAAAATGAGGGCAATTACTTGTTCACATTGTTGGTTGTACATAGTAGGTTGTTATTTTTTTGTTCCTTTACAAATAAAATAATTTGCATTGTTTTTGAGAGCTGTTCAAATTGCCTGAATGAGCCAAAATAAAAATAAAAAAAGAAATCACTGCACTGTACGTAAATATATGATGAGCGCAGTTTACAAACTATCATTCAGATGTGTTTAAGAAACAACAATTGTGTGCCGATAAGTATCCAAGTGTTGTGTTGTGTTGTGTTGATTGAGTGATTAATCGAATATATCAAAACGCATGCTGTCACTCGTGTTCTTCTATGACAACTGGATGTGACGGCAACGCTACACCAACCTCCAGTGAACACATCAATCACCAAGTCACATCTTTGGGCAATCACAAGGACATTTTATTTTATTTTTTTTTAAATCAGAGTCTGTAGGGGGGGTTATTTTCGTTTGTGAAACAGCTCATCAAATACATTGATTTGTTTCAACACGCATTTGTGACTGACCACTATGGTGCATTATGTGATTCGAACAATCAGGTTAGAGGGGCTACAATTTGATTTGTCTAGAGCAAGGGTCTCAAACTCTGGTCCCCGACGGCCGCTTTCCTGCATGTTTGAGATGTTTCCTCCTTCCACCACACCTGGTTCAAATGATCATCATCGTTATCAAACCTCTGCGGAGCTTTCTGATGAGCTGAACATTTGAATCAGAAATGTTGGAGGATAGAAACATCTAAAACATGCAGGAAAGCGGCCCTTGAGGACCGGAGTTTGAGACTCTTGCTCTAGAGGTTAGAATTAGAGAATGGTTTAGGGCAGTTGGGGTTAGGAGATTTGGGTAAGGTTTAACCATAATTGTAACTCTGTTCATTGGTAGCACTTTAGGATTCGGCGGGCGAAGGTTGGGTTTGGCTAAGAGGTTAGGGTTGGTGTTTAGGATTAGGATTACAGTTAATGAGTTGGGTTAGGGTTCTCGTCAGGGAGCTGGGGTTATTTTAGGGGCCTAAAATTGTGTTAGGGTCTAGAATTGAAATTAGGTTTAGGGGGTTAGGGTTCCGAATTCTGGTTAGGAAATTTTGGTTAGGATTAAGGTTGGGTTTGGGTTTAGCACTGGGCTTTAGGATTATGGGTTAGGGTTTGGGAGTTGGTCTTGTTGTTGAAGTCAATTTAACCACGAATCCTCTGCTAAAGATTGGAGGAAATTGTCCAAGACACCTAAGGTGGTACACTTTATTTATTCACCTCAGTTATTCCTGTGCAGATGACATCCCAATTAGCATTCCGCACAATTGCACCTTCAGAATTGCCCCGTGATTAAGGCAAGGCGTCGACTCCATGCTAGGCTTGCCAGTGAAGGATGGCTTTGATTCACTTGATTAAGGTCCACATATTGTCTACCTGCTACTCGTTTTCTTTTCTTTTTCAAAAAGATCCGTCTCTCAGACACATTAAGCGGCCGCCTCAAGAGCGCAGCCCGCTGTTATAACAAGCCACTCCACTCCCGCCTGCCGCTGAACGCCAAGGCCCTCACCATTCTGGACCCCCCGAGGGTGAACAACCAGCTGCCAAGATGCGTAGAGTTTGATTCCCCTTGGGGTCAGTTAAACTAAAAAGTGAGTGGGCTGCTGTATAGCAATTGGACTGAAAGTATCCAAAACGTTTCATGGCGCAAGTGCAAGAAAGTGGGGAGACGAAACTCTCTGAACCAATGCCACTTTTTCTTGGAATGAAAAAAGCGCCGTTTCAACTTTGATCCTTCCATCCGTGCATTAATTTTCTACTGCGTTTCCTCTTCAAAAGCTGGAGTCCCTCCAGGTTGACTGCAGACTACACCGTGGATTGGTCGACAGTCAATCACAGCACACATATGGACAGACAATTATGTATTCCTCCGCAAAAATTGTAAAAACCACAGCCATTACTGTAGTAATTTGAAACTGATGAGATTGGTATTTGGAGCGAAATTTGTAGACCGGTGTCAGAAAACTAGGATTAAGCTTGGTAATCTTTTGGGGCTGCTTTGCTACATCCGGCACATAGTGTCTTGATTCTACAGTATATAGTGTGCAATGAAAGCTCAAGACATTATGGAGCGAAATATAAGCCTCATTGTCAGAAAATTTGAAGCATGGAGAAAGCTGGGTGGTGTTCTGGGGCTGCTTTGCTACAACCGGCACAAAGTGTCTTGAATACACGCAGGGTGCAATGAAATCTCAGGATCAGGAAGATATTCTGAATGAATTGTATTGCTCAGTGTGAAACATAGAGGAGGCTCGGTTGTAGTCTGGGGCTCACAGTTTTGGTCTTGAACACAACATGATGTCACCAATAATGAGGCCAATCACGGTCAGCATCTTTTTACTCTGGTTGCCAGTGTCCATTGGGATCAGCAGGAAAACAGAAGGGCGTCCCTAACTTAATTCCCGACGCTATTCTAAGGACCGTCACTTCCTTCATTGAAAAGTCACCTGTCTCAACTAACTGGAAATTGCTTTCTGGTGGAAAGTTATCAAGCAGAATTGAGTTTATTAAGGAGAGAGCCAGGCACAGCTGCTGGTTGTCTTTTTTCAGACAGAATTTTCAGTCCCCAGCGTTGCGATGTTTGGGAAGTAACTCTGTGTAATGAGCGACGCTGATTGGAATCTAGGTAAACGGAGATGAGGTTTTCAGTGATTTATTTTAGATTAGAGACACTGGATGACAGACAGACATGAATAATTCATGCTGACTAATTATAAACATAATGGAGTGTGTGATGCAAGATAATTTTTGCACAAAACCAAATCACTTTTCTCTGGAGAAGATTGAAAATGTGTTTTTGTTTGTTTAAATGTCGTAAAACTAACAATAATTCTTAGTTTCAGGCTTCAGCTCAGACGTCCGCCAAGTCTTAAACTTGTCGCCTGTGAAATTAATAAGTCGATTTCTGTATATAAGGAGACAAAATGTCAAAAGTTCCACTGCAGAAATAAAAAAGATAAAAAAAAACCCTGATCGGATTAGAGTTGAAATGGATATATGTTTACGGTAATTGGATTTTCCATGTTAAATGGTGAGCAAGGAAATAACTACTGACTGTGAATCCATATAGTCATTTTTCTATCATAAAAGATATCAATGTTGCAGTGATACAAACCACCAACCCTTGGCCCACGTGAACGTAGCCTCCGTGGAGGACGTAGAAATAACTTTTTCAGCATTTCCGACAGATACTGCAATGCTAACTTTAGTAAGTGTGCTAAGTGCTTTTGGAATGCACTCTCTATGGACTCTCCCTCCTGGCAGACAACTATTACAATGTCATTTATTTTCCGCGCCGATATAACCTTGTCCCGCTCCGTTCATTCATTCAACACAGAGCAAGGAAACACACACACATACATTAGGCCTTATCCCTCAGGGGGGATACACCAACCATCTAACACACACACACGCGCACACACACCTCCCCACTCTCTTAACATCCTGCCTGAAGAAGTCATGTAATGGAATAAAGACGTTTAAAGAGGACTGGAAAACACTGAGAATAATAACTGAGTTGTGATGAGCCGTGCTGCTGTTTTTTTTTTTTTTTTATATCATCAGCTACTGCAGCAAATATCCGCCGTTTATTTGTGCGATATGTTCTTGTTTACTTACTTGCCCAGCGCAAAGCACTCCAGTCTGACTGTGACACCTCTGGCAGCCAGCACAGAGGTGGGGAAGTGCACCTCAATTTTGGGCTCGTATTCACCCATGACACCTGGAAAAGGTTAAGGAAGAGAAAGCGTGGTTAAGGAATATAAATTCTTGGGAGTAATAATTGATAACAACATGTCATGGAATGCCCACGTCAGACACATAAGAGCAAACATCTCCAAAAGTCTCTAAATCAGGAATAAAGCAAAGATATTCCTAGATCATGATGCTCTCAAAACATTATATTGTTCCTTCGTACTCCCATATCTCACCTATTGTGTTGAGGTATACGGAAACAATTATCAATGTTCCATACATCCTTTATTTATATTGCAAAAACGAGCTGTAAGAATTACACATAAGGCTCAATTTTTAGCACACACCAATAGTCTGTTTATTTAATCAAAATTACTGAAGACTCATGACCTTGTGAAATATTATACCTTATTAATCTTATTTAAAGCCTTTAGTAAATCGCTACCAATCAATATAAAACTTTTTTTTTTTTCGACTTGGAGAGAGCACTTATGGCATGCGAGGCTTTGGAAATTTTGTACTACCAAAGTTTCGTACTATCAGGAAGAGTTTTTGTGTGTCTGTATGTGGGGTAAAACTGTGGAACAGTTTGGACCTACACCACAAGCAAAAGCCAAAGCATCCATAACTTTAAAGTGTCTTACAAAGGTATGGTCTGGACACAGTTCAAGGAGGCCGGGGCTTAGCATTAACTGCTCAGTCACTGGCTCTTTCTTACCATTGTTGGTATGTGCTTGTTGTAGCTTAGCATGTTGGTATATATTATTTCTATTATCATTGTTGTTATGTAATTATTGTTGAAATATACTATATTTTTAAATTATGCAAACCATCATTTTGATAGGGATTATATGTAATGTATTGTACATCATTTTTTCTAATGTGTTATCTATATTCGTAGGACTTGTATAGGTGTAACCTCATCATTAGGGAAGTGAAAGTCAGATTGTATAGTTTGTAATGTAAATGTGAGATGGGGGTGGGATTTAATACGTTTTCTTCTTCCCACTCCTTTTTTGAGCAGCATGTGTAGAACGGCTGCAAATGGTAACCTTTTGTCTTAGTGACTTCTTGTTTTTTGTTTTGTTTATGAACTTCTTTTGTTGGCTTGCTCAAAAACAAACAAAAAACAAAAAATAAATAAGATATTGGCCATTTTCTGAATCACTCTCTATCCACTATATAGCGCCCTTTATAGTGAATTTGCCATTTTATAGTGCTGTTTGAATGTGTCGGGACTCGGGAGTATAGACCAGGGGTTGGCAACCCGCGGCTCTTTTATCCTTATTTGTGGACCTGCGTGGCTTGGGAAGATACATTATAAGTGCCCGATTGAAGTGGATGTTATTTATCTAAAAAATGTGCATCATGTCTTCTTATTAACTCAAAGTTTTTGGTCACTTTCATATGTGGTCCTAGATTGGATACCTCAGAAATTTTTTTTTTTGCAATGTGACCGCAATCTGAACCTCCAGGTCGCATACATCCGACATTGACGTCAGGAGCCCAAAATGCGCTCCGTGCCGGGCGGAGGGATCAGTGCTGACAGCGAGTCTGCAGCTGTTTTGAGTAACAGTATTGATTTTATATTTGACTTTAATTTATGCCGACTTGAAACATAAAGAATAAAGTTGACATTTATGGTGATAGTAGTAATTCAGGCACGGCTTGATCGGCTCATTTTTTACGCGCGGTTATGTGACGTCGTCTTGACGTCTCCATGTGACTAGACGTCTCCATGTGATGTGACGTCTCCATGAAATGAGATCGAAAAAGCCTCACCTCATCATTTCCCCAAATACTGTATTTCTACCTCTGACCGAATTGCTCCACTGTTGAAATGCCCTGACACGCTGCACCACATTTACTTTCGTAAACACAACGTCGGGAGTGACGTCGACGTCTCTTCTTCTGAAGAAAATGACTTCTCAGCCATGATTTGATGACGCTGCATATGCGCAAAGGTTCAGGAGCAGAAGTCCCATTCACCAGGTCAAATAAATATTCAGGCAGTTATTTTGCAAAATTTTCCTTGTTCAGTGAAATATTGCTCTTTTTTCCACTGTGTTTTTAAATTCCAGCATTTTTGTTTGCTAACTGGATAATTTAAGTTCACCTTTTGAATTATGGAAGAGAACTTCAGCTCTTTTTTTGTAAGAGTTCAAAATGTGTTCATTTAATCTTCATTTGACATTTTTCCTCTCAGTGTTTTCTTTTCCGTGGAAACTGGGTCGAAATGGCTTTTTGAGTGGTTGCCGACCACTCAGCTTCAGAAAACAGGTCAGCCATGATTGGTCGTTACTTGAGCCTTGAGCAGTTGTGATATCATTTTCAGGCGACAGAAGTGACAAAATGGCTGCGCCCGCAGATGGCTAAAAACGTGTGGATTATCTCTTATTCCACAAAAACAATATTTATCAAATTGCTTTGTTTCAATTAGTGCGCTTGCATAGGACATATTCTTGAAAAAAATATGTTTGGGTTGACCTCTCTTTAACACTGCAAATTGGATGGCTAAAAACGTGTGGATTATCTCTTATTCCACAAACACAATATTTATCAGAATGCTTTGTTTCAATTAGTGGGCTTGCATAGAACATATTCTTGAAAATAATATGTTTGGGTTGACCTCTCTTTAACACTCCAAATTGCCACTTTAAGACACCTGGGAACTGTTTTAAAATGTGGGAAAAAAAATCACTTTATGCCTACATTAAATTAAACCGCTATTGTGTTTATTTATAGTGTCTACAACAATTATTCCATAAAGCAGATTCTTGATGTTACATTACATCAGTATCTGAAAAGATATGCTGCACACGTCCACATTAAGTGCACCATCTGCCTTATCTTTCAACCATCCACTTCTAATTTCCACACTTTATTAAACGTGGGTGGCGACACCCTCCTAACATAAAAGAGAATAACTGTGTTTCCTCGCTATCTCCACAACGTCCTTTTGTGCCTGGTGTATTGTTTTAAGAAGGTTAATAGTCCTCGGCACATGGTCTCTCTTTTTTTTCGCAGAGGTAGCACATTAACGCCGGGCTGAGTTAGCCTTGTTAAATGGTAGCCAAGGAACACGCCATTATAACATGATGTATTAACACAAGGCGCGAATGTGGGCCGGGATAACCAATCTGCCCGACAATCCGCATTGCCATGCGATAAGGTGCTATCAGTCCAGCTAAGTGGCGACATGACTAATGGCATGCCTCCTCAGCTTCCTTTTTGTTTATTTGTTTTGCGCTTAAGGCGACCATTAATATCCATTGACGATCATGTCTCGGCATATGGCTACCAGCTAATAATAACAACAATTATTTTGTTGGCCCGTTTTTATACAGTAAACCCCTATTTGCGGCTCCCTTGTCACAAGTTAATTTTAATTTTTTTTTCTTTGCTCAACTATTTGCATATTTGTCCATTTGCTTTTCCGAGCAATGCAGCCGAATGTGACTACAGTGGACCATCGGACAGAAAAAATTACATTTGGCGACTCTGAGCACCACACATTTACCGATGAACACAATGGAAAAACTATGACTCTCTATCAGGTTAAAGGTTCAACATACAATATGCTGCACTGTTTTATTGGGTATTGAACCACAAAAACATGTCGAGATTGTCAAGAAGAGGATTCCACAAAGAAAACCGGGTGATACTTCAGGACAGAGTGTGTAATTTATGAGAGGCTGTTGGCAATAATTGATCGCCCCTTTCCCTGACTGTTGATTCAATTCTGACTTCAAATGTTAAACCGTATTAAAATCAGTGGCCAACTGCCAGGGAGGTTGTTAGCAGAAATTCCGCTTTTCATTGAAAATAATTAACTAACTCGTACCAGATGTGTCACAATGCTTAAGTGCGCATTTGGCTTTTCTTTCATAAAATTAGGATTTCAATGGAAAATTTTAGTTTTCTAAAGTTGGAGTTTAACTTTTTCTTGGATTTTTTAAAAATTTTTTTTAGTTTTTTAAGGTGGTACCATTGAAAATACAACAGGGACCAACAACAGCAACTTCAGGTTGAATAATTCAGAATGTTTTCAGGGAACAATATGGCACTATATATCCTCATTACCATCATGCTAAATGCTAAATAGCAGCTTCTTAGACTCCAGACTGAACAGTCTACCCTGAGCTTTAACGACATTAGTGAACATGTCGATAATAGATGGTTCACAACTACGTTGACTTTTTATAAGGGATGTAGGATGCCACTTTTTTCAGACCAATATCAGTATGAGATTCACTCTTTGAGTACTCACCGATACTAAGTACCAATACCTCGAGTAGTTTTGATATATAAAATTTAATTTAACACAATGACAAAAATAATGCGTCAAACTGCTGCAGTATAGAGCAACTAAATTGTTTGCCTTAAGTATCGGTTGCTGGTAGCAGCAGCCTCTACGAGTACCTGACACTTTAAAATAAGGCTGGTATGCTCAATACCGAAACCTGGTATCGGTACTTGCCCATCCCTACTTTTAGTATTAGTAGATAACCAGTGCACCGAATGACACCCGGTGTTTTTTATGCACCATGGTAAAATCACCCATTTCATTGTGCCTATTCATGGCTTCAAAGTAATAAGTAATGAATTGCAATGTTTCATTCCTTGCCTCTGCCTTGCCTCTTATTAAAAATCACATAAATTCAACCTCCAAGCCTAAGCATTCATTGAATATGAAAGAAACAATGCGAGAAGCAATGTCTGTGGCTAGAACATTACGAGCCGTGATTGCGGCGGTACTTGTGTCTGTGGTCAGATTAAACAAGGTCGAATGCTTTCATCTCCTCTGTTGCTTTGTTCTACTCTGAAGTGAATCTATCTATCTATCTATACATCTATACATCTATCCATCCAGACACGACAGTGTCTAACAACTACTGTAAATGCCCAAGTAAGATGTAATAAGAATAATTTTATGCAGAGGATAAAGAATATACACCCGTGAGTATTGTTTTGTCTGTATTGATAGCATAAAAGTTAAGCCAATGTAAGTTAGCTTTTTTCCTCACTGTGCCATATTATCAAAATGTTTTTTTTCCTTCTTCTATATAATATAAGAGTTAAGTCCGTGCAGGTATAGGACGTGTTGTAAAGATAAGGTCTGTCGACACACCCTGCTGGATGCGGGATGCGAGCTGACGATCAATGGCGTCCAGCAGGCCGTAATGGAGCCCAGATGCTTGTTTTGATTAAGAGCCTTGGTTACAGCTGACAACCGTGAGCACGCACGCACGCATGCACACACACAGACACACACACAGTAGCTTCGGAGCGTAGACTGTGTAATCACTTTTAGCCAGACACAGATTGCACCATGCGATTGGTCGCCACCCGTGACCGGCGCTCCAACATTTGGGCCCGTCTGTCGTGAGGTGTGCCAATGCAATTTTCACCATTTTAAAAGTGGAAAGCGCAATATGGCAGCAGGCTGCATAAGGCCACCAAGGGGATGGGGGGAGGGGTGGGGAGTGTGATTTGTGGTGGGGGTGTGCCTTTGGCATTATGGATTTTCATTTGGAAACCTTGACTATGTCATGTTTGCTGCCGCAAGAAGACGGCACATTCGCTTACTGGCTGAAATGTTACGTCAGTGGTTCTCAAACCGGGGGTAAACTGTAACTTGAGGCTTTGTAAAATAATTCATAATAAATTATTATGTTGTGAATGAAGTGAATATGATTATAGAGGTCCCTCTTGTAAAAGAGATCTTTAATCACAGTGATCTTTTTTTCCTAGCTTAATGAAGGTTAAATAAATAAATTCTGTAAACAAATTCATATCGGGACTGGCACGCCAACGAAACAAGCTTAGCTTAGCTTGGGACCATTTAAAAACTGATATAAATGCAACATATCCCAAACATCATAAAACTTACTATAGTATTCCTTAATTACCTTCTCAATCTCCTCCGGAGAGTGAAGCAATTCCTGTGTACGTGGATCTCTTATTTTGTTAATACTATTAATACCTTGCTGTTTTCTTGTGCGTCTCGATAATAATATGGTGGCTCTCGGGCCTATTTCATAATAACTCTGTTTAACAAATTTACTCTCTTTTTTTCCACTTCTGCCAATTTTATGTTCAGTTTGCTCTTTAGGCCCTTTATCTCCTCGTAAATAGTAAAGTCCTTTGAATCATAATTTTGTTTTTCTAGCAACCTTAATTTTCCAATGTATTTCCTGTATAATTCTAATTTATTCTTTTTTATCCAAGCGGCCTCTGCAATTAGTTTTCCTCTAACAACCACCTTCATGGCATCCCACAGTATCGTTGGGTCCACCTCACCATTGTCATTTTCTGTCACATGTGTGTCAATGTCTTTTCTAATCGCTAACTTCCTCTGTTCAGTATTGGATAAGCGAGTGTTCAATCTCCATACTGTATTTTGCTTCCTCTTGTGCAGATCTATTTTCAAAGTCAATGGATTGTGGTCTGATACTACTGCCGTACCGATATTACACTCCTTAACAAGGTGGCAGTCGCCCACATTCATGAAAAAAGAATCTATCCTTTATGAGCAGCTAAAAAATGAGTATATTCCCTCTCTAATGGGTACATATGTCTCCACACATCCATCAGTCCCATCTCTTCCAGTGACATATTAATATAGCGCGACACATTTTTCTTATTTCTGTTTAGACTTGTAGTATCACTTCTACGGCACAAAGTTACATTTATATCTCCCCCGCAAATCACTGCCCCTTCTGATTCCACTGCAATGATCAAATAGACATTTAAAAAAAATAAAATACTTGTCACTTTCAGGGGGTGTATATACAGTACATTAACCAATGTGATTAATTCATTTGCTACCCTCCCCTTCACTATGACAAACCGTCCCTCTTTATCTTTGATTTCCTTTTCACATTCAAAATGGATTGAGTTCGCCATCAAAATTATTACTCCTCTCTTGTATGTGCTATAGAATAAGTTCTTGGAGCCAAATTTTCAGAGTTTTTCTAATTGGGATAAATGAGTCTCTTACAACATTATAATTTGTGCTTTTTCTTTTTTCAGTTTTGTCATAACATTCCCTCTCTTTGCTGGCGTACTCAAGCCATTTACATTTAGCGATATTATCTTGATACTGGTATCCAATATTGACTTTTTGTTTAATCCTCAAATGTGCTCCCCAACTGGAATGAACTATATAACAATGCAAACATAACAACACCTGAAAAGAAAAATTCAAAAACATAATCTGGGGGTGGGTCAAACCCTGGGGCTCTCTCCCAAATATCCCAGTGCCCCTAACACTACATGGAGAGGGAGTCCTCTGAGATGAAGGCCTCTCCCTACACTGTACTGTGCATTAGGTCTAAACATCCCCTTCCTAGACCTAGACCCAATTATTCTCTCTCCCCGAGTCGGTCGCATTTGCCTGAAACTATTAAATTCACAATTTAACATTCAGTTACATAACATACCAAGAGTAAACAAATATGAAATGGACCTCTCGAGTCATTCCTTTCATCTTCTCTGTTATTAGCATCAGAAATGAACAACTTACCTGACTTGTGATTTTCCCACCCTTGTACCTCCAATACAATGTCCAACGAGTTTTATTTCCTTCTGAATCGTTGTAGCTTGTCCTTCATTCGCTGCGCAGCCTCCGCTCCTTCTTTCCCACCATCGGTTCGCCGCCACTCCGTTCCCTCCGCTCCCTCCGCTCCCATCCTCTAATGGTTCCAAAGCCGCATCCAAAATGTTGCTCCTTCGCGTTGTCTGTGTTCGTCCATCTTAGTCCGGGTTCGCCGTATCGTATCCTCTTCTTTCCAAGTCTCACGCCGCCTCTTTAGCGTCCTTGTACGTTTTCACGCCGTCCGGCCAGTGTATCCGTGTTTTGGCGAGCGGGGTCTGGAATCGAATTCCTTCCTGTTTCAATCTTCTCTTGATATTCGCAAAAGTCTTTTGTTTCTGAAGGACTACGGACGCATAATCATGGTCAAAGAAGACTTGTTTATTTCCTATTTTCACCGCCTTTTTTTTCTTTGCCCCATACTTTTTGCAAGATCGTTTCTTTGATGTCATAAGTGAGAAAGTTGGCGACTATAGTTAGTGGAGTCGCCCCCGGGCCAGGCTTTTTCTTGAGTGCTCGATGACAGCGCTGGATATGTAGTTCCATGTCCTCAGGCAACTCGACTGAAATTTTGAGCAGCTGCGCCACATAGGGATGTAACGGTACGCTAAATCACGTTTCGGTTTGGTTCGTTTTATGGGAAACTTCGGTTCTGTATATTTTCGGTACAAAAAAAAAAGATTTTTTTTTTTTTAATATTCTTATTTTGAAAAGCTGCCAAGTAAACTGTACTTTTTTCGAAAAAACTAAAAGCGAACCATTCAGATGATATTCTAAGGAATTACGCCAGAATAATGAATGCATCGTACGGCAAGCTAGTGGAGCAGCGGAGAAAGAAGAGCGCGAGCAGTTGTACTTGGATTAATAAAAACGTGATAATTAAACTACGTCTGACGGCATGTTCCTGGAAGACGAGACAATATGATAAATCTCACTATTTAAGTTTGACGCTTTTGCTCCCTCGTCTAAGAAACATTCACAGTCGGATGATGCCATGCATGTTAGACGTGCTACCTGCCGCCCATCTCATGTAGCAATGTCGGCACACAACTTTCGGACTCAACCACGTACCTTTCCCCATCAACGATTTTAACAGGTTGTTCCCAAACAGGAGACCGCAGTGTATGGGGGACCTTCGAGCTGTGGCTCTTTTCTGGCTCTCTCTTTTGTGCCGCTACCCTCCTCTCCCGCATGCAACAGTCAATAGCGCCTGTGCGTAGGCTCGCGCTAATAAGTGGACCGAACCGAACATGCCATACCGAAACGTATTAATACACCCACGTGCACCGTTACACCCTGCGGCGCCAGGTTGACGTAACCAATGTGCATCGCTTGGCCCCTAGATGGGGTGCTATTGAAGAGCCACAAGCCGAGGCAGATGATTTCCCTCAATACCAGTTTCACCAAAGCTGCTCAGGAAGTCTTACAGATCGCTATCTGTTCACAGCGCAAATGGAGCCGACTTGTCAGCTACAATACCGAATGCGACAAGAATGTCATACAGTATATCCTGCCGGCAGGATGCCAATATAACTTGCTTGCTACTTAAATTAATAGTGCTTAAAAACAACAAGAATGCTAACACAGAGGTAGCAAACCTCCACCAAGGCTTTACATTTCAGTGACGGTACTCAACTCAACTGTACTTAAATTATAGAGTACTTTAAACACAACTACAGCTACATGCAAAGTGCTGAACATAAAGTAAAAATCAGACATATGAAAAGAAGGACAGATCAGACATATGAAAAGAAGGACAGATGGAAGAACTTAAAAACAGTAAACACAACACGCAATAAGGTAAACTGTAAGATGTGAATTTGATTTCATGTTTTTTTTTTTTCATTGTTTTTTTTTACCATGGTTTGCTATTACCATATGAACACATCACACTCATCCTGCACATTCTGCACTGGCTTTCCATACACATCCGCATCCAATACAAAATCCTCCTTCACGTTCATCACTGTCTGCACGGTGAAGCCCCCGCCTACCTCACTGAGCTCCTCCACCCACACACCTCAGCTAGGACCCGGTCAGGCCAATTGCACCGTCTGCACCCGCCCAGGACTTGGCTCAAGACCATGGGTGACAAGTCTTGAGCCTCCCCCTCTGTGGAATGCCCTCCCTGACTACCTCGGGGCCCCACAGATGGTGGATGCTTTGAAAGACTTACCTTTCTTTTTAAAAAAGCTTTTCCTGGCTGATTTCATGTAATTCTAATTATTAACTCTTATATTGATTACACCCATTATTTTATCTATGATTTGATTGTATTGCTTTTATTGTTACCTGGTCTGTGCACTTTGAGATTTGTTGCCTAAATGTAAAGTGCATTATAAATTAAATGTAATATTCATCCATCCATCCATTAACCAAAGCGCTTATTCTCTGATCGCAGCTGTCTTCGGGCAGTAGGCAGGGGACACCCTGAATTGGTTGCCATAATATTATTATTATTATTATTACTACAGTTTCCGACCATAGGATAAGGATTTCTGTAGTGGACATTTATTTTTAAGACATTTATTTAGTTCAACATGGATCAGATACAATAATAAGGAAAGGAACATAAGCAGCAGAATTTCTTAAAGGGGGGAAATCAACCCAAATACATTTTTTTCAAGAATATGTTCCCAGCAGGCCCACTAGTTGAAACACGACATTCTGATTAATATTGCATTTGTGGAATATGAGTTAAGCAGCAAAATCCACCCTTTTTTAGCCATCTCAGGGGGCGGCCATTTTGTTACTTCTGTCAACTGAAAATGACATCACAACTGCTCAGGGCCCAGATAACGACTAATCATGGCTCTGCTTCAGAAAACAGGTCAGCCGTGATTGGTCGTTACCTGAGCATTGAGCAGTTGTGATGTCATTTTCAGTCAACAGATGTGACAAAATGGGCGCCCCTAACAATGGCTAAAAATGGGTGCATTAACTCTTATTCCACAAACGCAATATTATCAGAATGCTTTGTTTCAACGAGTAGGCTTGCATAGAACATATTCTTGAAAAAAATATGTTTGAGTTGACTTCCACTTTATATGCAATGTTTAATTAATGCTGTTTTTCACATAAAAATATTTTTAATTTGATTATGTCATATGTACTATTTCTTTCTTTATTTTTTTTTTTCATTTATTTAATGTGGTCATCCTTTTTCATTCATTGTTTAGTATCAATACTATTTTGAATATATAATATACAGTATCATGTATTTTTGTTTACATATATTTATTTTTATATATTTATATGCCCAGTTTAATATTTGCTTTTTATACGGCATTTATTTCTGTTATAATATAGTGTACTTATATTTATTCATTCGTAATAATGTCCTTGCAAGACTGCCTGCCCACCATAAAAAAAACAAAAATCAAATTTGCAATATATCAGAAACTGCTGTAGCCTATAATCAATAAAAATGGAACCCTAACTTAATTGGTGGAGGTAAACATTCTTTCCATTCAAATGAATGCACTTGTCCTTAGTATAAACAAACGATCCAAACAGAGCCGTCAACGGAGGACAGATAAAGACGATAAAAGGTCTCACCATCTGTTCTGAGCGTGAGCGGCGTGGGCGGGCTGAGCACACGGGCATTGGTGGCCGTGTTTTTGAGCAGGCAAATGTAGCTGCCCACGTCTGACGGCTGCACCTTGGACACATAAAGGTTGCCTGTCGTCTGCGAGATGAAGCGGCGGCTGTCCTCGGCCACGAAGGACGGGAACTCGTTGAACACCCAACTGTAGATGATCTCTGCCAGAAGGGCCACAAATATTAGAAACAACACTAACGCCAAACCTTTATTTGGCTGGGACAATGCAGTCAAACACAGATACAGTACAAGTTTGCAGCTGATGTGATGCATGTAGAGGTTATAGCTAATACTAATTTTCAACTCCGGTCCCCAGTTGGGCTCTTTCACAACACTGCAGTACAGTATATTTCATATTCTGCTTCTCTTTAAAAAATAAATAAATAAAAAAAATAAAATTAAAAAAAATCCCTGACTTTATAACAGGGATGGGCAATTTAAATGCTGGAGGGGGGCACAATTATGCTCATGCTATGTTGCCGCTACAAGTAACACTTGTGACTGTGTTATGCCTCTTTAGTGTGTTATTTTGTACAGACAATGTGTAATATAGTTATTGTGTTGTTGTTTATAATGCAAGGTTCCTAGTTGAATGCTTTTTAATGCAATTTAAAACAAATTTAATGACCACGTCCTATTGCATACACACAGTACATGCACACACACACAAAGGTGTGTGGTGGAGGAATGGTGACTGTTTTTAAAAACAATCGTAACGTAAACAGTGTATATTCGCCACATCGTTCACCAGCTTTGAGGGCACTTTCTTTGAAGTTGCCAGTGTCACGGCTGTGCTGTTTTCTGAATCTGATTGGTCGTTGTGAGCAGTTGTGCTGTCATTTTCAGTCGAAAGAAGACAAAATGGCCGCTCCCAGAGAAGGCTAAAAACGAGTGCATTTTGCTACTTAACTTATATTCCACAAACGCAAAATTAATCAGAATGCCGTGTTTCAACTAGTGGGCCTGCTGGGAACATATTCTTAAAAAATATATGTTTGAGTTGATGACTTCCGCTTTAAAGCCAAATATCCCAAACCTTTTGGGAGTAGTTTGCACAGGTTTGTGTACCCATGAGTGTTTTGTTGCTTTGATGTTTTACATTGGTTCAAAATGTTACTTAAAAAAACTGCCTGTATAGTGAATTCATTGAATTTTAGTATTAATTAAGACCGTAATCAAATGCCCGTAAATAGACTTAAAGAGCGAAAGAACAGGGCAGCTGAGCAACTAATACTTACAGAAGGCCTTAATTACCTCTTTACGTGGCAAAGGACGTATTTACTCCTTATTTTACAGTCTGTATCAGCATTACGTTGTTCAGTAAATGACTAAAAGTAAATGTCCCGTCACAGATAAAGCTGCAGACGACACTGTTAGAGCTGTTCCAAAAGAAAAAAAATGTGAAGGAACAGCAGTTCCAAATGATGTTTTAAATTTTTTAACGGACAGTTTAACACATGAATGTGTGTGGGATAAGAGCAGAATCAAGTAGAATAGAAAAACGAATCCATAAAATACTAATGAAACAATAAAAAATACAATGAAATTAAAATACTAATGAAACAATAAAAACAAAAATAAAATTGAATAAAAATAGAAAAGGTGAATAATAAAGATATTCAATTAAAAATGAAAAGACATTCAAAAACACATAAATGAAAAGATTCAGTGTTAATAGTGCTGTCGCTCACATCTTCATTCATAATAATTATGTAACTTAAAGAGGAAGTCAACCCAAATAATTATTTACAATATGTTCTATGCACATCCACTAGTCTAAACACGGCATTCTAATTGATATTGCATTTGTGTAATATGAGTTAAGCAGCAAAATTCACCCGATTTTAGCCATCTGAGGGGTTGGCCGTTTTTTCACTTCTTCGACTAAAAATGACATCTCAGTTGCTCAGGGATCAGGTAACAACCAATAACGGCTCACCTGTTTTCTGAAGCTGAGCCATGGTTGATCGTTACCTGAGCCCTGAGCAACTATGACGTCATTTTCAGTCAACAACAAGAGGCAAAATGGAAGAATTTGTATGTAATGTAGAATTTCATGCTAATTGCACTACTACATGTATATCATAAACCAAATATAGAACAACATAAAAGGAATACATTTAAATAAATTTAAACATGCATCTAAAAAAATGAAAAATAGTTATAAGTGTACAATTTAATATACATAATATAAAACACAATACTGAAGACCGGAATTTCATGTTAATACTTATTCACCCATATTCTGAATCTCATTCCATGAATACAAAACTATATTCAATGTACTGTATATGATACTGAATGCAACATATGCGTGCAAAAACCACATGAGTAACACTGATTAAAGCTCGAGATGCTGTAACACAAAGAGACACATGTAAATGGTGACTAATAAAAACGATGGATGACACACGAGCCTGGCCGTCTGCTTTGTGTCTACGCTACGCTCTTCTATAGTTACCCATTTGTCAATATTGTGTGCGTGTTTGGGGGGGGTGGTTGGGGTAGTAGATGGGGGGGGGTTGTAGATGTACCCGGCAACAAATTAATCTCCTCAACGTGGCCTGACAGTATTTGCCTGCATTATCTGTCACCAACTCGAGAGCAAGAGTCGTGCGGCGTCGGTGCTTCAAAGTGAAAAAATATTTGAAAATGAAGAAAGTGTCTCGTCAGCGTCGATCACATCTGGGAACACTTGAACTCAATTTGGGCTTGAAGCTTAACTAGGTGGCGTTACGGCTTTAATCTACTAAAAGGACTATTTGATAAAGGAATGGGAGGAGGGATTAGGCCATCGTATACACACACACGTGCACACTTATTTTTGCTTGGTTAGTAAATCTTCCTGCTGAAAGTGCTATAAAAGTCTTGTCGCGGCCATAATGCACGGTCATTTGCCACCGTCTCTGATCAATATCAGCGTAAATCCGCTAGGCCAGGGGTGTCAAAGTCAAATGGACGGAGGGCCAAATACAAAATTTTGCGACAAGCCGAGGGCCGGACTGATAGAATGTTCATTGAAATTTTTTTAAATGTCCAGATGTGATCGGGTCCTTCGCGCCTGCTAATGATGTCACGCTTTATATATCTGTAATATATTTCTTTGCGTCTATGTTTGTCATCCCCCTGGCTGTTGTGTTTTTATCTTTGGAATTACTAAATAAAAAATAAAATAAAGTACATTACTGCTACTTTTGCGAGGCAGCTCGTACGTCACTTCTGTTTGCGTTTCTCCTGCCAAACTGGAAATAATTTTCTGGTTGACTCGGGCTGCAAGACTGTATGAACTGTACATAATGTGAAGTAAAATGGAGAGGATCATATGACTGGTATGATGTCTCCAGCTGACCCTATTTTAGAGTGGCAAGGTATGAATGCGGGTGATCCTGTCAGAAAACATAGGCCTTACACTTGAGACATCTATTTATTGTGGTCTGCAACAGCACAGACAAAGAATAACCTAGCAACATCATCCAATGCATATCCATTTGCTAACAATATGCCTAAACATTACAATTCACTGTAGTAAGAAATTAATCAGCCAAACAATACATACAATCCACATTCACACCTTTCATCACTAGAATAGTTAGCATATGAGCCAAAATAACTAACCAGTGTTCATCAACGTGACATCAGTCACGAGAACATATCTAGGCTATAATGTACAGCAGTTACCTGACACGAACTTAAATGATTAAACTCACCTTTTAACATTTACACACAACAACAAACGTGGTGAAACACGGGCAATCTGCAACTACTGAGTTTGCTGGCACGAACAAACTACAAGCTGTGTCGAAGGAGGAAAGAGAAAAAAAAAGTCACTCACTATCAACACTTAGTGCTCGAATAGCGTACAATGCCTGCTCACAGTGTGGGACATCTCAGCACTACGTCGAAACTCAATGAATTTATTAAATGCCAACAATTACTAATAATGAAACAACGTGAGATTTCTAACATGAAGTATTTCTAATAAAGTGTGTTTTACTCCAAATAACTTTTCACCACAATCCGATTCTGAAAGCCACGAAAAGTGACGTGACGTCTTCAGTCAGCATGTAGAACAGCCATGGGGCGGAAAACATTGATGCAAAGAAATATATCACAGAAGTAGTGTAACGAATTGAATTATCTGTGTTGTGGTCGAATTTGTGTCTTGCCAAGTTGTTTTGTTTCCGAGGTTAATGAATCCATCATGCGGCTCGCTGGATGGGAGGGCATGCGAGCGAGAGTAGTGGAGGACGAACAGGAAAACCGTTGCTCATTTTTGACTGAACGGTTGCCGTACTGTATTGGCGTCGGCCGTGGCCCGCAGTAGCCGGTTGGACTAATAAAAACATGATAATAAAATTACGTCTGACGGCGTGTTCTTTGAAGTCGCTACAATATATTTTAAAGCGTGACGTCTTCGGCAGGCGCAAAGTACCCGATCAGATCTGCTACCCACACCGGCTTACTGCAATAAAGCAATATCATCCCAGGGGCCGTAGAAAACCTTCTTGACATTGACATATGTGCGCTAGGCTCACCAAACGCGCTGATTGAAGGCTTTTTGGCCACTATATTAGGGATGCCCGCTTGATTACTAAAGGCTTCTTTCTTAACAACTTTAGCCTCAGTGAACAGATGACGCCAACAGCCTGTCAAAATAGGAATGTAGGTGTCAAGGACTAAGTTTACATGCAGTCAATAACCCTTTTAAATACAGAATATTGACAGTATTCATGTTTTTAAAAGCAATGTAAATGCACGCAATAACCTGTATATGCCCTTGTATGGGTTTTAAAAATTCTGAATATCATGCCTGGGTCAGGTGTATTCCTCGATCGGAATACCCCGATTGCACGGGACACTCTGCACATGCTCAACCGCAAGGAATCTTGGTCTTCATAGTACAGGAAGTGCTTGGATGTGTTGTATCCTCGCTGTAGTGATATTAACTTGAATACAATGAATTCTTTGCAGCGATTTCATATTATTTTCTGTCTCTACGGCAAAAATGACTGTGTGTACAGAAGCATATATATGTGTATAAGTCTGTATGTCTGGCGCACAACTCGCCAGAAATACAAGCAGAGGTAATCAATCATGAGATGAACTCAGAGACGCAACACAGTGGGACACTTTTGGAATGCGGAGGAAACCGACTGCTTTATTCGTGTGGTGTGTGACATGAATATGTTTTATTTGGGGTAGAGAGTAACAAGGAGAAATTATGTGTATTTGCGTCACGACTTCCATACGTTGCCGTTTCCATCGGGTTATTCAAATGCGGTAATATCTCTATCCACTCACACATGTAAACGGGTTTTGGGTGTGTGGGCTTTGGGGGGGGTCATGTGTTCTTTAAATACAGCAGAATGGGTGTTTATGTGTCCTGTAAATATCTTTGTGGATGGCATACAAGGGTGCCGGCAATGACTCGGGGCCAATAATTTGAATAAGGGCGGAGGGTCGAGGCTGGAAGGGTACCCAGGTCACGGGCGGGGGGGGGGGGGGTCGAGGCCAGACCGGCAAAAAGTGTCAAGTGCCCAGCTCTGGATTTAGCACAGTGTCGACCACTTGATTGCGATGTCGAAAAAACCCTTTTTTATAATTTTTTATAATTTTTATTTATCTATTTTTTTGCCAGTCGTTGTCTACTACCAAGCAAAGCTTATCCCCTCTCCGATGTGTGCGAATGAAGCGGCGGCTGCAGCATTCAGGTTTCAAATTTCCCGCAGTCAAACGCTAGCGCTCCTTCTTCTTCTCTTTCTTTTTCTTCGCCACATTCTTCCTTTTCTTCTCCCCTCCATGCAGACTGAACGTGTGCAGTACACAGTGTTCCCCGCCGGGGCGTTCCCAATACAAGTAAGTACACGCAGTTGGTAAGTAGTGGCGCGTTTGAAGCGTTCGGAGGCAATATTTGTCGTTTGACCATTTCGAGTAGGTTGAGATGAACTTTAGCCGCCTCACGACCACATCATACGCATGAGGGACAATTAGTGGGCCGGACTAAAACCCACCTCCGTCCTTTCTTAGTCCGCCCCTTTTTTAAAACTTGTCGGCCCCGTCCTCCGTCCCAAAAATGGGAGTCCGTCCGGGAAGGAGGGACGGGCCGTTCCGCCACGGGACAGACTGCCCAGCTCTGGCTATATTCGTACAGCAGGGAAGGGACACAGGGTAGCCAATTTGGAACTTTCGGTCGTCTTCTATATAAAGGCAATAAGGCTCTCTATCTGATTGACAATTAATGGACAAGTATGGGCAATATCGGCGTAACATCCTGTCAAAACATCCAGGCCTTCCAAATAAAAGCACCCCAATATTTTCACCACACTTTATTTGGCCCTCTGCTGGCTTTCTCGCAGTCACATTCAAACTATTTGTGCTTGTTTATTAAGTGTGACTTTTAAATAGCAGCAGAGGGCCAAAAGAAAGTGCAGCGCAATGTTAATACAGTATACTGTTTGCTTTTATTGTGAAGGTCTGATTTTTGACAGGATGTGTTACACAGAGTTGCAGAGTGGATCAGTCTTTGAGGTGTTTGTAAAGGCTTGCATTGTGGAACCTTGCTGTCTGTTGAACCCTTCATACAAAATTTAGGAAATCGATTTTAAAACGAAGGGCCAAGTCATGATTTTTTTGTATGAAAATCGAGTGCACAAATTTTCATCACAAAAAAATCATAGAAAAGCTCGGCCATACCAAAACTGAGATTCCACTCTCTTTGTTTCTATGCCGGTTTGGCAAAATATTGCTTTCCATGAAATCGATCTGTAATGCAAAAAACGTTGGCCACCTTGTTTTGGAGAAGATCAATAGGCTGGTCCTGCCGGATGTTGGGAAAAAAATTGCTTCTAGAAGTGGGAACAGAAGCTGAAGAGCACTCGACAAACACTCCCACAGGTGCAGTGCAGCGGCGCATTGGGACCGACATAGCCAAGTGAGTCACTCTCACTCAGAAGAGCGTGTGTACATTAGAGGCCGGCTCGGGCCAGATATGCTTTTATACACCGAGCGACGTTGCTTTTCGTTGCTAATGATCCTGCAAATTGACTCTCCAGGATGCCGTGTTCTGCTGCATGCTCGGATAGGCCGCCACCAGGGTTTCTGAGCCGCAGGAAGAGGGGGACTTGTCTGCTCCTAAACTGGATTTCAACTACGCTGCTCAAGTCCGTAATAAGCATCGAGACAAACGGGCATAATTTGAGCACGTTCGGTCTCTTGGGATCAAAGTCAACAAAGGACTCTATGGAAAGCCTCTGTTTCTAGCTTTTCTTGTTCTTTAGCAAACAGCAGCATGTTTGACCAAAACCCCTTTTCTGACCTTAAAGTCTTAAAAATTCTTAATTGAACATAAGCGTCTTTTTTACATGGTGTTCGTCATTCACACCATAGACTACGTCATCTTTTCTCACTATCGTGACACATTTTTTCTACTACCTACCAGGACATACTGTATTCTGTTTATTCCATGTCGCTGACTAATTAGGTGTGAGTGTCAGATGCGTAAACATGTCCGACATCCAATCTGGATTTATAAGCATTTACACTTTGTTGGTATAATGGAAGTCCTCGAATTACGACGTATGCGACCACCATAGTGACAATGTTTACATGTAGTCAATATTCTGGTTAAGGTCAAAATTCAACTTTCTGAAACATTCTGAATACCCCATTCACATGATTGAGCGGACAGAGTTGCTCCGGGATTTGAATAACCCAATGTGTACAGCCACGCACAGCATCATGTCTCAAATGGACATCATTTCCGTGCATTACTTTCAACTCTCAATGAAACACTTGATATTCATGTCAGTCACCACAAGAATGAAGCAGCCGGTTTGCTCCTTGCTCCAAAAGAAAGTGTGCTTTTGTGCTGCTTCTCTGAGTTTGTTGACCTCTGCTTGTGTATTTGCAGGGGGTTGCGCACCAAACAACGCGCTACCCGTAAACAATCACTCCCTGTACTACAAAGACCAGAATTCCTTGCGGTTGTCTCGAGTCTCGATCGATTCTGTTTGTGCGCCGGCAGTATCTTTGCCTTTTTCGGCCACTTTAATGTGTTTTTGTTTGTCACCCTATTATACATAAATACAGAGAAGAACTGCTTTTAAAGGGTGATTTTGGGCAGCACTATACAAGGGGGCGTATTGGCAATTACGGTACTACCGTACTTACTGTTTTCCACTTGATTGTTGACATAATTATTGCCTTCACATGTTTTTCATACAATATTTACTGTAATATAATATTAACAACTGCGTTAGCGTAGATAAGTGACGGGATGGGCCACATTCTGTCTCCATTCTAAACGAGCGCTCCATGCAGTGTAAATGAGATCTCACCTGGAGAATGCGGCGGCGGCGTGCACATGAGCACGACACCTTGGCCTTCACGCACCGATACGCCGCCCCTGGTCTTTGCACTGAACTCTCCGATGTCTGCAACACAACACACAAAGGACAGCGTTAACAACAACACAGCCAAATCTGATGCCCATCCATCCATTCATTTTCTATAACGCTTCTCCTCATTAGGGTCGTGAGTGAGCCTATAGCGGCTGACTGTGTGTAAAGTGCTTCAGACCAAACTGGTCTTCAGCCAAATAAAGGGCACATCTAGACAAACAACCACTCACGGACAATCAAGGACAACTACGAGTTTTCACTTAACCTAACATGCATGCTTTTGGAATGTGGGATGGAGCCAAAACACAAAGGCCAGTGGCGAGATTCAAACACTGCGTGAAAGCCACGTCTAAGCTCTCAAAATCTTTTGGAATTATGTTAGTATCTGCGACAGGGGCTGAGGTATCAATTATTTGGTAGGTTTTGAATTTCCGGGAAAACTCCAGGTTTTAGAGTTTGATTCTAAAGTCGCCCTTAGGTTGTAGAGAGATGACTCGCCAGGCGCTTTCGGCCTTAATGGGTTGATCGGTTTCCTAATTATTGTGAGACATCATTAACCTGACAAGTGTCTTCACATGAATTATTGTCATTCAATATTACTTACGAATCCTTTTAGAATTGATTATCCCATCAATTGTTCCATCAATTACTCTGGAAATCGCCCCGCCCCGAGTTTTGAAGCAGACTCTTTTGTGTCAAGCCATTTTTTGTGGTGGACTTAGCCAAATCAGCAAAACCTCGGCTAAAAGGTTGGGAAACATCGTTCTAGACAGATGTGCGGCATTAAACTGTCACGCTTTTCTGCCTATGCCTTCCAATGCAGGCAGAGTAAGGCATCAAGGTTTAATGATCCTTCCCAAGATTCACCTTGAAATATATTGACCACATATTTAAATGCAGCTGCCAATCTCAATCATTTCCTAAAATGTGAAAATGGTGGGGAAACCACACGATGATGTCATCAGGGTCGTATCTGTGAGCTTCTCCTTGTGTTGCCGCAAGGCTTCAAGGAGTCTTGGAATCAACTGAAGGAAGGGCTTCTGTTCTCTCCCTGCTGATGCAAACCTCTATACCTCTCATTGATTTCTCAACATTGGACTAAACTGCAGCTTTGACTTCTTGGAGCTCATCCGGCTGCTTGCCGTCTTCGTCCTAGAAATGCTTGATCGCCCGTAATCATGCCTCATTTGCTCCATGCGACGAGTATCGATCGGAGGCGCTAACGACCCGCCGCCGACGCCCGCCGTGGTCACGCATGATTGACGAGCGGCTGTCAACTCTGCCTGTCTTGTAAAACCATGCATAAATCCCCACTTATTGCTCATCTGGGCTTTAATGGACTAACTAGGTGGCGATAAGACCGGAATGAGGTCGTCTTCTAATCATAAAGGTTAGCGTGCGTCAGCTAGTAAATAAAAAGAAGCCGTGGCGGTGTGATCAACAGTATGCTGTATTGTACAAGCACAGTAATTACAAGAATACAACACAACCGCTGCACTTGCAAGACCAGATGGGATGCACGCTGCTATAAATAGCCCACATGCTGTGGAGAAGGTCTGGTCCTAATTTAATGAATATTGAATGGACCAGAATGGGACCAAGTCTCCCACTGGTGAAGCATGATAACAGGTCCTTCCAAAGCAGAAGCATTGTAGCTAGGAATATCCAATCACCGCAATGGGATTTGCTGGAAAACATCTGCGGGTGATGCATTTTTGGCATTCAGACCTCGGCAAAGCTGGTCCGTATTAGTTTGCATAAAGACGCATTGTTAGGAGCATTAATGACAAGTATGAAATTCACATGATAAAGATAGCGTCAGGAAAGCACAAGAGATACGCCGCTTTCCACGATTCGGTTTTATTCAGCAGTTCAATTCCAAAATTGAAACAAGTTAGATGCATTAAACACACCAAAAAAAAACCCCAACCAATTCAGAAGGCCACCTGTCACAATAAATATAATTTTCTTATGCCTTCGATTGGCTTGCAACCAGTTCAAGGTGTGGCCTGACTCTTGCCCGGTAAACTGGGATGAACTCCAGCTCATCAATGATAGAAAATAAATGAATGGGTCTTGAGTTTTCATTAGATGGACTCTAGATTTTGGTTGATTTCTGCTTTGTAAGCCCTCAAAGAATCAGGCCCTGTGATTGGCTGCTAGTCATATTGCTCTGTCAACTCAGGGTGTCCCCCGCCTACTGCCCGAAGACAGCTGGGATAGGCTCCAGCACGCCCCGCGACCCTTGTGAGGATAAGCGTTTAGGATAATGGATGGATTGATCAGTGGGATAATCGATAAAAAAGTCCATTCTAAAAATAATTGATAGTGACAGCCCTAAATGAAATAGAGGTTCATTTGTGTGACACGATGTATGTGAATCAGGCAAAAAAAAGAAAAAAAAAATCCCTCTCAGCCCATTCTACATAGAAGTAGTTTGCAGAAGGCGATGGGGGCATCTGCAAACTAGTTATAAACCAATCAATATTCATGAATTTTTTTTCTGAATAATGCAGCAACGATGGTGCAGTCATTTAAGGAGTCGTCCGACATTACAAGTCAACATATGTCTGCATGAATGTTTAAAAAAAAAAACTCTGTGACGCAACCTGCAGCAAACGGCAGCAGGTCCTTGATGCTAATTAGCGTCAGTGGGCTTCAATCAGGAAGCATTAATGTAATGTAAGTGCCATTTCTGACTGATGGAGCATTCATGGGTGAATTGTGGCTCCTATATAATTACCACTCATACTTTTTTCTTAAAAAAAAATATCTTCAAATATCTTCAGTCAGCATTGAACACTGAAACTTATTTAAACATGCCCGTTCAGAATATTGTAAATGCAATTTTACAGTCAAGTTTGCAATAGAGGTTTTGGGGTGCGTTAAAAATACCAATCTGGAATATTGCACATGAAATGTTAAGACAAACAATTAGTACGCCATGATGAAATCATTGCAGCTCCTTCTGGTGTGTGTGGCTTGGCCAATGGGGGGCATTATAATGCAGTCATGTTGACACAGGCGAATAAGCATAAATGTGTGTTTTAATTTACTGCTTTCACTCTCCTTGCTGATGTTAAATGTTAGACAAGCCACCTCCCTGTCCATTTTTAAAACTCGTTTGAAGACACATTTTTATTCTTTGGCTTTTGACCCAACATTAGGCTGACACTATTCTGTTGTTTTCCAATGTTTACTGTATATGTTTTAGTATCATTAATTTGTGTCTGAATTTATTGCTTTCAATATGTCATTGTATTATTGCTATTTTTGTTCAATTTAAAATGCTTTGTTAAAATACTACTCCAAGTGGAAGTTTACTGTCAAACTAAAACATAAAACTGAATGACACTTTGTGTATTTATAAACAACCATAAAAGTTTACCTTAAAGTCTTTTGCTTAATGTTAACATGTAACACTGGGGAGCAATTTGGGGGGCAAAATCTATTGAGTTTAATGATTATCAAACTAATATTGGCATGCTGATTCCAAAATTGCAGTCAGTTTTTTATCCACTTACCAGATATGGCAAAATTCCACTCATTAGCTGTAGTAAGAAGAGCTGATTAACCCTAGCCCTGTTACAGTTAGTTTATGTGTGGGGGTGTGCATGTGTGTGTGTGTGTGTGTGTGTGTATTTATGTATCCTTTCTGTACATTGGCCCTGAAAAACAAACACATTGCTTGATACCCACTATCCACAGACGGAGGGAAGGTGCGGGTGAGCATCTTCAAAGCAGTAGCCCGAGTTGGAGTTCTGACCAAAAAGAAGGCTGCGAGTGGAACATCTCTTTGCAGGCGGCATGACTGAAGTGTTCCCAATGCCCTCCAGCTGCTCAGCTCTGCCGCCGTTTGGCTGGTGAGCTGTCACCTGAGAGGCGTTGCGCAGCCTTTACCTGACCCAGCAAAATTCTGCCAGCTCCATTCAACCCGCTGTAACCCGCATCCAGGCGAGAATGTGCTCCTTCTGAGGAGGTCACGCACGACCTAAGATTCTCTTCGATGGCTGAAAAATTTGGAATGTACTCTGCTATGGTGGCTGCTGCTTTTTTTTAAACAATTTTTTGAGGCTTTGTTTAGGCAAAACTCTTGTCGTCATCCTGGGTTTTAACAAAACATCCAATTTAAACAGAAGTAATCTGTTAATTAAAGAGACACTTGGACGGGCTGAAGATTGGCACTAGTAATAGGTATGTATGTAAAAATTACATGAGTACTAAACTTCAAACTCCCCTAAAAGACTGTAGTGATTTAAGGGATTTTTTGGGATGAGATTTACGACAAATTGGCACGCCCCCTTTTGGAGTTCGTCTTATTTTTTCAGTTTTCAGTTTCAATGTTTCTAAAGTTTTCTGTTAATGTGTTTAAATGTTGTCAACGTACATTCTAGTAATTTTTGTAAACTACTTTTGTTTTCTCTGCTTTGCTTTTGAATGTTGTTAAGTGTTGTGTTTGTAAATGCTTGTAGATGTTGTGTCTTTGCTTATTTGAAGCACATTGAGTTGCCTTGTATATGAAACGTGCTATATAAATGCAACTGTCTTGCCTTTGCCTTTCATAGCAAGACCTTGCATTTAGCTAACTGTGTTCCTTTAAGACCCACAAACAGACTTGACCAAGGCCATTATGTACAGTCATCATAGCAAGGCCTTGCATTTAGCTAACTGGGTTCCTTTAAGACCCACAAACAGACTTGACCAAGGCCAGGACATACAGTCATCTGGTAGTTAACCTTAGTATAATATTTTGAGCATTAAAAATAAAAGGACGGGTCAACGTTCATTTAGATCTTTTCAATCCGGTTCACAACACTGACGCAAAAGTCCGGTCCTCGAGAGCGCCTATCCAGCCTGCTTTAGAGGTCTTCCTCCTCCAACAAGATCAATCCAAATGATCATCAGATGCCTGTTAACGATCCTGTAATGCCCTAAGATGTCACAAGATGGTGCCAAAGCTGTGGCAAATAGGAAAGGAGTTTTTGGAATCTAGGAAGTATTGTTGACGTGATGCATCTGGACAGATACTGAGTTCTTTGTATGTCTGGGAGGAACCAGGTTTAGCCTGGGTTGTTAGAGGAAGTTATGGAGTCTGCCTTATATGTACAATTTTTGCTATGGCTTTTTAAAACTAAATGAAATCATTTTTAAGGCATTTGTTTTTAAGGCCAATTTTGTCAGATGAGTTTCAAATGCGCAACTTTTTGCACCTCAGTCTTGGACGTTCTGACGTGAGCGAAGCAGCAGACCTCAATGGGCGGCCACTGTGGTCATATCGCACTTTAACTCTCGGTCCAGTGACAAATTTCATCCTAAATTCAAGTCCACATCACCATACTTGTGTTTGCTTGAGCCCGTTTCTGCAAATCAGCAGCGGGCACTCTGACAAAAACGAGGCAGCACATGTCAAAGCTTGGCCTTTACTGTGAAACCGCAACTTCAGAACAAGTACCGGTAATTGTAAAAATAGGCTGTCCCCACATAAAGGGGAAGAGAGTAAATAAAGCGCTTTGCGTGCATGCATTCCAGAATATGACTCAAACGTGATGGCTTCAGTCTAATAGACCAGCACTTCTGCACTGTGCACTTAAAAGAATTTGGCCCAATAAAAACCCCAAAAGCTCTTTTGGCCTGAAGAAGAAGCGGCTTTTTAAGAAAATACCTCACTCCTTTTTTATCCCTCTGTGCACATAGTTCCAGGCTAATTGAGTAATTTGTTTCTTCGCTCCCTCCTCCCGCAAGCAGAACACACCAGACTGTGAACTTTTTTCCTCCCTTATAGGCTCACCAAAGAGGCCATTATGGTCATTGCTCATAAAAACCAACAGTGTACCGAACCTTTCTTCTCTTTCTGCTGGGATGAGGCTGTGATATTGTTCTGGAGGCCCACAAATTACTGGTTGAGGGTAAGGGGAGGGTGAGGGGTGTTCATTGACCACCACAATGTGGTCACGAAGGTGACACCCTGTCAATGCTGCTAGTCGGCTTCATCCAAAGAGGGAGCGCGACTACAAGGACATCGTACTTAATGATCCAACACAACCCCATTCACTTTCATTCTTACAGTATTACTCCATTTTACTTCAATGGATTCATCAATCAGTGGAAAATTTAAGAAACCCTCAGTCTTTTTTTTTTCTTCTTTTTTTTTACACATTTCGGGGTAAATGGTCAATACCCCATTGGAGATGTATTCACATTCCTCCATTTTCTAGAGATACAGGATACAGTATCCCAGCACACTACAATCAAGAGGTATAGTACGCCCAGGACTCGGGCTGAACAGTTTTTTGAATTCCAATCCACATCGCAATGGAGTACAATGCAATTTTCAAATCGCAAAGGCTGCAATTTGGAAAGAAAAAAAAAACTCTCAGTGGGCCTTATTTTATATGCTGCATATTTTATCATAAACTTAATCTATAAGACCAACACATTTAAGTGTAATAAATCTGATATTGCTCGTTGTAATACATATTAACATATTGCTTGTGTTTGTTAAAAAATGCATGGGAAGAGGACCTTGGAAAAATAATCATATAGTAAATAGTAATCGCAATATTGAGGGGAAAAAAAATGCAATCATATAATTGTTCTAAATCATTCAGCCTTACCCTGGACTGGACATCGGCCAATCACAGGGCACAAACAGACAAACAGCCATTCATCACTTTTTCAGATTAATGAATTAATCATCACGATTGACTGCCCAGATTGACTGAGAGCTCAAATGAGTTAATAATGAATACATAAAGAAAATAATGAATATTGACAATTTTTACAATCACATCCAGAGGCTGTTTGAGGCCTCCCAAAAAAGTCAGTAAAAAGAGGACATCTCGTCAACATAACAAATCCAAAACAATAATCTGCTTCTGCTGCCAAAAAAAGAGCTTTCGCATCCAAATGTCTTTAAATGCTATCTGGCGTTCCAATAAACACAGTGTGCATCTTCTTAAAGGTCTCCTGAGAGTTGCATAAATGGCTGCCCATGGCAGTATAAAGATCCGTTTGAAGTTTTGCTGGATTTTTTCCTTGAACGTCTGCTATAATAACATTAACTACCAGTATATTGTATATTGTCAGTGGAGTTGTTTTAATGCCAGAAAATACCAGTGGAGCCTTCTAAGCCACACAGATGCAGAAGGTTTAATGTGTCCGCAATGATTCCCTTATCATATACTGTCTTAGCCACGCCCACACAGGGGAATGGCCTAACCTAAACAAATGTGAGTACGTGTATGAAACTTGGTCTTAACTGGTTTGAACTGTGAAAAAGTCACAGCCGTAAAGAAGTAGCGCTAGTCACAACATCTAATCATGTGTGTCAAAGAGGCCAACAAATAACATTCAAGATGAACAATACAACGTTACTCACATGCAAACTGCAGATGACCTTCCCGACTCAGAACGGTGCCAAACGTGTTCTCGGCGCGGCACTGGTACGTCCCGAAGTCGGCGCTCTCGCTCGCGTTGGTGATGATCAAGTTGCCCTCGGCAAGTCTGTAGCGGAAGCCCGCCCTGGTGTCCACCTGTGTGCCGTTGATGTACCAGCTGTGGAGAAAGCACGCAGGAAGTTTGGATGAAGGGTACATTTTTGTTTGTTTGTTTGATGTGGTATCTGCAAAATCAGCAGCATGCATTCTGACAAGAGTGAAGCAGCAAACATCATGGACAGTGTTGCACCTGTAGGTGGGCCGCGGGTTCCCTCGCGCCTCGCAGTGCATTACTACTTTGTTGTCGCTGCCGTCCAATGGGAAAATCACGTCGTCTGGCTCCTGGAGAAAAATAGGCCCAAACTCTTCGCTCTCTACGCAAAAGACACAGGAGGGGAAAAAGGGAGACAAAAGGGAGGATAATCGCCATTATCACTACAGGAGGTCCACTCGCTTCTCGAATTTGTTTACTTGAGATTGCTCCCGTGGTTGGAGTGCGTCTCCAAATCGAGACTTTATAAAAGCAAACGTGCAACCTCTGAAGGAATCACAATGGAAAGCTGCTTTTCATAACCCAGAGGAGCAATTTGGTGTGGTACGAATACAAACCCAAAGCACTGGTCGATAAATACATGTTCATAATAAAATATTTGCAATTAGCATCCTTGCATATTGTTGAGGCATCATTTGGACTCAAAGCTGTCCCAAATTAGGGCTGGGCGATAATGGAAAAAATGAAAATCACAATTATTTTTGATTGATATTGAAATCCTGATTAATAAAAATGATTATTTTTTATTTCAAAACTAAAACTCCACTAAACAGTACCATGACTCCTTTGGAACGACAAAAATTCCTTGAATCCTTGAAACCTCAAAGGAGGTTGAGATGAACTTTGGCCGCCTCGCGACCACGTCACACGCGTGAGGTCCGATTAGTGGGCCGTCCCCCCGGTCCTCTGCCCCAAAAACGGGCGTCCATTCGGGACGGACTGTTCCGCGCCTGCCCAGCTCTGGTTAATATATGCCTCCGCACCTCTCTAGTTCCCCCTCGAGATATATAAAATGTTTACTTTTCCCATTCCGAGCACAATTCACATTCAGCATGAAAGCAAGTACGCTGGAAAAAAGCGCATACGGTGACGAAGCAGCTACTTGAGACGGGCAAGGGAGCGTGTTTGCATTTAAAAACCATCAGATTTTTTTTGTTTGTTTTCTCCCCTTCCACTGATCTGTTTGCAGAATCAACAGAAAACTATTTGTCCGCCTGGAAAATCGGCACTGGTCCAGCAAATAGTCAGTGGCACACTGACAGGTATTTACTGCTGATAACAAACCCTTGAAGCAAGCACAAGGGAAGACAATAGCATTCTCATCATCCTTAATCTCTGCCATTTTGCTGCTTTTCCCTAAGTTTACTCATGATTTCACTCTCTTCTACATTAAAAGCGGCTTGGTGCCCAACAAAAGTGAAATATGTTGACAAGTATTCCTTAGTATAGTGTATAGTTTTTGATTCCACTTTAAAATGCACTAAACATTTCCAGCAAAAAAAAAAAATTCAGGCCACAGCATCGCCTTCAATTTTAATTACTCCATCATTTATAAACATTTCAGGAATGCTGGTACAAGCAAAAAAGATTAATACAAGTTTAAAGTACTTTTATCTTAATTGTCTTTTATTTCCTTTTGTACATACCGTAATGAACTGAAGCTGTAAGATACCGATGGTCATACAAGAGCCTGGTGCAATTATGCCGTGGTTTATATACAGTATGATCAGTTGCCTAATTGCGACTACTGTTGGTGATTAATTGACTAGCAAAATAATAGTTTGTGGCAGCCTTACATGACATGCTTGCACCAAACATCATTGCGTATTGCCCTATTTGTGGATGGCTGCAGCACCACACTAGCGCACAGAGATAGATATGGCAGCAATTAAAAAAAACAAAAGAAAGAATCAAATCGAAAATCGGGAACTGAAAATCGAAAATTGAATCAGGGCTTGAGTGAATCGTTACATCCCTAATTACAAGTGTTGTCATGGAACATGTTAAACTCAGAATGATTAATTGAAAATTATTTTGCGGATCCCCAAACTACCTCTTGCAGATTCCAGCTTGTGAACCCGTGCTCTACTGTACCTCCTAACTGAGTAACTGGACGCAGGCACCAGAAGGCAGACTCATTTCACACTGAACGTCATGGCCGTTTGTCACTCACGCAAATCACCAGATGTCGGTAAAAGGTAGATGATGGCATGTCAAACAAAAATCGGTGGTGAAAAGAGAAGAAAAAAAATAAGGGGAGAGGACGTTATTGGCTACTTCCGTCTGATTTTATGCAGACTCTTGACATTTCCGTTAATTAAGCGCTCCAGACGCAGTGAGTATGATGCCATTAATTTGGCATTAACGGATCGATGTGTCATTATAGGCACTCTAAATGAATTAGTATGGCAGATGGGGAGATTTATGACAGAGTGCTTCCGGCTCCTGCTTGGACCGATCCTGACAAAGATATCCGTCATCTGGGCGGTTGTCGCGGTGACAAGCGGCGGCACTGAGAAGGCTTCAGCCCAAACGTCGTCCGTGATGGATGAGTGGGATTCAAATCCAGATCTTGGCGGCCAGCCCGTGAAGTTGGAGAAAAGATGGCCGCAGTGGTGCCAACTCAGAGGGATTGGAACACAACAATGAATGATCACTATGATTACAACTTCCTGTTTGCACTGGCTCACCATTGTGACTGTGCTATATAACAAAGACGTCAACCAAAAAATATTTTTTTCAAGAATATGTTGTATGCTGGCCCACTAGTTGAAACACAGCATTCTGATTAATATTGTGTAGGTGGAATATGAGTTAAGCAGCAAAATGCACCCCTTTTTAGCCATCTCAGGGGGCGGCCATTTTGTCACTATTGTTGACTGAAAAAGACATCACAAATGCTCAGGGCTCAGGTAACAACCAACCACGGCTCAACTTCAGAAAACAGGTGAGCTGTGATTGCTCCTTACCTGAGCCCTGAGCAACTGTGATGTCATTTTCAGTCGACAGAAGTGACACAATGGCCCCACCCAGAAATGGCTAAAAACGGGTGGATTAACTCTCATTCCACAAACGCAATATTCATCAGAAGGCCTTGTTTCAACTAGTGGGCCTGCGTGGAACATATTGTGGAAAAACTATTTTTGGGTGTACTTCCCTTTAAGTGCAATGTGCCTATTGCTAAGTAGAATTAGCTTAAGTTATACAATGGTAAAATAAGAATCGTTAGCTCGTTCATCATAGCTGATCACTGCTAGTTAGAACGATTTGTAATCCATAACAGGCGGTTGAGATAGAGGGAGGATGCAAACAGCTGCTGGTGCTCATTCAATAGCTTTGTTGAACAAACGGTAACAAAATATAAAATATAAGCAAAATCTTAGCCAACCTGCTGATGGCCTCCACTGACGCCAGCACTCTACACACACAATGGCTAATGTCAAAGCCAGATAACAGCTGACCAACTACCGTAATTTCCTGTGATAAATATATTTAAAAAATATATATATAATACTGTCCCCTGTATTGTACAATAAAAATTACGAACATTTTTCACGTTTAATAGATGTTCAACAGTATGATAAGGTTGGGGGAATAAAAGATTCCAACATGATATTTAATGTCAAATGTTTCCGGTGCAGTCGCAGCAGCACAGCTAAGAATATAGTTGCCTCCTTAATACTTACCACAATGATGTTATTCTCATCACTCGCTTCAGGATAAAAAGTAAATACATGTTTTATGCTTGTATTCCTAGTTCATATGGTTGTGTGTTAGTTAGCCACATTAGAATGCTAGCATTGACCATAACTCATTTGTTATGAGCACATAAGGGCATGTCGTTGGCTATTTGTATACTGTAGAATCACCTAAAATTGTACTGATTGTTGCTCCTTGCAAAGTTACTGTGGGTGGGTGGGTAATTTATATTAAAATGTGATGGGATTTTCATAATGTCACTAATTACTGGCTGTAATTATTATTTACAGCCACTCTTTTTTAAGATTCTACATGTTTAGTGAATGCCAGTACGGTATTTTAGTGCAACATATAGGCAAGGCAGTTCAGGGCTCCAGACTAAGTTTTACTAGAAGAACAGTGGCCCCTAATTGGAAATTTTAGCACACACTAAAAATTACATGGAAAGTAAAAATTAAAAAAAAGAAATTCAAATAAAACCACTGGTCTCATACCTTCACTTCTGTAGTCCTCCTGAGAGCCAGGGAGGCTGAAGGCCGAATGCGGGTGACTGGCGAAGACGGGCCAATTGGGCGGCACCGCCAACCTGCCGCCGTGCTGCTGCCGGTTTCGTCCACGGGGGTTGAACAGCGACGACGAACTGTCCGCTTTCATTCGTAGCACAGCGGCGTACGAGATGGGCCGCGCTGCCACCGCTCCTGCAAAGTCTGTGACAAGGAAAGAATAACCAATCAATGCTAATTTACAATATATATATATATATATATATATATATATATATATATATATATATATATATATATATATATATATATATATATATATATATATATATATATATATATATATATATATTTTTTTTTTTTTTCAAATATTAATTTCAAATATGTAACAATAAAACCCTTATGATACCACAATAGCATGAATATGTCGATGGTATGTATAAAACAAGGAAATGTCTCTTAAATGAGAAAAGTTTACTTGAATAAAACAATTGTACAGTGGAATAAATGGATTAAAAGATGGTTAAAACGTTTTCCAATAATTTTCAACAATCTAGTTTGTTCCTTTTTAAAAGTGTGTACAATTAATAGAGAATCAGCAAGGACTCCTCCTGTGGTTTCAATGTGCTTCATTAACGTGGAGCTTTAGGTCAAAACAAGCTTTCATGTCCAACATACACCACAACTTTCAAGCATCAACATCATCGAATGGAACATGAATGTAAAAGCAACACGTTTTACGCAATTTACACCTTTTAATGGACGTTTTTTGATTGCAGTGAAATTCATTCCCGAGTGGCACTCTGCCAAATGTGTTGTTTTTGTCATTATTAATACGAGAATAAATCGCGCAGAGACTGAAGCCAGCGTTTAATGCGGCTTGAAGACAAGCTGAAAAGTCACAGATGGTGCTGATGAGCGGCAGAACATCGAATGCTGCGAGACAAATGCAAAAGGCTCAGTCTGGGTGCAGTGAGAGTTGTATAAGAAGGTTGAGCGGGATGTGAATAGAACGCAACACAACCCAAGAAGTAATCTAAGGACCCTCAGGGAAGCGTCGGCTAAGAACAAAACAGAGCATGTGATTACTGCCTTACATGTATTATACTCAAAAGACTACACATGGACATTATAAAACTATTGTATTAGACCAATAAATGCGACAGGTATTAGGGCCCGACCGATATGGAGTTTTTTTTAAAGCAGATGCTGATATCGAATTAATTAAAAAAAAAAAAAAAAAAAGGGTAAAGGGTAACAACTTCCTTTTTGGCGTCTTAACGCTTACAACAATAAGATATGAATTACAGGCAGAATATTTGACTGTTTTAAAATACTTTGTCCTGAAGCAGACCAGGAGACGCTTATCTACGCTGTCTTCTAACTGGATTCCCTCAAAAGAGCATCAAACAGCTGCAGCTCGTTCGGAATGCTGAGTTCCCAGGCACCGCTAAGTTCAAGTTGTATAATACATTTTATTGCTATTTCACACTCATGTCCACACAATGGTACCTACAAAATATATCCAATCGGTAATTTGACACTTGTATTACTAAAACGAGTGCAAAAAACAAACCATGCAGCAACATCCGAGTACTTCAAAGTCCACGCTCATGTGAAGCCCCCATCGTGCCCCCAGCCTTTGAAACTTCACACCAACAAAGACACCTGCCCAATACAATACATCTTCATTTTGGCTCCATTGCCTTCACAAAATGCCATGAGTGATGCAGTAAATAAAACTTTGATCCAACAAACTAAGTTGCATATTCAAATGAAACGGAGACACACGTGAGGGGGTCTTTTTGCAACGAAGCATCTCATCGATCCATATTAAACAAGCCAACGTAATCCAGCGAAGACTTACTATTTTCACCCGTTATTGGTTAAAAAAAAGGCTCCAATCAGCAGACGGCTGTGAAATCATGCTTTGAGTATTTGCTATTTTCACAGCTTTTAATTGGCTAGAATTGCATAAAAATTACAGACGAAGTAGGGATGGACCATTACAATCGATTTGTGATTTAAAAAAAACAAAAAAGAATTTGACCATGTTTGGAGATTTTCGGCCGACGGTGACTATAGAATATTATTTTAATATTTCAAGGTCACAATAATCTTACAATTTACAACTACAATCAAACAAACAAACACACACAAATAAAATACTTGGTTCGGATATTGTGCAGTTTTGGTGTCGCTGGCAGCAGGCGTGTCAGAGGGCAGCCATACATGCCGGCTGTTTCCTGTGCTGTCAAATCTGTCTGAGGAAGGCGAACGCTGGTTACCAAAATTGCACAAGGTCTGAAGAAAGAAGTTCCAAACTTTGACTTAATAAGAAGACATGATACACGTTTTTTGGACAAATAACATACAGTAACGAATTGGGTTATCTGTGTTGTGGTGACATTTGTGTTTTGCGGTGATATTTGTGTTTTGCTAACTTGTGTTGTTTCCGAGTTTCCTGAATGCATCACGCGACTCGCTGGATTAGCGGGGGGTGCATCGCTGTGTGAGTGAGAGAGGAGTGAGGAGGACCAGAGATCCGTTTGGACTTATGACGAAACTGTTGTTGTACTGTATCTGGCGTCGACTACGGCCCACAGTAGCCGTGTCGGAATAATAAAAAGGGAGATAAGGTACGTCTGACGTCATCTCTTTGAAGACGTTATAATACACTTCAATCGGACACTTATAATTTATTTTCCCTAGCCACAAAGAGCCGCAACATTAGGATGAAAGGGACGCATGCGGCTCCGGAGCCGCGACTTCTGGTATAATGGAAATGTATAGGCATATATTCATCCATCCATCCATTATCCAAACCTCTTATCCTCACGACGGTCGCTGAAGCCTATCCCAGCTGTCTTTGGACAATAGGCGAGTACACCATATCATGTATGGTAAAGACCAAAGCCAATCACCCTCACTTTTTTTTGATAAACCGACAAGCCAAGACTTACCCGGCAGCAAAGTCAAAAGAGAATCGCTCATTTTAGGTATTAAGACAACAAACACAAAACCAGATTGCAATTACTTTGTTTTCATAAACCAACATGCAGAGTCACAAAACAATGAAGACAAAAAGAAGGCAGACGTCAATCGTTCTTAAAGGGCAACTTGCATGGGCTGAGCATTAGCACTTAAATAGTAGGGTGTAACGGTATACATGCATGTATTAATACGTTTCGGTACAGCATGTTCGGTTCGGTCCACTTGCGTACCGTTTCTGCTCAGTTTTTATTATTAGCGCGGGCTTACGCACGAGTAGGCGAGTTTTCACACGGACGCTATTGAGTGTTGCACGCGTAGGAGAGTGGGGCCACAGATGAGGAGCCAGTATGCCAGAAGCCGTGATAAATCATAAATGCATGGCTAAATGGCATTATTATGGCATACGCAAACAAGCCAGAGCCCGAAGGTCTCCCCGTACACTGCGGTCTCCTCTTTGGGAACAATAGCTTTCCTGTTAAAATCGCAGATGGGGAAAGGTACGTGGATAAGTTCCAAAGTTGCGTGCCAACATTGCTACATGGAGATCGGCGGCTATGTTGCAGGTAGCATGTCTAATGTAATAACGCACTTAAAACGGTATCATCCGACTGTGAATGTTTCTTCCACGAGGAAGAAAGCAGTCTTTTTAGCCAAAAACTTCAAATTCAAATAGCGAGATTTCTCATATGCTGTTGAACATTCAAAGATTTCAATGCCTAAAAAGTGAATATCATTTCATAAGGACTTTTTAAAGCTACTATATTTTTTTCATTAAGAAAAGTGAATACATGTATAAGTGTATACATGTATTGTAATGACAACTTGTCTTTAACTTACTTACTTAGATGTGTCATAGGCTGTTACTGCTTAGTGTTGAAAGATTTCAGGGTATTCATAGTTTACAAAATTAAGAGATCTTTCTTGTTAGTGTATTTTTTATTCTGGTGTAATTTCTCAGAATATCACACGAATGGTTCGCTTTTATTTATTTTTTCTAAAAAATGTACCGTTTACTTGTCATCTTTTCAAAATAAACATATTTTAAAAAAAATAGAAATATATTTTTTTGTACTGAAAATATACCGAACTGAAGTTTCAAGAAACCAAACCAAACACAACCGTGATTTTAGCGTACAATTACACCCCTAATAGTAGGTCCATTATCTATCGCTTCGGGTCGGGTCGCGGAGGCAGCAACTTCAGCAGGGAAGCCCAGACTTCCCCCTCTCCTCAGCAACGCCTTCCAGCTCTTCCGGAGTGTCCCAACGCGTTCCCAGGCCAGCCGGGAGACAGTCTTTCCAGCGTGTCCTGGGTCATCCCCGGGGCCTCCTGCCAGTGGAACATGCCTGGAACACCTCACAAGGGAGGCGTCCAGGAGGCATCCTAATCAGATGCCCAAGCCATCTCATCTGGCTCCTCTCCAATGCGATTCAACTCTGAGTCCCTCCCGGCTGACCGAGCTTCTCACCCTATCTCTAAGGGAGAGCCCGGACACCCTGCGAAGGAAACCCATTTAGGCCGCTTGTATCCAAGATCTTGTTCTTTTGCTCATGACCCACAGCTTGTGACCATTCGTGAGGATAGGAATGTAGCTCAACCAGTAAATTGAGAGATTCGCCTTTCGGCTCAGCTCTTTCTTCACCACGACACACCAATACAGAGTCCGCATCACAGCAGACGCTGCACCAATCCTCCTGTCAATCTCACGCTCCATTCCACCCTCACTCGTGAACAAGACCCCATGATACTTGACCTCCTCCACTTAGGGTAAGATCTCATCCCTGATCTGGAGTGGGCACTCCACCCTTTTCTGACTGAGGACCATGGTCGAAGTGACCCCAGATGTTGAAAAGCCCGACTTTTAAAAGTTTTCCCGACTTCATAGCGGGTCACCCGACAAACGTGTCTGGGAAAGGTGCATGTGATTGGATTGCCGGCCAAGGAGTCAGCCTCCCCAGCTGGAGCTCCGAACTTTGGAACACCAAGTTCACCTCCATGCGCTCAATGGGGTCCTCTTCTCACTTTTCCCCCCCAGTAAATAAAATTTAGTAAGCCGAACACATTCTGTGCGAGACATGGCACGGAGGAGATGTATTCAAATTGGTGTAAAGTACCTTAGCTAATCAAGATGCAGAAAACAATGCGGGGGTGTCGGGGGTTGACCGCTGTAAAAAACAGCATGCTGAATTGCATTGTAAAAAATACCGGCAGTCAATTATGACACAATACTGGTTCGTACGCTGTAAAAAACAGCATACAGAATAGCACCATAAAAAAATCTGTAGCGAGTCCGCGAAAGGTGAACCGCGATACAGCGAGGGACCACTGTACAGTTAAAACAGTTGTCGATGGCCCTTACTTTGTGCAAAAAACAACAGTGAAGAGAAGCCAAATATATGATAAACTAACGCTAAAAAGCTCACAAGATAAGTCGATCGTCCTTACTTAGTTTTAAGGACAGAAAAAAGAGAAAATCCAGCAAAGACGTTGATGGCTCAAATTTTTCGTTTCTTCTGAAATATGACGTACAATAGGTATGCTTCATGAGAGATGTGTAGACATTAAATAAGATATACTGGAATGATGGTAGAGTAGCTGTATACTGTAATATTATGCCATAGTATTCAAGAACACGGCACGTTGGTAAATCATCACTTTGCTTTAGTATTCGATGATGATTTGCTCTTACATTTACCCTTTGGCATCTAGCATGGGTTCGATTCTATCTTATTGTAGCAACAAGAGAGCTTGCATTGTGTCGCGGGAAAGAGCAAGTAGTAAAAGGTCATTTGCTTTATTTGTGGCAAGAATGGCAGTCTGGGCTGAAGCTAAATCCTGACAAATGCATCGTAATAGAAAAAAAGAATACCTTCTTTTGTTGGGCTATTAAAGCCCATGTCATTTTACTGAAGGCTTTTACCTTCATCTGATAAAAGTTATGATCCTTGTCAATCTGTCAATCCGTACCTTTTAAAGCTGCAGCAAACCGAAAAAAATGTTGATTGCATTATAAAAGGATGCACCAAATAGGTGTCATTTTTCAGGTTTATAAACTTCACTTCAGTATTTACTTTTCTGACAACTTTTTACTTTTACTACTTACATTTGAAAACAGATACCTGTACTTTCTATTTTATAACTTGTTAAAATGTGATTGTTACTATTATCAACCTTCGCAGACAACAACATACAGTAAAAACCATATGTTTCTAGCGTTTAATAATCCTCTGTCAAGTTTAAAGAAACACGTACTGGTAAGGTGCAATTTTTCAGTACAGTATCATAGGCGCATTTAGCATTTTTGCTAGTCAACTGACAAGGTTACTTAAGCTAAAGGAAGTTGATAGCGCTCCAGTATTCTTTCTCGTTCTTATGTGAGTTAATAAATGAATGACAATAGTTGAATCCATCTATATTTGTCAGTCTTTTTTTACACAACTCTCTACATTATTCTTCTACTGAAGTGTAGCACATGAGCACTCTTTCCACCTCTGAATATAACGCACATTAACCTACACGCTGTAAGGTCAGCTTCAGCCAAACAATACCAAAGGGTCTTAAGGCACTGCACCTAGCATGCAAATTAGCCACGATGACAAGCAGGTGAGGCTAAGGCAAGATGGCACGTCAGGGAGACCTGGGGACAAGATTGCGCTAATGTCACACAGTGGCCCCGACTTGTGGCGGCTCCAGACTTGGGAGCAAAGAATTAATGGGAATAATGTACAGTAAGTGCTTGAGATGCGAGAGCAGACGAGAATGATTAGTCGATGGAGCGTGAGATTAATGAAGACCTTCATGGGGGAGATTCTATTGACTGAGGCTGATTAGGCTGGAGTACATTTATTCAGTGAAATATCCTCCATAGAGTCGCCAGCCGTGAATCATTTTCATCTCAGCTCCTCCGCCGCTCAAATCTTTTGACTTGATCCTCACGCTTGCTTAAAGGTTGCCCCAGTAACAAGTGACGGATCTTTATTTGGCAGCCAGGCTCACGAGGTCGAGCAAAACACACTTGTGGGAATGTGGGAGGACAATAAGATGAACATCTTTTGACAGAAAAGGCTAGAGCAGATAATTTCTTTCTTTGCTGTAATAATCCCATGAGCAAAGACCACATGACAAACTATGAAAGTAGTGGCTCCTATTTAGTTTTAATAAACTGACTAGCAATGAGGGACACGACAGCAAGCGCTAAAAGTCTTTGCCCTTACTTTGTTATAAGTTATGGAAGTAGATTGCGCCTACTTTAAGACACAAGTCAATCACCATTATATTGATTTAATAAACCAACACTTCAAGACTACTAGACAGAAAAAAATACAAATCAACTAGCCCTACTTTGTTTTAATAAGCCCTAAAGCAGGGGTGTCCAAACTCGGTCCTCAAGGCGCGGTGTCCTGCCTGTTTTCCATCTATCCCAGCTGCAACGCACCTGTTTCAAGAGATCATGATCGTTATCAAGCTTCTTCAGAGCTTGCTGATGAGCTGATCATTTAAATCAGGTGTGTTGCCACAAGGAGAATTGGAAAACGGGCAGGAAAGCGGCCCTTGAGGACTGGAGCTGGACACCCCTGCCCTAAAGCAAGAAAGTACGAAAGTAGATCACTTTGTATTTATAAAACAACCAGTAAAAAGTTACAAGATAAAAATACGTCTAAAGTCATTCCCTGACGAGGTAAGACTCGAAAATCGGTGAACAAAAAAATTCAATCACTTAATTTTGATACCATAAACCAACGTGCAAAGAGTCAAAGAACAAAGTCGATCGCCCTTACTTTGCATTAATAATTCCTTGAACAAAGACTGACAAAACACAAAAGAAAGAAGTTGACTGGCCTTACTTTGGTGTAATAAACTAGACTTGCAAAGACTCACGAGACGGTAAAGACAAAATTCAGCCATGACACCCTTGCTGCAATAGGCCGACACACAAAGACTCATCAGAAAGTGAAGACAAAAGTCAACTGCCCTTTTGCCAGAGCTGGGCAGTCCGTCCCTGGGCCGGACCGGTCGTTCTCTCCGGCCCAACCGCCCCCATCTTTGGGGCGGGGGGCACTGGAATGGTGACAAATTTTAAAAAATGGCTGGACTAAGCATGGCCGGAAGTGGATTTTAGTACGGCCCACTAATCGGCCCTCATGCGTTTCATCTCAGCCTACTCAGTGAAATGCTTCTTTTTAGGCTTCTTTCTACTCCCACGTCGGCGTGAGCCGCATTGATTCACGTGACCGACACATTGTGCTGTTGGCGACAGGTCTGCAACACATGCCACGCACCCATCAGGAATTGTTGCTGCTCTGATCGGTCCATTAAGTCACATGTTGCGATGACACACAGTCGACAATGTTTATGAATAAGGGCGGGGTGTCGCGGCCGGAAGCGTACCCAGGTCAAGGGTGGAGGGTCGCGGCTGGACCCTCAAAAAAGGTTCAAGCTCTGCCTTTTACATTGTTTTAATAAACCAAATCACAAGACAAAGACAAAAATCTGATTGCTCTCACTGAACACAGAGACAGATTTTTCCAGCATATTTGGATTTAGAAGACTTGATTGTGAAATCAACCGTGCCTCCCAGTTCACACTGGTCCCATATTTAGCTAACTATAAAAGGATGTGATATTTAGCTAACTATAAAAGGATGTGGTGGCTGTAAGCCTACAGGGCTCAAATGGTGAACAATGTTTCCATCAGTGATGTTCAAAATATTTGCATATTCCTACACAATGTTTTGAATATTAGAAGAGATTGGATATGTCTTAAGGGTTTTAATGTAGAATGAGCTTTCTGCATGTCAGACAAACATGGCAGCACCTGCCTTACTGTTGGCTTCATGTTTGCAGCATTCTCTAATTGGCTGCAGGCTGTGTGGCTCATGAAAATATCCTTTTAACCAGCACTGGCATCGACACACAGACTCCCCCCCAAAAAATGTCAAAATCTAAATCCAAATCTGATTTTATTTCCTGGGCTCAAGTTGTGAGTACAAGGGTGCTCTTGCCAGTTGGAGGAAGGCCACCACTCCCTAATGGTGCCACCAAAAATAGACCCATCCACTCAGGATTGTAAAGTGTGGGGAATGGCGACAGATTCTTTATTCTATGCCTCAGGTAAAGCTTCATAAACTGAGAATAATTGAAGAAGATTCATTAAAAATGCTAAAGAAAATAAATGTAAAAAAAAAAAAACTATGAACAATGGACTGACAAAATGCAACAGACAAAAGCTAAACGCCCTGACTTTGTTTGATAAAACCACAAGCAACACCTAACTAGACAGCCAAGATTAAATACGAATGTATTTAATGCAGTTAAATAACCGCCAAGCCAAGACTCAAAACACAGCAAAGATGAAAGTCAACTGATCCTACTTTTCCTGAATAAAAAGACTCACAAGAGAGCAAAGAAAGCAGATCGCTATCACTTTGTCTCAATAAGACGGCAAATACAAAAATAGACCACCCTTACTTTGTTTTTATAAGCCCACTTGCAGATAGATAGCTAGCTAGATTGCTATCTAGATAAAATGAAATAAATACAATTTAACACTCATGTAGGGTCTCTCTTTCATATACCGAGCTTACTTTCGATAATAGCAGAATGACAAACGTCAACATAAGTTATGTTTTTTTGATTCAGCCTTTGTATTGGATTCCATTCAATTGCGCAGGTGCATCTGTGGCGACCCCTGAGGGGAAAAGCCGAAAGGATAACAACAACATCTGCAGTTAAGAGTCTATCAGTCTATCTATACTCATTTCAAGTGTAGTGCATCAAAATCCATCAATTTTCCCAAAGCATATTTGTGGCGAATGACACCTTCGCCCTTGGTCAAAGTGGCCTCATGCATCACCTATGCAGTACAATGCATCTATATTCCCTGGAACCCACTTCTTTGAAATTGAGACACCTGAGAGGGACAGCTGAATTACAGTTCTATACTCCACACTGTGGTTCAATCAGCGTTGGGGTGAGAGAAGAAAATGGCCCCGAAGTCGCCTCCTAGCCGGCCCACTTTTTAAACATGAGCGAGCCATGCTAAAGCCTCCCAGCCTCCCTCGCCGCTGCATGCTTATCAGTGGAAATGGAAAAAGGAGCAGATAGCCGAGAGAGGGAGTCAAATTATAATTCGATACGGAAAGAACAGAGCCGCAGCTGTCCTCAAAAGTAGGCATCTTTTTGAACGTTCCGCAAGAACAATGGGGCAATAATCCATTACACGAGCCGTCATGTCAAAAGTATTGCGGCGCATAAAAGGAGAGTCACACCCTCGGGGGGCATCGGAAATGGCACGCTGAAGCCCATCAAGCCTTGGTGACAGCTGTCGGTGCTAAACTCAGCATAAAAGGCACCGCATTCCCACTTCCAAGGGCAGAGGTTCTCATATTTTGGTGGTCCAAGGACTCCTTGAGGGGAGATGTTTTTTCCAAGACAATCCCATAATCCTAATTCCAATTAATACGTATTACTCACATGTACCCATTCTGTAAGAGTCGCGGGTGTGCTGGAGCCTATCCCAGCGGTCTTGGGGCAGTAGGCGGGGGGGACACCCTGAATTGGTTGCCAGCCAATCGCAGGGCACACAGAGACAAACATCCGCACTCACAATCACACAGAGGGGCAATTTAGAGAGTCCAATCAACTTACCATGCATGTTTTTGGAATGTGGGAGGAAACCGGAGTACCCGGAAGAAACCCCTATATATATATACATATACATATACATATACATATATATATACATACATACATGTGCATACGTAGACAAACAACCAAACCAAAACAATACAATGAAAGTAAAAATAAGTGACATATTTGCTGAAAATTTGCACCACTTCTTTGCCAGTTCAGGAAACTGTCACGCTACTTCTGGTAGTGGCATCAGAAACAAAATAGATCCATAGTTTTATTTTTCTTCACCCGAGCCGTGTGAGGTGGCCGAAAGCGAGACGGATCAATGCGTCCAGGGGCAAGTGGGTCTTTAATAAGAAAAACACACAAAACTCAATACTTTGCCTTCATTCTGGTTCATTGTTTGTCCACCGCTTGTTCCCAATGCTGCTACCTTTAGACAAAATACGATTGATTTTTAAAAATTTTTTTTTGCATGTGGCGCAGGTAGCTGAGGGCAGAAGTAAAATGCAGTAAGAGATCTTTCATACTCTGACCAGTATTTTTTCTCCATCCTCTGTCATAGCTAGTCTTCTGTTGATTTTAAGTGGTATTCAACATTTTAGCTGAGATCAATTGTGATTTTAATGTCTTTCGCCAATTGTTGACACACTTCCAGAGAAAAGAAATCAAAGCTGCAGGTCAGAGCAAGAATCTTGTTGATTTATTGACAGGTTTATTCACCATGTACATTGGGTAGTGATAGATGGATTAACCTTTTTAGTGTACATATGTACGAAATATAAAAATACACAATATATACGGCACACAGGACCTCAATAACTTAGAATACTGTGGAAACCTCCATTTATTTTAGTACTTCAATTCAAAAAGTTAAACTCACTCAAACTTCACTACACAGTGAAATAATTCTTGATTTGTGAAACAATTTGATTGTTGAAATATTTATAAATTTTGGTAAATATAGTTTACAGGCAAAAAAACCCTGTAATTTTTCAATATAATGTAGAATATAGGCAGGAATTGGCCAACTGGAAAGTCTTTAGGCCTAGATACACCAGTCTGACGTCGGGGCGTCTGATTGCGTCATCTGATTGTGTAGTGAACACCATCGTAACATCGAACCTCGTCAGGAAGCGTCTGGTGGGCGTTTCAGCATGTTGAATCGGCGTCGTGAGTCAGGACTTTGGCTATGGATATTGACGTACAATATGCCCAGTTCTTCAATCATGATGTAAAACTATATGACTCTGGCCACCATCGCTTCTATTTTAGGCAGCAATTCTCTATTCCCTTCATATACATGTAAATGTGAAATATGCAATTTCTCCCCAGCACTCAAATGTGCACACATGAAGACTGCCAACCCTTCACCCACATTTACATATGACATGTCGTCACGTGTGATTCTCCCAGCCGAAAAAGCGTCAACACTTGGTGCGCTCCTTCTCAAAGGAGATTATTCAGCGGGACTACGGCGAGTGTCTCTTACCTGAAAGGCCACTAATGACAGACAGGAGGAGAATTGGTTTCCATGGTGACCCCATACTTGTTGAGGAGGGGCCCTTCAGCGAGAAGGTCAGCCGCTCTGCTTCTTCATTAAAGCCGTACCTGCAGGCAATGATAACACGTTTAACAATATACAACACAACTTGGACACGCAAGTTTGTTCATGATATGATAAGGAAATGCACGGATGTATGCATTATTTACAATGCAAATAATCAGAGTCAGAAAGCGTTCCTAATAATTTGACATATATATCCTGTGCTGTACAAAAGTCATCGGGCAGGGTTGCCCAGGTCTGGTCCTCGAGATCATTTGAATTTAGTATGTTGGAGGAGGGAGAAATCTAAAACAGGCTGCACAGGAGCTCTCGAAGACCCCTGTCTTAGAGCGTTAAAAGATTTGTTTATTTTTTAGACCTTTGAGCAGGAAAGATCTGACATAAGGGGAAGTCAACCCAAAGATATTTCAAGAATATGTTCTATGCAAGCCCACGAGTTGAAACAAAGCATTCTGATAAATATTGCTTTTAGAAGTATAAGTATAAATATAAGAGTTAATCCACCTGTTTTTAGCCATCTCTGGGGTCGTTCATTTTGTCTCTTCTGTCGACTGAAAGTGACATCACAACTGCTCAGGGCTCAGGCAACAACCAATCACAGCTAACCTGTTTTCTGAAGCTGAGCCGTGAATGGGGGGGGGTGGCTTTTGATACTTAACTCATATTCCAAAAACACAATATTATTCAGAATGCCGTGTTTCAACTAGGGGGCCTGCTGGGAACCTATTCTGGAAAAAAACATGTTTGGGTTGATTTCCCTCTTTAATATTTAATGGTTTGCCCTTGCAACCACTAATAGTGGGAAAACCGACAGAGAGGAAATCAGATGTATGACAAAAATGGCATTTTAGACAAAATACTTGCATATGTGCAAAATATGTGCTCTTAATATATTTCATTTTTCATAATACACTTCTCAATGCATGTACAGGTATACATGACCCATTATTCTAAACCAACAAAAGGTTTGTGGTAAAAAAAAAAAAACAGGGTTCCCTTCCATAAAAAACAAAAAAATATGAACGGCACAAAATTGCTGAGCAGCAAACCAACATTAAGTGAAAGAACAAATTTTGTGCATTTTTCGCCAATATTCTACTCACACAAAATTGTACTATTATTAAGGTATTGTGTTTGTCCTGCATAACATTCCAAATTTGCAAAAAACATATTCTAGGCTTACTCACGTTGTAGTATAGGGCAGTATAACCTGGTGTAAGCACAACCAAGCCATGTCTGCCATCAAGTGGTGATTGGTAATATTACAACAAACTACAGTCGACCCCTGCATACTCAATTAATTCAGCACTCACGGGTGCGCAAATTTGAAGATTTTTTTTTCAATATTTTTCATTCACCCCCCCATTTTTTCAGGAATTTCCCCTCAACCGCCCCGTCCCCCCGTCTTCCCTGTTTAATCAAGGTGCCACTCAGTTGGTCATCCCTGGTCTCCTGCATGTACCATATATACTGCGCCTCGCTACTTGATAGTCTTGAGATGTCATTGTATCCAGCACCGATTCAAGACACCCTGTCGTCAAAGCAGCCTTACAAGATCACCAACACTCCATCCACCAAGTCAAGTTTTCTACCACCGGTGCCCATTTCACTCTAGAATGCTTCAGCATTACCACATTATACATTATTCAGCTGAGCACAGACCTCCTCCAAGGCTTACCGATCCTCAACTTTAGGTGGGTCACCTCCCCAACTTTACCTCAATGCATATGGACTGTGCCCTGAAATGTAATGTCATGCAAACCAGTTCTGTCAAAAACCACCAAACAGCTAACAAAACAATACCTTGTGTCCTCTGGCACAAAAACAAAGCGCAATATCCTTAAAACAGGTAGAAAAGAGGGAGGCAATTTTGCAATCACAATGTGCTTTGTATTTTCAGCATTTGTCTTGTCGATGATTTTGTCCACCTGTGTGCGTTCCGCCCCCTTGTGTTAGCCAATCAGCTCCCTCCTCCCTTGTGTGTCTCGTCCAGGTTTTTCTCGTTGTCTTGTCAGTATGCTTGTATTTAACTTCCTAGTTTTTGTTCTGTCCTTGTCGGATCATTGTCTCTGTCATGTTCTTTGTTTTGCCTGGAATTGTGTTTTGGTTCTCTAGTGTTTCTTTGCTATTTTGAGTTTTGGACTTTTCAAGATTAGTTTGTGCTGGTTTTTGTTAATAAATACTTTCTTCAGTGCGCCCAGCTTCTCCTGCCTCCCTGCATTTGGGTCCTCTATTCCGCAACCGTGACAGTGGACAATGAATACAGATCAGGCATTGTTTCCTGAACAGCGCTGACCTTTTTTGTCAATCATCTCTGTCTCAGTCTGTGTTTATCTCTGATTAGGTGCATGTATACTCTCGCTTGTGCTCGCTCACTAGTATCTCCCCACCTCTGTCCAGCACACCCTCTCTCCTGCCTCGCATCGTGATTGTCGTCGTTAGGAGAACGCTGAAGGTTGAGGGAAGCATGTCCACATCTAGCAGGAGTTGTCCCTCATTTATCATTTATGGAAGCAGAGAGCTCGCCTCACCATCCGACCACCCCCCACCCCCTCCCAAACGTCTCCTTCTCTTTCCCCAGTGTCGCACTGCTCTACTTCTCCCTCAGATGTTTTTGATAGCAATCACACGGCTCGAGCTCGTAGCCCTTGAATTACTCGTAATTGTTTTCTCCACCCTGTTGTGAGTCGTCGCTGTATGCACAAACTGGATGAATTATTATTGGCCGCTTGAAGTGTAACCAAAACCTTGGGTATGTGTCTTGGTTGTAAAGTCAAAGTTTCGAGCAAATTGGGTACTATGGGAACAACATGCAAAACAGAAAACTTTGAACACATTTTTTTTTGTGCCCGGTGCAAGTCTAGCGCAAATTGCCGTGTAACTGTACGCATGGGTGGAGATTTCTTTCTTTTCGTATTTTCGTAGAGGGGACAAGTTAGAAATGGGCGTTTGCGTCGTTGTGGGAGTGAGTACAGCTGACTTATGTAAAATACGATAACATTCACCACACATCTGTCTGCCCCTGTCAAACCCACCCAAATCACGTGACACCACCCACACCACAAGTTGACCTGTTTCACCTGGTCTAAAGTCTAGTCTACTTTCTGTAACCAAATTGCCAGGTGCGCCGGTGGCGTGTGATACAAAACACCCTCGGTCAACTGAAACGAATATATATTGTAGTCGATATCAAAGTTTTTCTAAATGGTGATTAGGCAAATAGCTGAATGAACAAAATGATCTTTCTTACTGATCGTTATATATTATCTTTGTTGTAACTATTTTTTTTACATCTTCATATATACAGTAACTAGAAAAGGTTGTTTTTTCAATGGAAAGTAAAATCTGGGCCATTTGGTTGAAAACAAAGCGATTTTCAGTTGTATCACTGGCAACCGGTGGCTAAACAGGTTCATCGTTCCTTTAGTTGTTCTGCCTGTCAACTATACAGGTATAGACAGACAAACAAAGATGCATTATCTGTACCAACTGAATAATAATTTTCAGACTAAGTGTAATTGGATAATTGCCCACGGCTCACCTGACGATATCTCACGGCACACTAATGTGGAACCACCACTGTCTTGCCTAATGTGTTCCGTCCCGGAAAGTCTTTATACTGTAGTGTACATGTAATGTTGCAGTCCTCATGACCACCAACACAATATAAAAGTTAGATCCCAACCAATTTCCCCTCAGTTCAATTGGCCAATCAAATCTGCATATTATCTTAAAGGGATGCTTGGGTCGAATGGCCATATTTTCACAAGTTCATTTTATATATTTTTTGATCAGGAAAATTAAAAGAGTTGTCACTTTCAATGTTATCAATTCATTTTGGAGAAATGAGGAAATAAGTGACGACTTGAAAACTGCCTTCTTTTAATGAGGAAAATGGCGCCCCCCCCCCCACCGTTCTATCCTTGTTCGGTCTGAGTCACTGGGGGGGACCGATTACAAACTCTCCATTGGAAATCATTGTACTTCCATTGCTTATAACGTCCAAAAACGGTCATCAGTTGGCACCAGAATTCATGTGGACATCCCTACTAATGACCACTTCAACATATCAAAAGGATTAACCTCTCCGTGGCCGATTTATATGAGAATGAGGAAATGTGGAAGTGAGCAAAGCTACATAGATTTATGCTGGGAACGAGTGCACACTGCTTCTTGGCTAGCTAAATAAATAAATAAAATAAACGCCGCTTCTTTTCTGATTACGGGCAAGGCATTAAACACCAGTCAGGATATTTACAGAGACTCTAGTGGGACTGAGTAGACGTGCACATTTATTTGGATGAGGAATGGCCTGAGTTTTTCGACCTATAACACGCCGTCCAATTTGGAACGTAACAGCCGAAATGGTGCATTCTAGGGCTGTTCGATTTTGCCTAGTAAGAAAATCCAGATTATTTTCTCTCAAACCCGATTTTACGATTACGATTTCTTTGTAAAATAAACAATAATGAAAGATGAAGTATTTTGAATGTCTTTTATTTAAACTTAATTTGTCTTTCTTTGAACTCAAAATGCCAGTCAATTTAAGTTCAATGAAGGGAATCGGCTGACTAAAATGCAGCCTCCTACCAGCCCGACCAGAGCAGGGATGATTCAGAATGGTTCAGTTCTATTCCAGGCAATTTCCAAGTTTCAATCTCCTAGCTCACCATCGACCTGGCCAATTCCGTCAGTTGAGCATATGCTCCACTTCACTTCCTCACTCACTCGGCAGTCGGCTCAGATAGTCGGCTCCTGCAGCAAACAATCCCCCACATGTGTCACTTTCTCCTCGGCCAGCGGACAATCGCTTCCGCATTTCAGCAATTGGATTGAATGCGCTACTCAGGTGACCGCATGACAAACACGGAAGTAACCACCGGAAAACAGAGATCTTAATACGAAGAGAAGAGTAACAAAAAGTACAAATACGAAGAGAGTGTACAAACAGAACACAATACAGAAAGTACAACTGGGCTACACTTATATACACCAAAATTAACAAAATCGAACGTGCCGATTTGAACGTTTTTAACATCGTTTTATCCAGAAAATTCGGTTACGGTTCAAAATTGCTTAATCATTAGGGTTAGGGTTTCAAACTAGGGTTTAAAATTAGGGTTAGGGTTTCAAACTAGGGTTAGGGTTTCCAGCTAGGGTTTCAAACTAGGGTTAGGGTTTCCATATAGGGTTTCAAACTACGGTTAGGGTTTCCAGCTAGGGTTTTCAGTTAGGGTTTCAAACTAGGGTTAGGGTTTCCAGCTAGGGTTTCAAACTAGGGTTAGAATTTCCAGCTAGGGTTTCAAACTAGGGTTAGGGTTTCCAGCTAGGGTTTTCAGTTAGGGTTTCAAACTAGGGTTAGGGTTTGAAACTAGGGTTAGGGTTTCCACATAGGGTTTCAAACTAGGGTTAGGGGTTCCAGCTAGGGTTTACAGCTAGGGTTTCAAACTAGGGTTAGGGTTTCCAGCTAGGGTTTAAAATTAGGGTTAGGGTTTCCATATAGGGTTTCAAACTAGGGTTAGGGGTTCCAGCTAGGGTTTTCAGTTAGGGTTTCCAGCTAGGGTTTCAAATTAGGGTTAGGGTTTCCAGCTAGGGTTTTCAGTTAGGGTTTCAAACTAGGGTTAGGGTTTCAAACAAGGGTTAGGGTTTCCACATAGGGTTTCAAATTAGGGTTAGGGTTTCCAGCTAGGGTTTCAAACTAGGGTTAGGGGTTCCAGCTAAGGTTTTCAGTTAGGGTTTCCAGCTAGGGTTTACAGCTAGGGTTTCAAACTAGGGTTAGGGGTTCCAGCTAGGGTTTCAAACTAGGGTTAGGGTTTCCAGCTAAAGTTTCAAACTAGGGTTAGGGTTTCCAGCTAGGGTTTTCAGTTAGGGTTTCAAACTAGGGTTAGGGTTTCCACATAGGGTTTCAAATTAGGGTTAGGGTTTCCAGCTAGGGTTTCAAACTAGGGTTAGGGTTTCCAGCTAGGGTTTAAAATTAGGGTTAGGGTTTCAAACTAGGGTTTAAAATTAGGGTTAGGGTTTCAAACTAGGGTTTAAAATTAGGGTTAGGGTTTCCAGCTAGGGTTTCAAACTAGGGTTAGGGTTTCCAGCTAAAGTTTCAAACTAGGGTTAGGGTTTCCATATAGGGTTTCAAACTAGGGTTAGGGTTTCCAGCTAGGGTTTCAAACTAGGGTTTCCAGCTAGGGTTTCAAATTAGGGTTAGGGTTTCCAGCTAGGGTTTCAAATTAGGGTTAGAATTTCCAGCTAGGGTTTCAAACTAGGGTTAGGGTTTCCAGCTAGGGTTTCAAACTAGGGTTAGAATTTCCAGCTAGGGTTTCAAACTAGGGTTTCCAGCTAGGGTTTACAGCTAGGGTTTCAAACTAGGGTTATGGGTTCCAGCTAGGGTTTCAAACTAGGGTTAGGGTTTCCAGCTAGGGTTTCAAACTAGGGTTAGAATTTCCAGCTAGGGTTTCAAACTAGGGTTTCCAGCTAGGGTTTACAGCTAGGGTTTCAAACTAGGGTTAGGGGTTCCAGCTAGGGTTTCAAACTAGGGTTAGGGTTTCCAGCTAGGGTTTCAAACTAGGGTTAGGGTTTCCAGCTAGGGTTTCAAACTAGGGATTCCAGCTAGGGTTTACAGCTAGGGTTTCAAACTAGGGTTAGGGGTTCCAGCTAGGGTTTCAAACTAGGGTTAGGGTTTACAGCAAGGGTTTCAAACTAGGGTTAGGGTTTCCAGCTAGGGTTTAAAATTAGGGTTAGGGTTTCCATATAGGGTTTCAAACTAGGGTTAGGGTTTCCAGCTAGGGTTTTCAGTTAGGGTTTCCAGCTAGGGTTTCAAACTAGGGTTAGGGGTTCCGGTTAGGGGTTCCAGATAGGGTTTTCAGTTAGGGTTTCCAGCTAGGGTTTACAGCTAGGGTTTCAAACTAGGGTTAGGGGTTCCAGCTAGGGTTTCAAACTAGGGTTAGGGTTTCCAGCTAGGGTTTCAAACTAGGGTTAGGGTTTCCAGCTAGGGTTTTCAGTTAGGGTTTCAAACTAGGGTTAGGGTTTCCACATAGGGTTTCAAATTAGGGTTAGGGTTTCCAGCTAGTGTTTCAAACTAGGGTTAGGGTTTCCAGCTAGGGTTTAAAATTAGGGTTAGGGTTTCAAACTAGGGTTTAAAATTAGGGTTAGGGTTTCCAGCTAGGGTTTCAAACTAGGGTTAGGGTTTCCAGCTAGGGTTTCAAACTAGGGTTAGCGTTTCCATATAGGGTTTCAAACTAGGGTTAGGGTTTCCAGCTAGGGTTTCAAACTAGGGTTAGGGTTTCCAGCTAGGGTTTCAAACTAGGGTTAGAATTTCCAGCTAGGGTTTCAAACTAGGGTTAGGGTTTCCAGCTAGGGTTTTCAGTTAGGGTTTCAAACTAGGGTTAGGGTTTCAAACTAGGGTTAGGGTTTCCAGCTAGGGTTTCAAACTAGGGTTAGGGTTTCCAGCTAGGGTTTCAAACTAGGGTTAGAATTTCCAGCTAGGGTTTCAAACTAGGGTTAGGGTTTCCAGCTAGGGTTTTCAGTTAGGGTTTCAAACTAGGGTTAGGGTTTCCATATAGGGTTTCAAACTAGGGTTAGGGTTTCCAGCTAGGGTTTTCAGTTAGGGTTTCCAGCTAGGGTTTCCAGCTAGGGTTTCAAACTAGGGTTAGGGTTTCCAGCTAGGGTTTAAAATTAGGGTTAGGGTTTCCATATAGGGTTTCAAACTAGGGTTAGGGTTTCCAGCTAGGGTTTTCAGTTAGGGTTTCCAGCTAGGGTTTCAAAATAGGGTTAGGGGTTCCAGCTAGGGTTTAAAATTAGGGTTAGGGTTTCCATATAGGGTTTCAAACTAGGGTTAGGGTTTCCAGCTAGGGTTTTCAGTTAGGGTTTCCAGCTAGGGTTTCAAAATAGGGTTAGGGGTTCCAGCTAGGGTTTTCAGTTAGGGTTTCAAACTAGGGTTAGGGTTTCCAGCTAGGGTTTAAAATTAGGGTTAGGGTTTCCATATAGGGTTTCAAACTAGGGTTAGGGTTTCCAGCTAGGGTTTTCAGTTAGGGTTTCCAGCTAGGGTTTCAAACTAGGGTTAGGGGTTCCAGCTAGAGTTTAAAATTAGGGTTAGGGTTTCCATATAGGGTTTCAAACTAGGGTTAGGGTTTCCACATAGGGTTTCAAATTAGGGTTAGGGTTTCCAGCTAGGGTTTCAAACTAGGGTTATGGTTTCCAGCTAGGGTTTCAAACTAGGGTTAGGGTTTCCATATAGGGTTTCAAACTAGGGTTAGGGTTTCCAGCTAGGGTTTAAAATTAGGGTTTCCAGCTAGGGTTTCAAATTAGGGTTAGGGTTTCCAGCTAGGGTTTCAAATTAGGGTTTCCAGCTAGGGTTTCAAATTAGGGTTAGGGTTTCCAGCTAGGGTTTCAAACTAGGGTTAGGGTTTCCAGCTAGGGTTTAAAATTAGGGTTAGGGTTTAAAACTAGGCTTTCAAATTAGGGTTAGGGTTTCCAGCTAGGGTTTCAAACTAGGGTTAGGGTTTCCAGCTAGGGTTTAAAATTAGGGTTAGGGTTTCAAACTAGGGTTTAAAATTAGGGTTAGGGTTTCAAACTAGGGTTTCAAACTAGGGTTAGGGTTTCCAGCTAGGGTTTCAAACTAGGGTTAGGGTTTCCAGCTAGGGTTTTCAGTTAGGGTTTCAAACTAGGGTTAGGGTTTCCACATAGGGTTTCAAACTAGGGTTAGGGTTTCCAGCTAGGGTTTAAAATTAGGGTTAGGGTTTCAAACTAGGGTTTCAAACTAGGGTTAGGGTTTCCAGCTAGGGTTTCAAACTAGGGTTAGGGTTTCCAGCTAGGGTTTCAAACTAGGGTTAGGGTTTCCAGCTAGGGTTTCAAACTAGGGTTAGGGTTTCCAGCTAGGGTTTCAAACTAGGGTTAGGGTTTCCAGCTAGGGTTTCAAACTAGGGTTAGAATTTCCAGCTAGGGTTTCAAACTAGGGTTAGGGTTTCCAGCTAGGGTTTTCAGTTAGGGTTTCAAACTAGGGTTAGGGTTTCAAACTAGGGTTAGGGTTTCCGGCTAGGGTTTCAAACTAGGGTTAGGGTTTCCAGCTAGGGTTTCAAACTAGGGTTAGAATTTCCAGCTAGGGTTTCAAACTAGGGTTAGGGTTTCCAGCTAGGGTTTTCAGTTAGGGTTTCAAACTAGGGTTAGGGTTTCAAACTAGGGTTAGGGTTTCCACATAGGGTTTCAAACTAGGGTTTGGGGTTCCAGCTAGGGTTTCCAGCTAGGGTTTCAAATTAGGGTTAGGGTTTCCAGCTAGGGTTTCAAACTAGGGTTAGGGTTTCCAGCTAGGGTTTCAAACTAGGGTTAGGGTTTCCATATAGGGTTTCAAACTAGGGTTAGGGTTTCCAGCTAGGGTTTCTAACTAGGGTTAGGGTTTCAAACTAGGGTTAGGGTTTCCAGCTAAGGTTTTCAGTTAGGGTTTCAAACTAGGGTTAGGGTTTTCATATAGGGTTTCAAACTAGGGTTAGGGTTTCCAGCTAGGGTTTCAAACTAGGGTTAGGGTTTCCAGCTAGGGTTTAAAATTAGGGTTAGGGTTTCAAACTAGGGTTTCAAACTAGGGTTAGGGTTTCCAGCTAGGGTTTCAAACTAGGGTTAGGGTTTCCAGCTAGGGTTTCAAACTAGGGTTAGAATTTCCAGCTAGGGTTTCAAACTAGGGTTAGGGTTTCCAGCTAGGGTTTTCAGTTAGGGTTTCAAACTAGGGTTAGGGTTTCCACATAGGGTTTCAAACTAGGGTTAGGGTTTCCAGCTAGGGTTTCAAACTAGGGTTAGGGTTTCCATATAGGGTTTCAAACTAGGGTTAGGGTTTCCAGCTAGGGTTTAAAATTAGGGTTTCCAGCTAGGGTTTCAAATTAGGGTTAGGGTTTCCAGCTAGGGTTTCAAATTAGGGTTTCCAGCTAGGGTTTCAAATTAGGGTTAGGGTTTCCAGCTAGGGTTTCAAACTAGGGTTAGGGTTTCCAGCTAGGGTTTAAAATTAGGGTTAGGGTTTAAAACTAGGCTTTCAAATTAGGGTTAGGGTTTCCAGCTAGGGTTTCAAACTAGGGTTAGGGTTTCCAGCTAGGGTTTAAAATTAGGGTTAGGGTTTCAAACTAGGGTTTAAAATTAGGGTTAGGGTTTCAAACTAGGGTTTCAAACTAGGGTTAGGGTTTCCAGCTAGGGTTTCAAACTAGGGTTAGGGTTTCCAGCTAGGGTTTTCAGTTAGGGTTTCAAACTAGGGTTAGGGTTTCCACATAGGGTTTCAAACTAGGGTTAGGGTTTCCAGCTAGGGTTTAAAATTAGGGTTAGGGTTTCAAACTAGGGTTTAAAATTAGGGTTAGGGTTTCCAGCTAGGGTTTCAAACTAGGGTTAGGGTTTCCAGCTAGGGTTTCAAACTAGGGTTAGGGTTTCCAGCTAGGGTTTCAAACTAGGGTTAGGGTTTCCAGCTAGGGTTTCAAACTAGGGTTAGGGTTTCCAGCTAGGGTTTCAAACTAGGGTTAGGGTTTCCAGCTAGGGTTTCAAACTAGGGTTAGAATTTCCAGCTAGGGTTTCAAACTAGGGTTAGGGTTTCCAGCTAGGGTTTTCAGTTAGGGTTTCAAACTAGGGTTAGGGTTTCAAACTAGGGTTAGGGTTTCCGGCTAGGGTTTCAAACTAGGGTTAGGGTTTCCAGCTAGGGTTTCAAACTAGGGTTAGAATTTCCAGCTAGGGTTTCAAACTAGGGTTAGGGTTTCCAGCTAGGGTTTTCAGTTAGGGTTTCAAACTAGGGTTAGGGTTTCAAACTAGGGTTAGGGTTTCCACATAGGGTTTCAAACTAGGGTTTGGGGTTCCAGCTAGGGTTTCCAGCTAGGGTTTCAAATTAGGGTTAGGGTTTCCAGCTAGGGTTTCAAACTAGGGTTAGGGTTTCCAGCTAGGGTTTCAAACTAGGGTTAGGGTTTCCATATAGGGTTTCAAACTAGGGTTAGGGTTTCCAGCTAGGGTTTCTAACTAGGGTTAGGGTTTCAAACTAGGGTTAGGGTTTCCAGCTAAGGTTTTCAGTTAGGGTTTCAAACTAGGGTTAGGGTTTTCATATAGGGTTTCAAACTAGGGTTAGGGTTTCCAGCTAGGGTTTCAAACTAGGGTTAGGGTTTCCAGCTAGGGTTTAAAATTAGGGTTAGGGTTTCAAACTAGGGTTTAAAATTAGGGTTAGGGTTTCCAGCTAGGGTTTCAAACTAGGGTTAGGGTTTCCAGCTAGGGTTTCAAACTAGGGTTAGGGTTTCCAGCTAGGGTTTTCAGTTAGGGTTTCAAACTAGGGTTAGGGTTTCCACATAGGGTTTCAAACTAGGGTTAGGGTTTCCAGCTAGGGTTTAAAATTAGGGTTAGGGTTTCAAACTAGGGTTTAAAATTAGGGTTAGGGTTTCCAGCTAGGGTTTCAAACTAGGGTTAGGGTTTCCAGCTAGGGTTTGAAACTAGGGTTAGGGTTTCCAGCTAGGGTTTCAAACTAGGGTTAGGGTTTCCAGCTAGGGTTTCAAACTAGGGTTAGGGTTTCCAGCTAGGGTTTCAAACTAGGGTTAGAATTTCCAGCTAGGGTTTCAAACTAGGGTTAGGGTTTCCAGCTAGGGTTTCAAATTAGGGTTTCCAGCTAGGGTTTCAAATTAGGGTTAGGGTTTCCAGCTAGGGTTTCAAACTAGGGTTAGGGTTTCCAGCTAGGGTTTAAAATTAGGGTTAGGGTTTAAAACTAGGCTTTCAAATTAGGGTTAGGGTTTCCAGCTAGGGTTTCAAACTAGGGTTAGGGTTTCCAGCTAGGGTTTAAAATTAGGGTTAGGGTTTCAAACTAGGGTTTAAAATTAGGGTTAGGGTTTCAAACTAGGGTTTCAAACTAGGGTTAGGGTTTCCAGCTAGGGTTTCCAGCTAGGGTTTCAAATTAGGGTTAGGGTTTCCAGCTAGGGTTTCAAACTAGGGTTAGGGTTTCAAACTAGGGTTTAAAATTAGGGTTAGGGTTTCCAGCTAGGGTTTCAAACTAGGGTTAGGGTTTCCAGCTAGGGTTTCAAACTAGGGTTAGGGTTTCCAGCTAGGGTTTCAAACTAGGGTTAGGGTTTCCAGCTAGGGTTTCAAACTAGGGTTAGGGTTTCCAGCTAGGGTTTCAAACTAGGGTTAGGGTTTCCAGCTAGGGTTTCAAACTAGGGTTAGAATTTCCAGCTAGGGTTTCAAACTAGGGTTAGGGTTTCCAGCTAGGGTTTTCAGTTAGGGTTTCAAACTAGGGTTAGGGTTTCAAACTAGGGTTAGGGTTTCCGGCTAGGGTTTCAAACTAGGGTTAGGGTTTCCAGCTAGGGTTTCAAACTAGGGTTAGAATTTCCAGCTAGGGTTTCAAACTAGGGTTAGGGTTTCCAGCTAGGGTTTTCAGTTAGGGTTTCAAACTAGGGTTAGGGTTTCAAACTAGGGTTAGGGTTTCCACATAGGGTTTCAAACTAGGGTTTGGGGTTCCAGCTAGGGTTTCCAGCTAGGGTTTCAAATTAGGGTTAGGGTTTCCAGCTAGGGTTTCAAACTAGGGTTAGGGTTTCTAGCTAGGGTTTCAAACTAGGGTTAGGGTTTCCATATAGGGTTTCAAACTAGGGTTAGGGTTTCCAGCTAGGGTTTCTAACTAGGGTTAGGGTTTCAAACTAGGGTTAGGGTTTCCAGCTAAGGTTTTCAGTTAGGGTTTCAAACTAGGGTTAGGGTTTTCATATAGGGTTTCAAACTAGGGTTAGGGTTTCCAGCTAGGGTTTCAAACTAGGGTTAGGGTTTTCATATAGGGTTTCAAACTAGGGTTAGGGTTTCCAGCTAGGGTTTCAAACTAGGGTTAGGGTTTCCAGCTAGGGTTTAAAATTAGGGTTAGGGTTTCAAACTAGGGTTTAAAATTAGGGTTAGGGTTTCCAGCTAGGGTTTCAAACTAGGGTTAGGGTTTCCAGCTAGGGTTTCAAACTAGGGTTAGGGTTTCCAGCTAGGGTTTTCAGTTAGGGTTTCAAACTAGGGTTAGGGTTTCCACATATGGTTTCAAACTAGGGTTAGGGTTTCCAGCTAGGGTTTAAAATTAGGGTTAGGGTTTCAAACTAGGGTTTAAAATTAGGGTTAGGGTTTCCAGCTAGGGTTTCAAACTAGGGTTAGGGTTTCCAGCTAGGGTTTCAAACTAGGGTTAGGGTTTCCAGCTAGGGTTTCAAACTAGGGTTAGGGTTTCCAGCTAGGGTTTCAAACTAGGGTTAGGGTTTCCAGCTAGGGTTTCAAACTAGGGTTAGAATTTCCAGCTAGGGTTTCAAACTAGGGTTAGGGTTTCCAGCTAGGGTTTTCAGTTAGGGTTTCAAACTAGGGTTAGGGTTTCAAACTAGGGTTAGGGTTTCCGGCTAGGGTTTCAAACTAGGGTTAGGGTTTCCAGCTAGGGTTTCAAACGAGGGTTAGAATTTCCAGCTAGGGTTTCAAACTAGGGTTAGGGTTTCCAGCTAGGGTTTTCAGTTAGGGTTTCAAACTAGGGTTAGGGTTTCAAACTAGGGTTAGGGTTTCCACATAGGGTTTCAAACTAGGGTTAGGGGTTCCAGCTAGGGTTTCCAGCTAGGGTTTCAAATTAGGGTTAGGGTTTCCAGCTAGGGTTTCAAACTAGGGTTAGGGTTTCCAGCTAGGGTTTCAAACTAGGGTTAGGGTTTCCATATAGGGTTTCAAACTAGGGTTAGGGTTTCCAGCTAGGGTTTAAAATTAGGGTTTCCAGCTAGGGTTTCAAATTAGGGTTAGGGTTTCCAGCTAGGGTTTCAAATTAGGGTTTCCAGCTAGGGTTTCAAATTAGGGTTAGGGTTTCCAGCTAGGGTTTCAAACTAGGGTTAGGGTTTCCAGCTAGGGTTTAAAATTAGGGTTAGGGTTTCAAACTAGGCTTTCAAATTAGGGTTAGGGTTTCCAGCTAGGGTTTCAAACTAGGGTTAGGGTTTCCAGCTAGGGTTTAAAATTAGGGTTAGGGTTTCAAACTAGGGTTTAAAATTAGGGTTAGGGTTTCAAACTAGGGTTTCAAACTAGGGTTAGGGTTTCCAGCTAGGGTTTCAAACTAGGGTTAGGGTTTCCAGCTAGGGTTTCAAACTAGGGTTAGGGTTTCCAGCTAGGGTTTTCAGTTAGGGTTTCAAACTAGGGTTAGGGTTTCCACATAGGGTTTCAAACTAGGGTTAGGGTTTCCAGCTAGGGTTTAAAATTAGGGTTAGGGTTTCAAACTAGGGTTTAAAATTAGGGTTAGGGTTTCCAGCTAGGGTTTCAAACTAGGGTTAGGGTTTCCAGCTAGGGTTTCAAACTAGGGTTAGGGTTTCCAGCTAGGGTTTCAAACTAGGGTTAGGGTTTCCAGCTAGGGTTTCAAACTAGGGTTAGGGTTTCCAGCTAGGGTTTCAAACTAGGGTTAGGGTTTCCAGCTAGGGTTTCAAACTAGGGTTAGAATTTCCAGCTAGGGTTTCAAACTAGGGTTAGGGTTTCAAACTAGGGTTAGGGTTTCCGGCTAGGGTTTCAAACTAGGGTTAGGGTTTCCAGCTAGGGTTTCAAACTAGGGTTAGAATTTCCAGCTAGGGTTTCAAACTAGGGTTAGGGTTTCCAGCTAGGGTTTTCAGTTAGGGTTTCAAACTAGGGTTAGGGTTTCAAACTAGGGTTAGGGTTTCCACATAGGGTTTCAAACTAGGGTTAGGGGTTCCAGCTAGGGTTTCCAGCTAGGGTTTCAAACTAGGGTTAGGGTTTCCAGCTAGGGTTTAAAATTAGGGTTAGGGTTTCAAACTAGGGTTTAAAATTAGGGTTAGGGTTTCAAACTAGGGTTTAAAATTAGGGTTAGGGTTTCCAGCTAGGGTTTCAAACTAGGGTTTGGGTTTCCAGCTAGGGTTTCAAACTAGGGTTAGGGTATCCATATAGGGTTTCAAACTAGGGTTAGCGTTTCCAGCTAGGGTTTCAAACTAGGGTTAGGGTTTCCAGCTAGGGTTTCAAACTAGGGTTAGGGTTTCCAGCTAGGGTTTGAAACTAGGGTTAGAATTTCCAGCTAGGGTTTCAAACTAGGGTTAGGGTTTTCACATAGGGTTTCAAACTAGGGTTAGGGGTTCCAGCTAGGGTTTACAGCTAGGGTTTCTAAGTAGGGTTAGGGTTTCAAACTAGGGTTAGGGTTTCCACATAGGGTTTCAAATTAGGGTTAGGTTTTCCAGCTAGGGTTTCAAACTAGGGTTAGGGTTTCCAGCTAGGGTTTTCAGCTAGGGTTTCAAACTAGGGTTAGGGTTTCCAGCTAGGGTTTCTAACTAGGGTTAGGGTTTCAAACTAGGGTTAGGGTTTCCACATAGGGTTTCAAATTAGGGTTAGGTTTTCCAACTAGGGTTTCAAACTAGGCTTAGGGGTTCCAGCTAGGGTTTTCAGCTAGGGTTTCAAACTAGGGTTAGGGTTTCCAGCTAGGGTTTCAAATTAGGGTTAGGGTTTCAAACTAGGGTTAGGGTTTCCAGCTAGGGTTTCAAACTAGGGTTAGGGTTTCAAACTAGGGTTAGGGTTTCCACATAGGGTTTCAAACTAGGGTTAGGGGTTCCAGCTAGAGTTTCAAACTAGGGTTAGGGGTTCCAGCTAGGGTTAGGGTTTCCACATAGGGTTTCAAACTAGGGTTAGGGGTTCCAGCTAGGGTTTCAAACTAGGGTTAGGGGTTCCAGCTAGGGTTTAAAATTAGGGTTAGGGTTTCCATATAGGGTTTCAAACTAGGGTTAGGGTTTCCACATAGGGTTTCAAATTAGGGTTAGGGTTTCCAGCTAGGGTTTCAAACTAGGGTTAGGGTTTCCAGCTAGGGTTTAAAATTAGGGTTAGGGTTTCAAACTAGGGTTTAAAATTAGGGTTAGGGTTTCAAACTAGGGTTTCAAACTAGGGTTAGGGTTTCCAGCTAGGGTTTTCAGTTAGGGTTTCCAGCTAGGGTTTCAAACTAGGGTTAGGGTTTCCAGCTAGGGTTTCAAACTAGGGTTAGAATTTCCAGCTAGGGTTTCAAACTAGGGTTAGGGTTTCCAGCTAGGGTTTACAGCTAGGGTTTCAAACTAGGGTTAGGGGTTCCAGCTAGGGTTTCAAACTAGGGTTAGGGTTTCCAGCTAGGGTTTCAAACTAGGGTTAGGGTTTCCAGCTAGGGTTTCAAACTAGGGTTAGGGTTTCCAGCTAGGGTTTAAAACTAGGGTTAGGGTTTTCAGTTAGGGTTTCAAACTAGGGTTAGGGTTTCCAGCTAGGGTTTCAAACTAGGGTTAGAATTTCCAGCTAGGGTTTCAAACTAGGGTTAGGGTTTCCAGCTAGGGTTTTCAGTTAGGGTTTCAAACTAGGGTTAGGGTTTCAAACTAGGGTTAGGGTTTTCACATAGGGTTTCAAACTAGGGTTAGGGGTTCCAGCTAGGGTTTCCAGCTAGGGTTTCAAACTAGGGTTAGGGTTTCCAGCTAGGGTTTCAAACTAGGGTTAGAATTTCCAGCTAGGGTTTCAAACTAGGGTTAGGGTTTCCAGCTAGGGTTTTCAGTTAGGGTTTCAAACTAGGGTTAGGGTTTCAAACAAGGGTTAGGGTTTCCACATAGGGTTTCAAACTAGGGTTAGAATTTCCAGCTAGGGTTTCAAACTAGGGTTAGGGTTTCCAGCTAGGGTTTTCAGTTAGGGTTTCAAACTAGGGTTAGGGTTTCCAGCTAGGGTTTCAAACTAGGGTTAGGGTTTCCAGCTAGGGTTTACAGCTAGGGTTTCAAACTAGGGTTCGGGGTTCCAGCTAGGGTTTCAAACTAGGGTTAGGGTTTCCAGCTAGGGTTTCAAACTAGGGTTAGGGTTTCCAGCTAGGGTTTCAAACTAGGGTTAGGGTTTCCAGCTAGGGTTTAAAACTAGGGTTAGGGTTTTCAGTTAGGGTTTCAAACTAGGGTTAGGGTTTCCAGCTAGGGTTTCAAACTAGGGTTAGAATTTCCAGCTAGGGTTTCAAACTAGGGTTAGGGTTTCCAGCTAGGGTTTTCAGTTAGGGTTTCAAACTAGGGTTAGGGTTTCAAACTAGGGTTAGGGTTTTCACATAGGGTTTCAAACTAGGGTTAGGGGTTCCAGCTAGGGTTTCCAGCTAGGGTTTAAAATTAGGGTTAGGGTTTCCATATAGGGTTTCAAACTAGGGTTAGGGGTTCCAGCTAGGGTTTTCAGCTAGGGTTTCAAATTAGGGTTAGGGTTTCCAGCTAGGGTTTTCAGTTAGGGTTTCAAACTAGGGTTAGGGTTTCAAACAAGGGTTAGGGTTTCCACATAGGGTTTCAAATTAGGGTTAGGGTTTCCAGCTAGGGTTTCAAACTAGGGTTAGGGGTTCCAGCTAGGGTTTTCAGTTAGGGTTTCCAGCTAGGGTTTCAAACTAGGGTTAGGGGTTCCAGCTAGGGTTTCAAACTAGGGTTAGGGTTTCCAGCTAGGGTTTCAAACTAGGGTTAGGGTTTCCAGCTAGGGTTTTCAGTTAGGGTTTCAAACTAGGGTTAGGGTTTCCACATAGGGTTTCAAATTAGGGTTAGGGTTTCCACATAGGGTTTCAAATTAGGGTTAGGGTTTCCAGCTAGGGTTTCAAACTAGGGTTAGGGTTTCCAGCTAGGGTTTCAAACTAGGGTTAGGGTTTCCAGCTAGGGTTTAAAATTAGGGTTAGGGTTTCAAACTAGGGTTTAAAATTAGGGTTAGGGTTTCAAACTAGGGTTTAAAATTAGGGTTAGGGTTTCCAGCTAGGGTTTCAAACTAGGGTTAGGGTTTCCAGCTAGGGTTTCAAACTAGGGTTAGGGTTTCCATATAGGGTTTCAAACTAGGGTTAGGGTTTCCAGCTAGGGTTTCAAACTAGGGTTAGGGTTTCCAGCTAGGGTTTCAAACTAGGGTTAGGGTTTCCATATAGGGTTTCAAACTAGGGTTAGGGTTTCCAGCTAGGGTTTCAAACTAGGGTTAGGGTTTCCAGCTAGGGTTTGAAACTAGGGTTAGAATTTCCAGCTAGGGTTTCAAACTAGGGTTAGGGTTTCCAGCTAGGGTTTTCAGTAAGGGTTTCAAACTAGGGTTAGGGTTTCAAACTAGGGTTAGGGTTTCCAGCTAGGGTTTCAAACTAGACCTAGTGCATTCCAATGCGGCCACACTCGCATGTGGCATCAAGCCTCTTCGCTGGAACCTTTTGGACGCTCTCGAAACGGCCCCGACTGAAAGCACATGCCTCTCCTCAAGACAGCCCTGGTGTTCGATGAGGTTTTACCTCACTCTCACGTCGAAACTGGCGGCAACAAGATCAATGCTTGCCTGATGGCTGCCTGCTGCTCGCTCCCAGCCTCCTGAGAGTTGACACAAGTTTAGCATGGCTAAATGTACGAAATGTTAACCAGTCGGGGTTCTTGTGCGCATTCATGCTCTTGTCCGCTTCAGCCTGTCTAAATGGAGAAGCGATCGCCACGGTATTTTTGATTTTGTGGAGGTGATCATGATGAGCTCACGTTTGATGTCAATAAATCCCGAACACTTTTATACTTTCACAGGTTGACGTGGATAAGAGTAGTAATGTGTATTTTGCATTTTGGTGGCGATCGGTCGCCGTTTTAGACAACAGAACTGACAAAGCGAGCGATATTACCACGCTCGCCTCCCTCATGCGACGTAGACCGCTGAGACCGAAAAAATAACAAGCCGAGCTCCAAAAGGGGGCATGCCAATTTGTCGTAAATCTAATTACAAAAAAGCCCTTAAATCACTACAGAGCACTGATGTCATTTTTAAATGCAAAGCTATTATATAAGTGCCGATGTTAAGGTCATTCAAGTGTCACTTTAATGTCCGTTTTCAGGCTCGAACTGACTTGACGAGAAACCCAACGGCGTGGCCCACATCTTCAGGCGCCAGCTCGTCGCTTCTTTCCGATGCTCAACCTTCCATTCATTCGGAAAAAAAGCTCTGTTTCATCCAGTTGTGTCTCCAAAAAACGAAAGAAAAGGGCTGAGGCCGAGGTGACGCTCTGTGGCTGTGTAATAAATCAAAGCCAAGCGGACAACTGTTACACTTGTTAGTGTGCCCGCCAGCATCCTCGAAACTGGTGGAAGATTAGCGCCCAGTACGTATGAATAAAAGACGCTGTCACTCAAAAGAGGATCTTCTACACCTTGACGCTTACATACATGTGAATGCTCAAAAGCAGCTTCATCATCTCAAATGATTTTTTTGTAATGCAATTTTTTTTCCCTCTGTTTTTTCAAGGTGTCAGCAGTGTTGAAACCACTGACCCGTTTGGACAAAACAATGGGGGAGAAAAAAAGGAAGTGAGCGATGGGGAAAAAAATCACAAGGATTGGTTTAATGGGCCTCACAGTGAATACGAAGAATTGCATTCCTGCTTGCTCGGCTTTGATGTGACCTCGGGAATTGTGAGAAATGACACCGCCATGCTGACACAATGTTTGCTTTTCATCCCAATGGACAGATTATGTGGCTATTAATGCAGACAGGTTTATCTTTGTTTGCCAAGAAATGCTTTCAGTCGGCCAGTTACATGTAACTGTATGGATTGAAAAATGAATGGTAGACACAGCAAAAGCAGCACAGAACATAAATGAGCCACAGCACATTTTGCTCCAGCAGTGATCATTTTTGGTATCTGCAATATGGGCCATATTCTCCCATTGGTGACAAACCCTAACCCTAACCGGCCTTTCACCGACACGACTTCTAAGATGCCCACCATGCGAAACCTGGAAATTTCTACACAACCACCAAAGAGGTGAGACTCAATGAAGTGTGTTTTGTGGGAGACAAAAAATTCGAAAGGAGAATAGGCCAAATTTGACTGGCATGAGGATGTGTAAATGTCAGAATTGAATGGACTTTTCTCGAGCAAATTTGGCTCAAGAATGCCTTGGTAGTGTTCATCTTTATCGCACCCAGGACGGATTTATGACCGAACCGAACCTAATCTAATGTGCTTTTGCCAAGAAAAGCTTTCAAAGTCCACTCAAATTCTAATGTCGTGAATGACATTAAGAGAGAACCTCCACCAACGACCATCAGTCCTAATATTTGGATGTTGTCTTTGACATTCATTACTCAATGATAAATTATGGAAAATGCTAAAAAAAAACCTCCTTTTTTTTAAAAACTAATTTGTGGATGTAAACCTTCAACCTGATTTGCACCCATTTTGACGAGTCATTTGGTGGGTTCTGTATAATAAATGCAAACTATGATGGGAGTTTTGGAACAACGTAACTAACACTAGGGAACAATTTGATAAAAAAAAAATTTTCATGCTGATTAAAAATAAATTGGCATGCTCATTCTCAAATTGCAGTCAGATTTCAGAGATCACGTCAAATTTTTTCTCCGCAGTTTACCCTCCAGAGAAGCAAAATTACACTGATTAGCTGCAGTAAGAAGAGCTAATTACGATCGACTCCTCTACAGCTGTGTCAACTTGTTTTTGCAGTCACAATTGAGACAGTGCGGTTAGAGGTTTGTGCAGCTCCCAATAGCTCAGTACTATCAATATCTGCAAACAGAAAACTAGCATAGGAGCAATTAAAAGGATTACTGCTGGTTTTTCTCTTAACCGTTGTTCTATTTTGTTTTATGCATTTTTGTTGTTGTTGTTGTCAAAAGCTTGTAAATATTCCATTTTAGTGTACGCCATACTCATTTATTTATTTATTTATTTGTCTTTGTTTATTAAAACAGGGATTCTATAGCTCAAAACCTGACGTGATAGAGAAAAACGGAGGTTCGGTTTTGGATTACGCACCCAAAAGTGAGTTAAAAACAGCTGTCGGACCTACACTGTTCCCCAGTGTAATCTACATGGATACCTTCTGCATAAACAGAAGGTTTTGTCATTAGGAATTTTCACTTTGCAATCAAAAGGATAGGCCACTGTCTTAGGACATTTATGGGTTCTTATTGGCCTATGCCCTGACCCTAGTCTACAAAATGCTGAGATACTGCTCACAAACAAAAAAACAGAAAACAAAAACATATGATAATTGGCTAAAGTAATTAAAACTATCCTATGAAAAAAAATTCCAATCTGAATGACACGACATTTAATCAGCAACCCATAAATCTGTGCATTACATTCACACTGATGCTGCATCAGCATGCATGAAGATGTCATTGGACGCCGTTATTGTTGTAGAACTTGTGAAGTCTCTACCCCAGAATAATTTAACATCACCGGGTTTGTCTGTTTGCCGATTATGAAAAGCTACGTCACACAGCGGCAGATTCCGGGAGCAGATTTTGTTCTGCTGCCTGTGGTATCACGCCGAAGCTATCAAATGGCGGAGTGTGGCTATCTTTAAAAAAAAAAAAAAAAAGTCCATATGATCATTAAGCTGACTTTTGAGGCCCGCTCCCACGCGCAATTATCCCCGGCGCTCATCCCTGTTGCTAGCGTCGTCCTTCTGGGCTCTCTCGCTGCCACTTTTTCACCCCTCAATGCTTTTAATTGTCCCGCTGACCTCAATCAAAAGACAATTTCCAAAGGGGAGCGCGGCGCAGGCAATTATCGTCTCTGCCGTGACATCCGGAGATTACATGTGTGGCACCCAACCTGAGCGTCCAACCGTTTGCCTCGAAAGGTCCTAAGATAGGTGAAGATGCTTCAAACGGACACTTGTATTTGAAGAATCTTCAAAATTACCATTCATTTCTGCCCACACTAGACGGCGTAGGCATAAAAGCTTCACTATTTTTGTGTCGTCCATTCATCTTATTTGCTTCCAACTGGGGCTCATTAATTTAAATTCCCTAGTAGCAGTCATAGCACAAGCCTTGGAAGTAATGGCTGCTTCAAACCAAAATGGCTGAGTTGCTCTTCAATATAGAGGGTGAATTCTTGAAACTTTTTTGTGCGTCTTGTTATGGTTGACATCCATCCATCCATCCATTATCTGAACCTCTTATCTTAGGTTCGCGGGCATGCTGCAGTCTATCCGAGCTGTCACCAGGCATGTCCACCCAATTCCATGTCAATTGGAGAAACTGGTTTTAGGGAATGATGGACCCCTAAACTCCCAAATGTTGAACAGGACCGACACGTTTGCACCAGTATGAGACTATTTAAGCATGTTGAGGCCCCCCCCAATATAACCCTTGAAATGGTCAAATTTGAACGCCAAACTTCACCCATATTAAGATCATGGAGGCAAACAAATTTTGATTCACTGATTCATTACTGCTTTTGATTGTGGCTCTATTATTTTAAGTCCCTATTTGCAGTTTGTCAAAATTCAAGCCCAGGAATCTAGCCCGAATGGCTTCTTCCGGCCAAAATAGCAGACTTCCTGTCAAATTTCAGTCGTGCATCCTTGAGACTTTTTTGTGCGTTCTGTGATGACAACAATGTCCATCCCGTGTTTAGTAGGGATGTAACGATATCCAAAGGTCACGATACGATATTTGCGATATGAACCTCACAATCCGATAATTATCACGATATTGTAGGGAGGTTGGCAATTTATAAATATCATGATACTGTGTAAAAACTCACAATATGGTGAAAATAACAAAAGCTTATGAAATTGGAAAAAAACACAATCGTGTGTTTTTGGAAATAATAACAGCAGTGACAAAGAAATAGGCTTGGCCAGTCATTTTATTGTTATGTGTTTTTATGGGTTCAGCGGCGCAAAGTACTATGGTTCTATGTAGTTCACAATGCTGAGTTCGGCTGAAGTGTGTGAAAAGTAATGTTATTTGATGGACATGTGCTGCTTTTAACATCGTCAACGATATCATGCCAATTTCAATATGGCGATATCACAATATCGCTTTTATTGTTACATCCCTAGTGTTTAGGGCTCCTCGAATACATACATTTTGCTTTTAGCTTCAGACAAGGGCATGGCGTAGGGCAGCTTATCCAACAATATTCCTGTACTTGGTGTTCTCTGTAACAGAAAACAAAAATCACTTTTCCATTATAGGTTCCAGGACGTTCCTACACAACACCACGCTGGCCTCACTTGGCCCGGTCTGGCCTCCTGGCCTCTGTTGCTTTTCCATTACAGTAGGCGCCAATCAATGGGGGCGTGATCAACTGAACCTTGCAAGCCTCCATTGCACAGTACAAAATCACAGCACGCGGGGTCCTGCCATAAGGTTTCACAAGTCAGTGAGTCTCATCGTTTTTTCAAAATATGAATCGTGATTGCATGATGTGGCAAAGTAAAAAAGTACAGCCCATAAAATGTACGGACGTTTTCATATAGACAAAAAATCAATTTCCGAGTTTAAGCGAGACAAAAATGCACTCAACATATGCTGTTTTACAACAATACTTAACCATATTCACAATTTCATATGTACCAATGGATGAAATAGTGAAGCTTGGGGCACGCAAAGCTCGCCACCATTCATGCTGAATGTAGAGCTCTGTCTCATTCATTTGGTCAGTTACCGTCTCGTCGTCCTCACTCTCTGAAATCTTCCGGCGGCTAGTCCAAGCAACCACAACCCGAGGTTGGGGCCATGACCATCAGACCGGAGGACTGGCAAGGTTCTGTGCTAGTGAATAGGACCCGGCGAGCGGTGCGTACATTCACAAAATATTTGCCCCACGCTTCACTATTTCATCCATTAATACATATCGTATGAAATTGTAAAGATGGTTAAGTATTGTTGGAGAACAATGTGAACTGTATTTTTTATAACTTAGCGGCTCTGTCATGCTGGATGTAAAACCAGGAAATGGGCTTGTGCAGTGGAGTCGCTTGCATCGCTTAAGAATCATCTACATCTGTCACCAGTCACATCTTGGTTAACCTGTGTTTTAAAACCACCTTGGAAACCACTTTTGGAATATGGTTCCATTGTAATTGCACAGCTCTGAAAAAGTGCAAATTAGAAGAAACCACTCAGGGCAGAGCAAGACTGTGTCGGTGTGTATAATGATGGAAAAACTGCTAAATTAGCAACACCCGTCTTCAAGCATGTAATAAAATGCGAAGTCTCACGCTTGGTGTTTCCCTATGTTAATCATAGTACGATGGAGACTCTTCAGGAAGCCCAAATCTGGACTCAAACCTGCTGCTGACCTTCTATGATCCCGTCCATCGAGAGCCTGATGGCATACTGCATTACAGGATGTTACGGCGGCTGTACCATGGTGGACAGGGAGAGGCTATGAAGAGTAGTAAAAGCAGTGTAGAAGACCATCAGCTGCCCCCACTCCTCCCTGATGGACATTTAGACATCATGCTGCCTCAGCAGAGCAAACATCATTATCAAGGGCAGCTCTCACCCTGGCAGTGACCTGATTGACCTGTTGCCATTAGGGGGGCGCTAAAAGTGCAGCAAGAACAGTTTGTTTGTTTTTCCAAAAGCATTACCACCCTAAATTCACACTGGCTGCAGTCCAAACCTTGACCCCGTTCTGCTGTACAAGATCAAATGAATTTGGAACTATAGTACACTGTGCAATATTCAGTGTGTCTATGCAATAATACATACATTTTGGAATACGACAACTTCGACCACGATTCTATCCTTCTTGCATTACTTTGTATCTTTGGTTGTAAATATATATTTTTCATAAATGGTCGCCCCCAGAGATGGCTTAAAACGGTTAGATGAACTCATATTCCACAAACGCAATATCAGTAATCAGAATGCCTTGTCTCAACTAGTGGGCCTGCACAGAACATATGCAAGGGACTTGCCTCCCTTCGACGTGAGTTTGATAATTGTCTCTCACACTGATGGGAAATGTTATGATGACTAACTGTTACACCCATGGAGAAACACTAAAACATCAAATCAGGTGCCCAATTAAGGAAGAGTAGAAATTAGGAAGAGGAGAAAAGGGCGAAAGATAAACGTATGCAGATATGAATGACGTTAACCTAATTTTGTATCATGTAATGATAAAGTGACCTGTAGGCTATGCACTATTTATTAGTCTCTTGTTAATATGTTGTTACCCCTACCTAGCCTCAAAAGACCACTGTTTTTGTACTTTTAGTTGTTGTTTTTGCTGTTTTTTCGCAACTTTTAGAATTTGAGGGATCATGTCAAGCTAATAATTTAACCATTAGACAGATACACACATTTTGTAACTAAACCAGTGCAACAAGTTTAAAAAGTTATAGTCTGGGGATTTAGTAAACAGTATTACATCCTTGTAAAATATTTGAATGACATAACATAGGTCTATGCTAATTCAAACAATCTCGTATGCGCGTTGATATAGAGGATATGTATGTCCAGTATATATAGTCAGCCAAACGACGCGAGAACGGACTTAAGAAGCTGTACCACCTTACACAAAGGTGCCGCACTCCTAACACGTGGCAGAGAAAGGAAAAAATCAAACAGTGTTGTGTACCTTGCTTGTCCCACCGACGCAATGACAGGTGCCCCATTTTGTTTTTACTTCACCGATCACCACGCTGTGCGTGTGTGTGTATCTGTTATTTTTTGTTTGAGATTTTTTCTTTGTTTGGCGGCATGTCTGCTCGTGCGTCGCCTGCATGTGATTACGTTCTCGACGCCAATTGGCTGTCGCCGAAGAGGGACCGACTGGGACCACATGGGTTAGGTGATGCCCAGCTCACACACACACACACACACACACTGATGCTCGCTGCTACAATCCAAGCTTTAACTACACTTTTTAGTGGGCACTCCAAGCATGGTAAGTTTATATTTTACGGAATCGGTTTGACTAAGTCAATTCATTCTTCTTTGTTCCTTATCCATGTTTTAAATATCTTTATCTTATACAGCAAATTCAGCAAAAAGAAATTCTCAGTGTTCCATGCTACAATCCAAGCAGCGGCAGGGTCACCGTTGACGTAGCAGCAGAGTCAGAGTTGACCCAGCAGCAAATTCACATTCGACCCATTTGCGGATGAACAATTCCCAACCCAACGCGCCAGGTCACGCCCTTTACCCGGCCCAGCTGATCCAAAATAACCACTGGTTGGTTCAGTCCAAATTTAGGAGCATGTTGGGTTACCCAAGTAAACCAATTTGGGTTCTTTTTTAACCCAGCAGTTTTAAGGGTGTAGTCTGAGTAGTCATCCAGGTAATGGTCATCTGCAAAGGGTGAATCAAGGCAATTGGACTTTTCGTGTTTGTTGAATGTTTTTTTTTTCTTGCATTCAGAAAACATTGGGAAGTGACTGATTATGATATTAATCTAATGAAAGTTTAAATCAACAAACAAACAATAATGAAATAAATAAGTAAATAAACGGCCTCCTCTTTTAGATATTACGTGAAATTCAGGATCTCTTGGCAAAGACCACTTCGAAGCAACGGGAGGCAACTTTTTTGTCGGTTGTTGTTGCTGTAAATAAGCCACCACTTTCTCCTCCCAGGGGAGCGTAGCGCATATACACAATATGTTGAAAAACACTCTGTCTGGGAAAGAATATTCAAATAGGGAGAGCTGCAATTTTCCCATAAAGGTGCAATTCCATATGTGACAACTTGCCATTACCGCTGACGTATTGTAGCAGAGCAGGGACGTGTCCTTCTACAAATCATATAAACGAGATGGAAAGGAACGCTCACGCATTGCATCAATTTTTGCCTTAAAATGTAAAAAGGAGCCAGTTGTTCATGCTTAGAGGGAAAAAATTGTAGGAAATAGTCTAACCATGCCAAAACATTTATTTATGATGTTTTCCTCCGTCGTGACTAAGAGTATGAATAACAAGGAAGCAGTGAAGTAGGATGTGTTGATGGAAGTGCAGATGTGGACCAACAGGGTACACGAGGGGTGTGCCAGATGCATGATAAATGAATATACAATTTAGTATACGGATCTTTATGCTTACCGCCACCATATCATTAAACACCACGCATTCTGCCACATCAATAACATTCGAGTATGTGTTGCATATAAAAAATGTGTCACCTAAAAATGGCAGGATCTTCACCCAGCCTAGCTGCCCTGTCATGGGCAGGGACACTCTCTGTGCGGGCGGCGTTATGTAAACAATGTCAACATTGAAAATGTTATTAGCTCCCCAAAGACGCACAGGTTTTGTACTGTAGTGTGATGGGTGGAGAGAAAGACAGTGATGGGTGACTGAATGGAGAAAACGGATGGATGTATGGATGGAGAGAATTAAATGGACAGAGAGAAATAGATGGATGAAGTGCGATGGATGGAAAGGATTAAAGAGAAATAGCTTGGATGGATGGAGAAAGAGGAAAAGATGGCTAGAGAGACATGGATGGATGAGACAAATAAATGGACTGAGATAAAAATGGATGGATGGAGTGAAATGAATGGATGGTTGGTGGATAGAGATGGACAGAGAAGTGGATGGATAGATTGAGGAAATAAATGGAAAGGCACGGATGGGTGGATGGAGAAGGTAAATAGATGACAGAGAGCAATAGATGGATCGATAGATAGATGACAGAGTAAGATATGGAGAAATAGAGGAATGGATGGCACGATCAAAAATAATACAGGAACTAAAGATAAAGAGAGTGATAAAGAGAGGAGGTATAGAGAGTTGGGCCCAACGATAATAGATTTTTTAGGCCAACGCTACTTCAGATATTTGGAAGAATAAAATTAATAATCAATTCATTTATTCTGATTACAGGCAGATCATTTGACTTTACAACAGAGGGAACTCGGCCAATTTTTGTGCCCATTTTTAGGGGGGTCTGTCAGTGTTTGAACGTCATTATTTGTCTTGTGTTGCAATGTTTTCATGAGTTAAATAAAAACAGATTTTTGCCAATATTAAAAGAACTAATATCGGACGATTAATCGGTTGGGCCCTGGTAGAGGGAGAACTATATTGAGGATGGAGAGCAATAGCTGAGGTCGAAAGAATGATAGAGATGAATAGAGAGACCCTGAGAGAGGAAGAGAGAGAGGGATAGAGAGGAATAGAGAGAGATACAGATAGAGAGAGAGCGACAGTGGTAGAGAGACAGAGAGTGGGAGGGAGAGAGAAAGAAAGAAACAGGAAGAGAGGAATTAGAGAGAGAGGTAGGGAGAGAGGGAGAAAGAGAGTGAAAGCGAGAGTAAGAGAGGGGTAGAGGGATAGAGAGAGAGTGAAAGAGAGAGAAAGACAGAGAGAGATGAGGGATCCATTGAGAGAAAAAGGAGAGTGCTAGAGAGACAAAAAGCTTGAGAAAGAGGAATAGAGTAATAATAGTTATGTTAAAAAAACAGATTTATAATAATTCAGGTCAAGTCAAATTTATTTACTGTATACAGCCCTTAATCACAAGAAAGTCTCATAGGTCTTCACATGCCCACTTTTGCCAACATCCCCTGATCTTAAACCCCCAGGAGGGCAAGGAAAAAAAAAACAAAAAAAAACATCGGGAGAAAAATGGGAAACCTTGAGAAGGTACCGCAGATGGGGGAATCCCCCTTCCAGGATGATCAGGCTGCAATGGATGCTGAGTGGGCAACATTTAACACATATGATGCTATACAATCTTAGTTGAAATAGTGAGAATGTCCATTCAAATGAAGCATTGCAAATCCGGTAAACAATATAAAATGTTAGCCACAACTGAAAATGGAATACATATGATATAGTGTGTTTGTACAGTCGATTTTAGAGGTAATAATATTGCTAATAAAATATGTAGAACATTCTCTATTATGCCGTTTACCTCATTAAGCCTTTCTCTGAAACTCGCTAAAAAAAAATCACCCTGTACGATCCACCACTGTAAACTACAAGCATAATAATAAAACATACGGGTGATGTCACACTAATGCAGAGTACAGGAAGCTTTTATCCGGCCCGTGCTGCATATGAACACATTTGCCTTATTATAAAGCCACGTTACTCGCGCTGTAATCAGCCTTTTCCAGAATCCATTAACAATCCAATAGCGGCGGCTTAATGATTCTCAAAAGGCGGCAGGAAAAGAAGAAGAGACTTTTTTTATTTCATGGTGCAATCTTTTTGATTTGAAAACACTCAGGCCCCATTGAAATTCATGTTTGGTTTCATGCAGATACTGGACGCAAAAACGAAAAGCCAGCTGGTAAGCTCAATTGGAACTGAACATTTCTATTAAGCACTGTGATTGACATGAATGTGATTGCACTCTTTCAAAAAACAAACACCCACGTTATTGGATTAACAAGACGTTTTTAATTTGGGCATAATTTGCATAATTCCGCCCCCACTAAGTTTCTCCACAGCTAGACTGGGTGAAGGCCTGCCCTTTTTCAGATGATGGTCAATTGCACCTCACGCTATGAGCTAGCTAGTCTTGTCGCACAAAAAGCCATAGGCATTGGCCCCCGGGGGTCGGTGAGCAGGGGCCAATTTGCATGAGGCAAGACCATCCCATCAAAACGGAACGGACTGATTTCAGTGAGGCCAACAAATAGGGTGTAAAGTGGTCTCAAAGTCTTGCTCCTTGGGACACTTTGAATTTCGCAGGAATTTTATTAAGACGTCAGGGAACAGTTTTAAATCGTAATTAACAAAGAAAAATGCATAACACACGAGTTCTCCTGTAAGTAACATTTTAGTAAAGTAAAAACTCAAGGGTGACATATAATGGGCTCTTTAAATGTTTGTATACAAATACGTATTTAAGTCTCTGGGATCTGGGGATGTGGGTAAATGACCAGCTAGGAGGGTTTAAGGCTGCAACTAAAAGTTATTTTAATAATGGATTAACCTGTTGATTATTCGATGAATCATATTATAAAGACATGTTTTAATTTCCATCATTATTTCAAATTGACAGTGCAGAAAATGCACAACCATGAATTAACATTGATTTTAGCTTGGTTTGTACCATTTTAAATTCTTTTCCAAACGATTGATCCCTTTTCAAAAATACCACTGGTCAACAAATTTTTACTACATTTTTTTAATCAGATATTCAAGTAGACGTTTTTAGATTAATTTCTTGAGCTGATTCTTGTTTTTTGTCTGCCACATCAGGATTTTATAAAAATAATAATAATAATAAAAAGAAGAAGAAGAAGAAGAACACGAAGATGAAGATGAAAAAGTAGAAGAAGAAGATGAAGATGAAGAAGAAGATCGAAGAAGATTATTTATGAATTAAGGGTTCGGTTCAACAGCAGGAGGATTTTTTGTTACCGAAATGTCATAGCTACAAATTATAACGAACAAACAACAAAACAAAAACAAAGAAATATACATATCTCATAAACCCGATGTGCTAGGCAAAAAAGTAAAGTCAGTTTTAAATCAGCATCAAAAAGATGTTTAGGGACATATAAAGCCATCTCTGATTAAAATCTGCCGTTGACCAGTGTAATTATCAATCAATTTGATAATTGATTGGCTGTCGATTAATCGTTGCACCTATAGGTGGGTTTTTTCATTTATTTTCAATCCGCACACAGAGAGGTGACATGCTGCATATTGCTATGACTGTTTTGCTGTCAAAACAACACTTAAAAAAGGTTTGGATAAATTTACGACGAGAAAATATTGAACACCATTTTTTTTCATTGAACGTGTTACCATAGTTTTGCTAATGTGCTGTTTTACAAAAAATTGTAAATTAGCCAACTGAAAAACGCACCTTAACTGTTTTGGGGGTTTTTTTGTACCACATATTACAACGTGACATGGAATGAGCTGCTTGACATCAAGTGTTCATCCGTATCCCAGGGTGGCGGTCGAGCAGACTCTCAAAGGGTCCGGCAGGAAATTGAGATTTAATGAGCTATGTGTTATGCGGCTTTGTCTCAAGGCTCCTTGCTGGATGTCTGCGCCTCAGGTCAGCCTAGTTAACATGCCCACTTATGCATGAAAGCGACATTGTTCTCGGCGAGAATGACTTGCGACTGAACCGGAGAGCGAATGCGACGCAGCAGCCGGAGCTGATCTTTGCGGCCAATATTAGAAGCAAACAATGGCAACTAGATGACATAATGAAGTATGATTGAAAGGGAGATCAGATACAAGTCTCGGTGCTTTTTATGGTTGAACGTATTGGAGTCATACTTACTCTCTATGGGCACTTGTGTCACAAAACAAATCCAGTCCAAGAGATTTTTGTTCTGACAATGAGGACGGTTCTTGTACCATTTGGTCGACAAATATTTCCCTCTTTTTTTTTCCACATCTGTCATACTGCTTTCCTGACAAAGATGTCACATCTTACTTTGAACTCTATAAAGCCCAAACTTTACTTGAATATAGGAAAAATGGCATTTACAGATACTTTTGTAAAGGTGACCCACCTAACATTTGATGTTACTTAAGCATAATTTAGTGATAGCGTAGCATCACAACTAGAACATGCGTCTCAGTCCTGACTAAAAAGTACAATTTGGCTAAAGTTAATTTCAAGACATGACCCAGAGTCAGGGTGATTTTCCCCATTTTGTGTTTTGGATAAAAACGACAAGAGAATGGCATCATGCAAAGTTTGTAAGTCAAAAGGTAAGAGACAAGAATACAACATCATCCGGCACTATAAAAAAACACAGTGGCTACGTTTACATGGACAACATTTCTTTAATCTGATCAGAGTTCGGATTAAAATTATGATCGGATGCACTATTTTCATGGGCACTAAAAATATTAATCAGATTAGTACTTGGTTGTTCATGCATCACACTTTTGATTGGAAAAAAATATTTTGACATGCACAGATTGACCAAAAATAACGGAAGTAGTAGTAGAAGAAGAAGCCGTAGCGACTTACGTGTCAACAAAATATCGCTCCGTCCATTTCTACTTTAAACGTTAATGTTATTTTGCATATTTTTCCCGTTCGCACTGCTAACTCGAGTTAACACTTCCTAATGGAGCTGCAAATGTACCAGTTCAGTCTTGCGCCCGGCATGTCTATCGCTCGCTCTGCTTCTACTAGCTTCCAGGAATAACAGAAACACGTATACTGATGTCACAGACATGCGCGGTAAAGACGGTTTGTTACAAAATTTCAGAATAAGCGTTTTCATGCACGGCAATAAACAATTGACATAAACACATCTCTCGTTCAGAATAAAATCTTGATCAGAATGGCCTTGATCGGGTCAGAAAATGAATGGGCTGTGTACATGAAACATTTTTGTTCCGATCAGGCTTTTAATCCGGGTAAATGTGTCCATGTAAACGTAGCCATTGACAGGTGAAATAGGTTAACTTCACAATTGAGCGCACAGAGAGCTGGTCAAACATGACCTAAGCTTCATGTTGGTTATGTGTTTGATTTAGCAGACAATATACGTAGAATTGTTTGAGACCGTTAAAAAAAATAAAATAAAAAGATCAGATACTGAGTGCAAAGTTGCAAACAAATATTGCTCGACTTGAGCGCCGGCTAACTTTCAAGCAACTTGCCTTGATTTTTGCCACAAGAATATAGGACTTGTTTTGAAATTTGAAGGTTAATTTTTGAGCCTTTATACCCACTTCACCTACATGCTATGCTGTTGCAAGTAAAAATGGTTGGGAAAAAAAGTAGCCCACGAAACGCTGGTCGGCTGTTCTGTTGCTATTAGCTGTGACGCATATTCCCCAATGCATTTCATTTCCATTCTGTCAATAACATATTGATCTAATCAATCATCATTTAATTTGAAGCGTCTGCCTCCCAGCCTGGGGGGCCTTCACACATCTTCTCGTGTGTGTGCATGTGCGAGAACGAGAGTGAGAGCCATTTTACACTCGAGTCTGATCTGTGGCTTGTCGCAAATTTATTTTTAGTGCATAAAAATGAAAATGATGATGAATGGAAAGGGCGGGAAATGAAACCTCACTTTAAGATTTGGGAGGGAAATTATTATTTTATTTCATTTTTGCCCTGGCACTTAAATTAGAGAGATAATAATAGTGACAGGGAACCCTGTCCCGAAAGTACACTTAAACATGATGAAGACTTGATTAAGTCAAAGACTGCCTAGTGTACACTTCATGAAACTAATATTCACTTAAATGCTTTCACCACAAGTAAATAGTAGACCCTGCACCCCAAAAAAGCAAAGCTTCAAAGAGACCATCAACAATTAAGAGCCTCAACATTGTTTTCCCAACAATTTTACAACTGTCCTAATTACGATGTCAAGTTTTCTTACCCCAAGGATAAGAAATTATCGCATACTTTTCACACCCAACTTTTTATCTTCTTGAAATTAGCTAGTTTTGAGAGAGTCATCCTGTCTCATGCAAAGGGAGCCCGGGCTCACCCTGTCACCCCTCTACTGCTGGGACAAAGCTGGCCAGATGGGAAAAAAAAAATCAATTGCAAAGCAAACATGAGCCATGCCAAAGGTAGCATGGATGTTATTTTCCCTCGCGGAGGCAGCACTTCTTCATCAAATTACACTTGTTAGTTACACTGCAGATGTGTGTAGCACTATAGATCCACTACACAAAGACTGAAATATTTCATGATATTTTTCTCAAATGTGTGGTTATAGCCTTTAGCTAACCGAAAACCCAAATCATCCATCTAAAAAAAAAATGAAATGGGCTGAGGGAGAAAAAAACCCCTCAAAAACCTCATTGGTTGAGTAAATGTTGGTTCAAGGAGACAGTTTAAATCAATTAGGGTGATGGACTAATTTCATTCAGCATACTCATCTGTTGCTGAGAGTGGCTCTGCCTCCTCCTAAAGCCAAAAACGTGATCAACGACTAGTCGTAACGTCATGCTCAAAGCAGTAAAGTTGACTAGTCAACTATTTTGTACAACCCCTAGCCTAGTGGGTAATCACTGGTAGCCAACTATTTGAAAACAACACATTACAAAATATATACATTTTAAATAATGTGGATGGATGGTCACCCCTCCCCCCGCCCCCCTCCCCTCCAACAGATCGTACCACATGGTTGAAGCATAGACTAAAAGCATCATATCAAGCTGTATTCTTTTCCCACATTACCAGCCCGTCACCACAGCGCTCTCGTCTCATCTCAATGCTTAATGGAGCCTCGCATCGGTCTAATATCTGGAGGACGCGTTGTTTATCATTACATGTGGGATATGCTGGCCTACGCCGTTGCATTAGGCTAAATAAATGTACTTTTATGGATCATGCTCATGCTGCGTGCAGGGTTCATTGTCACCAGAATGACACTGAGAGGTGGTGGGGGTTGTTATTAAATCACTCATCCCTCCGCCGGGGGTCTGCCATTGCATATAAGAAATATATTCAAGGAATTATGCTCCCAAGGCTGGCTCGGGTGGAATAAATCCAGCGGCTGTCAGAGGGTGAGATGCCGCAGGAAGTGAGTTGAGGACATGGAGTTGCAGATCCCTTGGATGCCATCAATTTAGATGGGAATTATAAACAAAAAGATGTTATTATTCGCTACGGCACTGGAGGGCCAAGGCGGACCTTCAATGCTACTCGTGCAAGATTCTTCGTGTCCATCTCACTGGAGGAAGTGAGAGGGATATGTTGTTGAGGCGTGCAAACAGCTGTCAGCATTGACAGCGACGTGAGCAAACGAATGAGTGAATGACGTGCTGGCAGGACACACATTTGAATGTATTCATTTCAAAATGAAAATATTGTCTTGGAAACTGCTTTGAGATGTCATGCAGACCTTAACTCACTGATTACTCATTACAGCTCCGAAGGCGCTTTAAATCCCAGTATGGCATCAGACGTTTGGAGGAAAAGGGCTCAAACTGGGATCATGGCAACTGGGCAGGTTATTTTCTTCACACCAGTAGAGAATTGTTCAATTCTCTAAAAATAATAGGAGACACCATAAAATGCTTCTCGGTTTTTAATCCACTCCAACGACCTTGATTTGACATAACACAACAACTCAGCAGCAATTTAAGGTTTGCTTTTTATTTGCTTCTCAATAGGATTTTCATTCTGACACGACACATTGCCTACGCAGTACAGCTGAATAAAAATGCATGTGAGATATTCAAAAATATTGGGTGGATAAATTGGAAATATATGACATGCAGGGGCGGAGCCAGAACGTGGCTAATGGGTGGGCCTGGAAAAATCAGGGTGGGCCTGAATATTTCTCTCACTTCGCACAATCCTCCTGTCTCGACACATCGTATATTCAAATAAAATGACAAACCGAATAATATGAAGCTCAGATCTTCCTTAGACAACCACAATTATGTCATTCTTCATATTCAATAAAATTAAAACACACACACACACACACACACGCACACAAGGAAACAGAAATTCAAAAATAATTTAATAATAATTTAAAAAATTTAAGTATATATTTTTTGCTTGAATCTCACAGGGTGGGCAGTCTGTCAATCTGGGTGGGCCTGTGCCCAGGCACCATAACTCCGCCCCCTGGTGTCATGTGTCATCTTCCACACCGCTTATCCTGTACAGGATCGCGGGGAGGTGCTGGAGCCTATCCCAGCTGACAACAGGCGAAACTACACCCTGAACTGGTCGCACGCACAGACACCGTCACTGAGCAGGAACTCAGGCGTGTGTACCACGACACCATCAGCGACTTCTAAATAGGAAATACCAACTGAACCAAAACCACATATTCAAGATTCTTTCTTGGACAGAGATACTGAAACAATATAAGAGTCAAGTTTTAATTGACACGACCTTAAAAACTAATGAAGTCAACAAGACTCCAAAGAGGTTTTAGGCAGATACCTACCCACAGATCTGACACTTGACTTTAAGTGCTTCAGCCATCTTGGGCCACTTATGGTTTTAAACAGGAGTCTTTCTCTGGCATAGAGACTAAATAACCAATCCATTAACAGACAAAGCATAGAACAATAATCCCTAAAGGTTTTAAAGTCAAACCACAAATGTGCTTTGCAAGAATATGTTGTATGCAGGCCCACTAGTCGAAACATGGCTAGTGGCTGAGGGCTCAGGTAACGACCAATCACGGCTCACCTGTTTTCTGAAGCTGAGGCATGATTGGTTGTTACTTGAGCCCTGAGCAACTGTGATGTCATTTTTCAGTCAACAGAAGCGACAAAATGGCCGCCCCCCCTAAGATGGCTAAAAACATACGGATTTTGCTGCTTAACTCACATTCCACAAACGCAATATTCATCAGAATGCCGTGTTTAAAAGGGTGAAGGTGTGTAGAACATATTATTGCAAAGAATTTTTGGGGAGTTAACTTCCTTTTTAAGATCGGTAAACTAGCAGGGAATGTGCACTGAAAGACATGACAATAAACCTCGGGTACTTCCTGAGCTTGGTTATACAGTGGTACCTCTACTTACGAACATCTCGTCATACGAAATTTTCAAGTTACTAAACGCCTCAACAGGAAAATATTGCCTCTTCTTACAAAAGAAATTTCAGGATATGAAAGGTAAAAATACAGTATGGGCTGCTACTCGCAGCTCCGGAGTTTCCTGAACGCAACATTCTCAAAGCTGCAATGACATTGGCTATTACCTACCATCCTCCTGGCATCCCATTGGATAAGAGGGGCCTCTACCGTATGGGTCTATGTGTGATAGATAGACAGGTAGAGAGATATTTTCTTCCAGGACCAATTAATTTCGTAAGTAGAGGTACCACTGTACTGTATATCCTTTAAAATCAAACCTCTGCTTTACAGACTTAAAAAAATATATGGTATACAACCATATTTGCTAAAAAGACAATGGCAATGGGTCTTGGATGGTTCATTTGCTTTCAAAGCGATACAGTTGACGAGTGTATCACGATATGAGTTTTTCATAACAGTCGATGTCGATATTGATCAAAGTGTATATACATATTGAGGTAAAAGGATGAATTTAGGTATTTTATTTCAAAATATTATATTTCCCCCTAAAAGGAGGTTGAAATAAGTGTAAGAAAATCAAATTGGACAATTTAAAAATTAAATAAATGTCTTTTTAAAAATAATGTTCTTTTTAGGGTTGGGCAAATCACAGTGTGCGTATTTCATATTAGTCTGTTGATTTATTTAAGATAAAAGCAATTATACATTGGTTAAAAAAAAAAAAAAAACTAAAAACAACTATCAGGAGGAAAAATATAATTCAAAATATCTGGCAGTAAAACACGCTTTTGTGATCCAAATAGCGTTTCAGGTGCTTGTAAATGTGGCACAAATATAACGTTATCCTGGTGCCTCTGCCTACAGCACACAGAATGACAGGGTCAGGGTTTGCCTCCTGATTATTATTATTATTATTATTATTTTTTATAAATCGCTATTATAATGAGTGGAATTTCTATTGATATTGATCAGATGCGTAATCACGATGTATATTGATATTGAATTATTGCCCAGCCCTAAAAGCAACACAGCTATTTATGTGGCATGGAACAAAAATCCCTGAAAGTCTATGACCATAGTTGTCCGTCCCTTTGTGGAATAAGGCATGTCTAAAAAAAATTAAATATAAAAAACAATGCTAGGTCCTTGCTCAAATTAGACTAAGAAAATGTGGATTTACTCTATCCATTCTTTCCATTTCATTAGCCTACTGTCTGCCTCGGTTTTCAAAAAACTTAGAGCACAACAATTCACATCAAGTCATTTTCCTTGATTCAACCTTATTTACCATGATTACCATGACCTCGATGACTGACAATTTAAACACAACTTTAGCAGACACGTTGATGTTTTGCATTGAAATTGTGACAGTAAGTTTAAAATGTTTTATGCAATTATGCTATAAGGCTAATAATTTCTAATTGCAAGATGGTAATGTGAGAAGCTGTCATAAACATGTGGCGATTCACTCCTGCACCATCGGTGGAGTAAAGGGTTAATACAAAAAAACATAAAAGCAAGCAATCTGGAAGTCAGGATGTGCAAAGATCAACCTGCCGACAGCAGCAAAGGTGCCAACATCACAGCTGTGCACTGCAAAAAGCACATGTACACACACACGCACACACACGCGGACAAGGCTGTTGGCACACAGACATACACATAAATGTGACCCACCTGTCCCCGAAAGCAGTCAGCCAAAGGGAAAGTGCCGAAAGATGTAGTCACAAGTTCAGCTCAAATTTATGCATGAAATGTGCAAGTCATCCCTCAACTCACAGTCATAATTCCCCCCCCCCCCCCACCCCCCATTTCCACATGCACGCCATTGTTTACGACGTCAAGGAATCACATTCCATCCACTTCCAAATGTCAAAAGGTGTCTGGCTCATTTCCACTAATCTTTTTTTTCAACTATCAGCGAGGCTGCAGATTTCGCCTTTGGACATCGACTCCCAGAAATCACCTTCATCACTCTGATCTGTCTTCTGCATGATAAAAAAATAAACAAATAAATAATAATACTAATACAAAAATATAAAGTGTCAACATGTCATCCTCACAAGACATTTTACCCTCAAATACAATCAGCCCTACCCTCTGGGAGAAAAACACTATCTCCAGGCTATTTTTCTTCACCATCCACAAATTGATCACTGATTGACTCTGCACTGATATGGAGCTGTTGTGGGGCTCACTCATACTGATAATCGGGCATAATTTGAGCCTAACTGCCTCCTTCCGTTAAAAGTCAGCAAAAACCCAAATTATCGTGTATACCACACACTATGGGCAATATTCTCCCGTTTGCGCTTTTGGTCCTTTCCTATGCGTCATGCCTATGTGTATACTCCCAGGCAGACTTATTCCACAAATACCGCGCATAACCTGGGCATGAGTGTGCAAACACCAAAGAGGCGTGATTCGTTGAATTCTGAGGGAGACTGGCTGTAAATCACGGAGCTCTCCTTAGACTTGTGCATTGCATAGAAATCCTTGTCAAAAATAAAACACACTTAAACACTACTGGTGTAAAAAAAAAATCGATAAAGGAACAATCGACAAAAAGCATTTTTTTCATGTATAAAATCAATTGTAATTGAAGCGGAATACTGTTCTCATGACTGAATACATGTTTGGATGGCCATCCGTAAAAAACAAGGGCTTGCCTGCAGTTTCATGTACAGTATGTGAAATATTTATGAATAAAACGTGTCCACGTTCTCCCTCTGAATGAACAATAAACACGTTCAGATTCCCAAAGCTACATTTTTTTAAAAAACTTTATTAACATTTGCACATCCCACAAATAGTATTTTTACATCCAGGTGTAGCAGTGCGATGAAAGAACCAAACATCAATCTTCAACTTTGAATAACACACCGTGATGGCGACACACGAGGTTGTGACTCAAATGGACGTCATTTCCGCATGTTACTTTCAACTGTCAATAAATATTCATGTCAGTCACCACAGGAATGAAGCAGCCAGTGGCCTCTTCGCTCCAAAAGTATGCTTTTGTGCTGCGTTCTTTGAGCTTGTTTACCTCTGCTTGTGTATTTGCTGTACTACAAAGACCAGTATTACTTGCGGTTGAGCATGCGCAGAGTTTCCCGCTCGAGTCTGTGCGCCGCAGTATCTTTGCCTTTTTCGCCCTCCTCTGTTTCTTCTCCGTCCACCTCTCAGCAGTAATGGTAAGTACAGCAGCTTATGTTTTTATTTTAATGTATTTTCATTTTTTTATACAAAGCATTTTGATTAACTTTGATTAACGGTGAAATCCGACATACGCGGAAATTCAGGTTACATCGCCAGCGTAGGAAAGGAACTCGTTCGTAAATTGAGGACTTCCTGTATAAACTAATTATTAAATAGCTAACTCACATTGAACAATCACGATGTTGATAGTTGTTGTATTTGTGGGAGCGCTGTTAAAAAAAAAAAGGAAAAAAACTCCAAAGGCCAGTCTTGCCGACACCATGTTTGAAGCGGAGCTGTTCCTCATAGTTGTAGCAGAAAATGCCCATGGACTTCACCAATTCATAGCACAGCTAAGACACCACAATTGCCGACTCACAGTGATTTTGATTAGCTTGATTCAAATGTTTTGGCTCAGTCTCTCATACATACATTTTATAGCTTTCTTAGAGACGGTTACAATGTGTGGCAACATACTGTATGTTGTCACCACATTCGAGCTTCAAGTGCAATGTTGTGTTGCACATTTACGTGGTGCTGGAGTTTGGCCTCGGAAAAGTGCATTAAGTCGATGAGAGAATGAACGGAAAGCCACATCAGACAGGGAACACGAACATTTTAGGGTTGCTGAAATAGCAGACTTAAATTGATGGATGTGTTTAGCACATGGGAGAATAAAAGAGCGGATGGAAAAAAATCTATCCACACATACTGAAAGCAAGCAGTGCAGCAAAGAGACACATTTGAAAATGAAAATAATACATTGACGGGAATACAAAAAAACCCACAATTTATCCACACAAAACCTGAATTTGGGTTGTCGCTGTTGGTCTTTGTGATGCATCAAACCTTAGAAGCAGTATTATGCACCGCATAATTGTATTTCAAAGTCTGTGAGTTTTATACAGTCCCTCTACTTGATTTGTGGATGATTATTTTCAAAATGTTTTTAATTAATATTTTTGTTGATTATTTACTACACAATACATACCGTGATGTGTGTGTGTTTTTTTTACTCGTACACGATAAATTCACACAATTTGGAAAACTAAAACTAATAAAAAATAAACTAAAATGAGGCATTTCGAAAAAAGTAAACCTAATCAAAGCTAACAAAAATATTTTGTAAACTAATTAAAACTAACAAAATGTAAAAATGAAAACTCAAAACAAAATTAAAATGAACTATAATTAAAATGACCAAACTACTATAACTCATGAGTTAACTCAGGCATGAATCTGGCTAAGGATGGGAATTTGTAATTTGTGAATTTAATGACATGCCATTCATCAATCAAACTAGTCCGAGATTGTTCATTACAACAAAAAGGTTCAACTTACTGCCACAGCAGCAAAGGAATCATGCAAGTGTTTTTGCAGATGACTCGATAGGAGCATTCACACAATGAAAACGGCACAAAGAGAAGCTGATGAAAGAACGGCTTCATTAACGGTAATGAGCCTGCCCGAAGCATGGGCACACCCTAAGACTCTTTTTGTTGCAGCTTTGCAGATGGAAAAAAAAAAAACGGCGGGAATGAAAAGTACCAAGAGTCAGTTCACACTATGAGGCCGACTTATGACTTTGCTGGTGTCAAGTCACTCGTGTTAATTACATCAGCCTTCATCATTTGTCACAGGTATGGCATCATTTACACTTACGGAGAGGGAGAGGGGGTTGGAAAAAGCAGACTCATTAGGGGTTCATAACAACAAAATACTTAACTTAACATTCAACTTTAATGCTCGACTACTTTAACAAACAACCAACTGAAACAAAGGCTAACTTCACACCGCAGGCAAATGCGACCCAGATTGGATATTTTTGCACATATGTGACCTGTATCAGATTTTTTTATGAGAGTCTGAATGGCTTGATTACGAGTTTTTCAAATGCAACCTGGGCCACTTTCATATGTAGTCCTAGATTGGATACGTTTCAGATTTTTTGCAATTTGCCGCAGTCTGAACGGGCAGGTCGCATATATCCGACATTGACATCATCGAGACCCCAAAATGTGCTCTGCGTGGGTGAAGGGAGAGTGCTAGCAACGTGGCTAATGGGTGGGCCTGGAAAAATCAGGGTGGGCCTGAATATTTCTCTCACTGAACACAATCCTCCTGTCCCGACAAATCATATATTCAAATTAAATGACAAACCGAATAATATGAAGTTCAGATCTTCCTTAGACAAACACAATTATGCTATTCTTAAAATTTAATAAAATAAAAAAACACAAACACACGAAACACAAATTCAACAATGATTTAAAAATAATTCACTAAAAATGTAAAAAAAACCTCCCAAATACTGTATTTCTACCTCCTACCGAATCACACCACTGTAGAAATGCCCCAACATGCTGGACCACATTTACATCCGTAAACAACTTACATCGTGAGTGACGTCGTTTCTTACTCTGCGCATGCGGGTCACTTAGGGGAAGGATATGTTCACACAGCAGAGAGACCGAGGTCGCATTTAAGATGTAATGTGAACGCTTACACAAAAAACATCGGATTTGATCAAAAAATTTGAATCGAGCATTAAGAATTGCAGTGTGAACCTGTAGCCAATGTGCTGTTCAGAAAACGCATTTGAATATAAAAATGTCTAGCCTTGGAATTTGCTCTGAAGTCAAAACAAAATGGATGACTTCCTGTCCAATTTCATTCATGGGTCCTTGAGACTTTTTTTGTGTCCTGTGATGACACTAAGTAATCTGTGAAACTACTGTATGGGGGATTTCCAATGTTTTGTGGGGGTCATGTTCTGGATCCCTAAAATACATACAGTACATACATACAAAATACTGTACATACAAATAACGGTGTGTTTTTGGACATGTTGATGACCCCAATAAGGCCTTTCATAATTAAATGATTCCAGGAGGTCCTTCTCACCTGATACACACGCAAGCCCAAACTCATTGTAAGGCAAAGCCTTGAGTAAATAACATGTCTGCTGCAATTTGTTCTTTGGCGAGCCAGAGGACAGTCTGCAGTGCTAACAAAAACTGATGGAATGTGTGGCTCAATTAGTTTGGTTGTTTTCTCTGTTTTGGACTTTAATTTGATTCTGTTCTGGATCGTTGCTCTTTCCGACAAGCCACTGCATCTTCCAAAAAAATAACAGTTGCCATCGGACTTGGAGTTGTCATTTCTCAGGAAGGAAAAATACAGGAAGGGGTGGTGGGATATGAAACTATAAACCAGAGGGTGGGAGATTCCAGTCACATGACACAGACTTAAGTCTCCAAATTTAGGACTTGGGACTTGCTTGGCTGAAACTTACAAAGACTTACAAAAAGTATATAAAATGAGGATACGAAATGGTGAAAATCAACAATTGTCTCCATTCTCAAACACTTTTTGCATGTCTACTAAATATGTATTGAAACCACGGCCCTCTAAATATTGGATGCTACTTTATTCTAGCATCTCTCTTATGCCTATACATATGCCTACCCATTTTTCCACTTAAAGGTTCCAGTGGCTGAATAGTATTCCATCAGATCGTCGCAGGGCCTTTCTATGCCACGACGAAAGCCACTAGCTACTGGTTAACTCACAAGCTAATAGGAAAATGTAAACCAAGCAACTTGCAGTTGTGCTGGCTAGCCAGTAATGTGAACCAAGGTGTCACTGGGTGCAGTTTGAACCATACCATAAAAACAAAAAAAAAGGAAACTGACAGAGCTGGGCACTTGAGCCCTTTTTGCCACCCTTGACCAGGGTACCCTTCCGGCCGCGACCCTCCGGCCATATTCATAAACATTGTCGGCCCCTGCCCCGTTCGGTCCCCCCCCCAAAAAAAGCGTACGTGATTGACGTCGCCGCGGGAGAGATTCTAACGGCAGAGGCTTTTTAAAGATCATTAGCTGGATGATTTACAATTCGAACCCGCTGTGGACACGCTTCAAATGCACTAGTAGTACTTACCCAGCTGTGTGTGCTTACTTGCATTGCGAGCCCCGGGGTTGGATTTGTCCTATTCTACAATTATTTGGGTCCAACAGACGGCCAGAAGTTGCGTGAAACAGTGGCATTCCAAGTCGGGGGGCGTCGCTTCAAAAGGACAGCGACAACAATGGATATCGTGCCTGCTACAACCATAAAGGGTTGAATGCGAAAACGATCTGGAAGGTGGCGGCTAAGGGGGGACGTGGGTGAGTAGCTTCTTTTTACACATACGCCGCTGCCAAACTAGTTTGCTTTGCAGCAGCAACGAGCTGCGTGGTGCATTCTCTCCTCCGTGTGGGAAACTGTATGTCATCGCAACATGTGACGTAATGGACCGATCAAAGCAGCAACAATTCCTGACGTGTGCGCGGCATGTGTTGCAGGCCTGTCGCCAATAGCACAATGTGTCGGTCATGTGAATCAATGCGGCATTTGTCGCTCTCGCCGTTGCGGGAGTAGAAAGAAGCCTAAAAAGAAGCCTTTCACCGAGTAGGCTGAGATGAACTTTGGCCGCCTCGCGAGCACGCCACACGCATGAGGGCTAATTAGTGGGCCGGACTAAAATCCAATTCTGACCATGCTTAGTCCAGCCCCTTTTTTTTAATTTGTCAGCAGCCACATGGGCATCCAGCCGGGCTGGAGGGTCCGACCTGTCCGGCCCAGGGACGGACTGCCCAGCTCTGGAAACTGAAATGGTAAAAACGAAACTTAAATTGTAAAAGCAATTTAATACTTTAAGCCCACAATTCAGTACTATATAGTTCTCAATGTTTGTGAACAGGGCAACTAACTAACAGAAGGTCAGATAGTGAATGCAAAATGGCTAATGTGCAAATACTGTTGTGACTCGTATGACTTATGACTTTCTTAAAAGCAAGTCAAGTCTTGCTTGAAATTTAGTGTGAACTCGACTTAAACTGCTTGATCTGTGCCTGAGACACTTCGGAGTGGACTTGGTTGAAAATTGAAAGTGTGACCTGCATATCACTCCCACCTCTGCTATACTGTATGGAGATGTAATGTAATAATCAAACTCTATTTTTGTCTCGCGGGCTGCAATGTGTCAACAGCAGCTTTGCCTTTGGGATTGTCTGTTTGAATCTGGTCACTGGCGAGAATGACGTGTGTGTGCGTGTGTTTGGCGGGTGTTGAACAGCAAGCGTCTCACCAATCATACCGCCGATTACGATGTCAGATTAATCCTGGAGGGGATGTGTGTCGCTCAATCACTGAAGGGAATGTTCAAGGCCGACAGAGACCTGTTACTAATGTTTATTCAAAGCAGTCTTTAATCCAAGAAATGTCAGTTATGTCAAATTACAGCAAAGATATTCGCAGTCGCTGTGTTTACAGATTCTAAGTTACAAACTCAGACCTTTATTAGAAGTGAGTCACACAGTGCTCTTTATACACTCTCAAACGTTTGGGTGCAGGGACCCCTTAAAAGAGGAGACATTTTTCCAAGTACTCTTCCTCCACAACTGAAAGCCAATTAAGCATAACTACCACATGTACCCCTAAATGCCATAGGAATTAAAATATTTGCATTAGTTTACATTCTAGTAGTTTCAAGAAACTAAGATGCTATTACAAAAACAAATGGGTTTTTTTTTCCAAGAAAAATAATCTATGAAAATAGATTTGTTTTTTTCATGATAAAGATGTATCATGATATTAAAATCAATGTTAAGATTTGAAGTGCATTTCCAAAAATACTTTATTCTCCTAATATTTGCCTACTATCCTGGAAAAGATAGCTTTATTCTTCAAACAATTGAACTAATAGATGTAGAGAAAATACCTGACTTCTATCCTTGGAAAAAATGGGACTTTATTCCTGTAATAATATGAATTTTGTCTGAAGCCCAGTTTGAGAACAACTTCTCAACACCATTCATCTTCCCGTTTATTTGGATCGCAAAACATTTTTCCTCTCATATAAATATCGTCATTTCCATAGTTAAAAGCGAAATGGAAAAACATTAAATCACAAAAATGATCATAATAGTGTCAAAATGAAGCCATAATACAAATATATTTGGCACCACACATTGCATCTTATGCATGTAATTCAATCATATTTTTAACTGCCAAACAAGTATAAAAATATGTTGACTGCGAACAGCAAAACCTTAAAAAGTCACTTACACATACACACAGAAATACAGAGGCATAGTAGGTTTAAGTGTTCATCAAAACTGAGGCAGTTTTACTCCCAGCAAGTATGTCTGTATTTTATCAGCATAACAGTATAATTGCCAAAGTCAATTTTGAACGTTTTTGGGAAACAAGGGGGACAAAACACAAAAATAAACAATAACACAAAAACAAACAGGAAACGTTCGGTTGCCTCAATACAAACTCTGCAGATTACCATGATTTGGGTGACTGACAATCACAGACATAAAAAGAAAAAAAAAAAAAAAAAACAAGGACAGTTTTTCAGCAAAATGAACAATCTGGGCTTACACTATGATAGTATTTAGAAAGTTACATATTTTTGGAAGTGGTACTTGGTGTCAAGTAAGTAAATACATTTGAGAACCGCTGCCTTAGAGGTTCAGTCACTCTGACAATTTATCACAGTGTTGCCATCATCCAAGCCGACTACAAGCTTCAGGGACGTGTTAGGTTGTTGGGTCAGGAGGCTTTTACGTCTGTTTCCACTCAGATTTGTCAGTAATAAACAGATACCCTTGGGTGCAATTGTCTTGGCGAGACAGTTCCTTCCCCGACCCTTCCGTCGGATCTCTGGCTCTCTTTGCCGCAATATATTTTTATTCACGCGGCCCAGGGGTTAGCCTTCATCGCCGTGTTGTCATATTCAATTAGCCAGAGGACTCACGTCAATATTTGTCTCACTTAAGCAGGTGTCACTAACCACGCTGAAATGGCACACCTGCTGCATGTGCAGCTGAGGGGAAAAGCGTAGGTCATGGGTATCCAAATTGCTAAGACGCATACATAAAAATTGAAAGACGTAAGGGCCACTTTGACAATCTTCTTTGTTTAATTTTATATTTCAATGCTAGCTATTTAAAAAAAAGAGACTGTGAACCTATAGAGCGTCAGTCAATTTAGAGCATTCTGACTGATCTTTCCAAGGCTCACAGATATTGTGTTTTAAGACTACATAAACACATAAACTACTAAATGGAAGATTAGACTATTTTCTTTCACTTCACACACAAAAAATTTTTTTTCCACCTTATTCCATTTTTTTATGTAATCCGAAGTAGAACATGGGTCGGCTACACCAAAATCACCTATTTTGTACCAAAAAATGCCCCCAAAAAAGCTTTTTGTGAAAAAATATATTTTCTAAGCATATAATATTTGCTAATATTTTTTGCGTTACTAATGCCTAAAACCAGGTATGTCCAAATCCGGCCCGTGTACAAATTTCTACAGGCCAGCAGCCCCCGGCAGTAGTTTTGACCACAGTACAAAATACACATGTAAGAAAAAAAAAAAAAAAAAAAAAAGCCATTTTATATTTAACCACCAGATGACAGCAGACCTGTGGAGCGCTTTGCCTCTCTTTAACAATTTTATGATTATTTTATGTTTGACAAACTTTACAAACTATTTTCACGCTATTTAGTAGTAGTATTTAGTAGTGTGTGTGCATGCCATGCATAAGTGTGTGGGTGTATGTGTGTGCATGTATGTATGTACATTACGTCAGCACTTCTACTTCTAAATCTAAATCATCTCCATCATCTTTTCTCTCTTTTATAACACTCTTTGAAGTAGATTTAACATGATAAAAACACCTTTATCAATCACAAGCTGCTTGTCATGGTCAAAATTCCAGAGAGGCTGTGATCTCACCCAAAAGAGACCCAATGCTGCCCTCTGCTGGCCATAGTTAGTGTTTTGTTGCTTGTTTTTTTTATTTACTTTCCCAACTTAATGATCAAACCAGAGTTGACCAAGACTTCGTTCCGCACGTTCCAATAATAAAACGTAGTTAACAAAGTTGTCGTCGCTCCTTGTTAGGATTCCCGTTGGCGACATTGCGCATCAAGAGTCAAACATGCTAAAACCTATTCACCAAGCAATTATATTAGTGTAATACAGGAGGTCCTCAGATTACGAACGAGATCCGTTCATACGCTGACGTACCTCATATTCTTTTTATTTCACTGATCACCACGTTGTGTGTGTGTCACTTATTTTTGTTTGATATTTTTTCTTCATTTGGCGGCGTGTCAGCTCGTGCATCGCCTGCGTGTGAAATGAAAATTACGTTCTCAACGCCAGTTGGCTGTTGCTAATGAGGGACGAGCTGGGATCACGTGGGTCCATTAAATATGCAGGGCGAGAACTCTGGGATGGTCAAAGAAAATCTTACCCATTCACGTTTTACTTTTTTTTGTTTTTGTTTTTAATCCGGAATGCCCTTAGATGCCATAAAATGGCTACAAACCCCCCAGTGTACATGCAAAAGCAGCACAGTTGGTCCAAGGAAGTTGTTATAGTTACCCTTGGACCCTTGTTGTTCATGAAAACTATGAATAATTGATGCTCATTTTGATGGCCATGAGATTAACTTTTTTTAATATATATATTTTTTTTCCAGTAAAAAAAAATGAATAAAAAAAGAAGCAGGTGATTTCATTAGAAAATCCAAATAAGCAAGAGATCAAGAAAACATAAGTGGGGTTTACTGTGAATAATGGGAGCCATCTTCAAAAAACAAATAAAATAAAATAGGAAATAGGTGAATCTGCATCAGTTTGAATCTGTGATGCGGAGGAGCTAAATTTAGCCTGGATTATTAGCACTCCAACTACTCGTGTCGTGTCCAGGTGTGTCTCATCAGTTTACTTGAATTTTGTTCACTGTTTTCTCTCATTCGGAATATTAGAACGCAATATTACAAAACCCAAAAGTTCATACTACACACACCACTGAGTTTGTATTATTTAAAAGCCCTTAAAGGGGAAATCAACCCAAACACATTTTTTTCAAGAATGTGTTCCCGGCAGGCTCACTAGTTGAAACACGGCATTCTGATTAATATTGCATTTGTGGAATATGAGTTAAGCAGCAAAATCCACCCTTTTTGAGCCATCTCAGGGGGAAGCCATTTTATCATGTCTGAAAATGACATCACAACTGCTCAGGGCTCAGGTAACGACCAATCACGGCTCAGCTTCAGAAAACAGGTCAGCCGTGATTGGTCGTTACTTGAGCCCTGAGTAATGTTGATGTGATGTTATTTCAAGTTGACAGAAGTGACAAAATGACTGCCCCAGAAATGTCTAAAAATGGGTGGGTTAACTCTTATTCCACAAACTATAGCATAGGGCATGCTCTTGAAAAAAATATGTTTTGGTTGACTTCCACTTTAAATGTTCCAATCACTGCAAAATAAACTAAGTCAATCTCACAGGTTACTTCATTAGGCACATCAGTGCCATCTGATGACATGGGAGAGGCAACATATAGAAGCAGCACTCTAAAGTTGCAGTACTGCAAACTGCAAATGCAATCATAAACATGTTGAGTTAATTAGCCTTTTTGCTATGTGTCTCATTCCATCCGTTTTGGGCCAGCTCTCCAGGCTTCTTGTTCAACGTTCAAGAGTGTTGAATCTTTTAGTCTGAATCTTGGCGGGACCGGGCTTGCACTTGTTAAACATCTCTGCATTATATATGAAGAAAAGCCACATGGTTTCAGCAGAAAGATGATTTCCTGGTAGCACACACACACACACACACACACCCCTACACACACACACTTTTTAGTTATTTATTTTGTTTAAGTTGTTGGCCTTGGTCGACTTCTGTCATAGCTACCACCTCTTGACTGAATGATGGCTTAAATGGGCTAACGCCTCAAATAATAAGAAAAAAATGCCAAGTTGAAAAAAAGGACACTGCTGGTTATAAAAACGTATTTTTTTGGGTGCACAACCCTTAAAAATAACTATGCACCTACATGGTACCCAAGCAACAGGACTACAAGTCTACAATGCCAAGTAGAACCTCGAGAAACAATGAAATTGAATTCTGGATGGACTTGAAGAACACCTGCAAAAAACAACCCAAGCGCTCTTATGTGAACTAATGTGCCTTAATTGCACATCCAAGCCACTTTCATTGTGCATTTAAGTGTTTGGCGGTGTGGAATTAAGTGGAAAATAATTGGTTGTGTGTCCGGGCTTTTCGATACACATTTCCATCGTTCGTTCCATAATGAGCAAGTTCATAAACTCCAGACTGGAGCAGCAGGTCAAAAACACACGAATTGGTAATAATTGTAATGATATTACGACCCGTAATGTATCGTTTTTGTTCGATTTGGATGAAAAGCAGCTGTTTATCAGCACAAACACGAGAGTCCACAGTACTCGCACTCACCAGGAAAGCAGCGGTACGTTCCGCGTCTCTTCGCCGGGTACTCGATCGGCTCTTGTGCGGACCTCCGCCGCCGACGCCGCTGCCGTCACGTCCACCCTGCAGCCGAGAAAATCTACACAGGAGTCCGAAGGTGCTCAGCGGGCGACAGCATCCATTCCCGCAGTAGACGAGCTCTCATCCACTTTGGGTCCCGTTGGTGCGGTTTCAGTTGAAGTCCGCTCAGTAGTCAGCTTCCGCCGCTGCAGCCCGCTGGAGTCCCTCTGCAGGGTTGCATCCCAGCAGCTGACTGACTGACTGAGGGTGGGAGGGATGGTAGGACGGTGGTCCTCCCCACTCTGCAAGTGAGGGTGAGGAGTGGCATCCCTCACAACACCTATGGCCACTCACTTCTTATTGGCACCGCAAGATTTTAATGTTGATGATGGGGTCTTTAACCAACATGAAGCGATAAACATGCACGGTTTAATGCAATTATTATGTATTATGTATATCTTTATTTCTTTTGAAATGACATTGTAGGGCTAACTGGTTTCCAAACGAGAGCTACTCTAATTAGTTGTAGTACAATAGCAGCGAGTATAATTTAGAACTTTAGAAGCAATGTTATTTGGAAGCATGCATTATGACCGAGGTTATTAAATTAACGAAAAAAAATCAAACTAAAATTGAAAAAAAAAACAAAAACAAAAACATTTTCGTTAATAAAACAAAAATAAAAGCATCTTACGTTTATAAAGTTAACTAAAATTAACTAATTATAGCGAAAATGTCCTCTTTTTATCTTTGCCAATTCATATAATGTATGAACTTTCCGATTTTTAATGTATTCATTTTGGTATTGAACATAGCTAAAGAAGAACCGTTACCGTCTACTTTATTACACATTACTTAGCGACCTTTTTATTTTAAATCTATATCCAATGATAATAATAATAATAAAAAGAAGAAGAAGAAGAAGAATACAAACCAACAACATTAGCCCCCGGTTGCTAGCATGACTTTGGCCCAATCCCAATACCCACACTTGCACCCTGCGGTCCTCACTGAAGTGTATATGTAGTCGAAGTGCAGGTAGTGTTCAACAGTGTAGGTTACAGGTGTACAAAAATTGCAGAATTGGGAAGGTCCATGTGACGTCATCTTACAGGGGCGTAAGGCGATAGGACTTTCGACAACACGGGGCACGGTTGTTGTTTTGGCAATTTTGCTGTTTAAAATTATATTAAAACTTCAAGAAGAAGTAAGAAAGTAAAAATTTGATTCGGACTTCCAGTCAATATTGTGGCAATTTACGGCTTCTGCACGATCTGTGGCGTATGCACAGAAGGTCGCTAAGTACGGCAAAATACATAGATGAATTTAAAATATCAATTGAATTTAATTACACATATACAAATGATAAACTATGTAATTCGATATTTACACTTGAAGACAATTTTTTGGGACACAGGAATTCCACTGAATTTCGTCAGATTGCCGCTTGGTAAAATCTGCAAAGAATTGTGGGTAATATGCTTCAGCTGAGGGGCCACTGATGCGGGCTTAGGTGAAGTGTGGAGCAAGGACGCAAAAGGAGCGGGGCGGCGAAGCACTTCTGAGAATTGAGACACTCTACACACTCGCGGCCTCGACGGGAACGCGCAATTCAAGTGTTGGTATTGGGATTGGGCCACATTCATAATGGAGGCTTAAGGCCTAGATAGACCAATCCAACGTTGGCCAACTGTGACCGACGCTTACCCCGTGTGGCATCGTGCCGACTGTCGGCACGTCATGCTGGAAAAATACACCGCAATGACAAACAGTGACTCATTAAAGTACCTTCTACGCATGCATGAGATGTAATACCCCTCCATACCATCAGTGGCGGTAGTCACTATTCCTCATGGTGAGAAAATGCCAACCGGAAAGCTATTGGCCGGGGGCATATTATAAAAACGTATACGATGCATTCAGCTACATTTTTCGCTCACAATGAACTCCCCTCAAGTTCTTGACACAGTATCATGAAATACTTACATTGTCAACCCTCAGTCTTGTACTTGAAAGAAGACTAAGATTTTATCCGGATTTGTCACTTCCCATTTGTGCCCCATGCGCTTGTTCGCTAGTTAACAGCTAATAAGAGTGACCAAATGTCATGACTCACGACGCCGATTCAACATGCTGAAACGCCCACCAGATGCTTCCTGAAAAGGTCCGATGTTACGACCATGTTCGCAACATCAATCAGACGGCGCAATCAGATGCCCCGACGCTTACCGAGGTCCGACATCGGATTGGTGTATCTAGGCCTTTACTATTACGCTACATTGATCAGACTGAATTATTTTTTTTAATGGAATGTACAATCAATTAAAAAAAATAATTAAAAAGTGGTGCCTCCCACATTCCCAAATCATGATTTTTATCTTATTTGAAGACTCTAATTTGTCCATAAGCATGAATGTGAGCGTAAATAGTTATTTGTCTAAATATACAATAAATCCATTATTTTATGCAAAATCCAGACTGTGTGTAGCCATTTTTTTTCTTTGATTAAGGTCAAACATGTCACATTATTCCATTATAAATGAAACATTGCTGCTGCACAAATGCTGCGACCTTCAAATTACACTCTGTAGGCATAACACATGGTTTGTTTGTGACACTGCACTTTAAAAAAAAAAGAAAAAAATGATTCCTAAATGAGTCACAACAGGATGAGCACTGGCCGCAGTGTAATCCAGGCTCTTAAAAGTGCCAACATGTCTTTTAATGCTCTCTTCTTTAGGGATTGGAGTGAATTCACTACTATTTGCTAACTGACCGATCCATATTGGATTTAGTGTCTTTGCTGGACACTTTGCCAAAACTCCTGAGAAATGTAACAGCGACTATGACATATTTTTATTTATTTATTTGTTTATTTATTTATTAATTATTTTAATCATTGAACATTCCATCTTCAAATTACCTAACATTGTAGAAGGTAAATCTCAAGTGTTGAACAATTTCTACAGGAATTAGCAAGAGAAGTGTCGGGGGGTATGAATTTCTTGTGGGTGGGTGATATTAATCAGGCACTTTGAAATTATTACGTGGATGACAGGTGAAAGCTTTGTGTAACCTTCCTATTAGCATTAAACACATTTGGATCCCACGATGTACGATGATAAAATAATGGGAGAGGGTTACATGAAATATGTCTGCAAGTAATTTTAGGATTAAAGTATGCTAATGTGAATGCTGACATGATGCGGGTTAGTAAACTGCTAAAATGGCATTAAAGGCCTTAGTACTGGTCAGAGGTGGAAAAAAACACTCATCTGCTGTACTTCAGTAGAAGTACAGAGACTTGTGGGAAAAAAAAACATAAAAATAGACAAAATGTATTCAATGAATGTCAAAATTCCCACGTGAACCTAAATGCAACAGTCAAGCACTGCCTCCCTCGAGAGACTTGTAACATAATTGAAAATGTGCAAAACTTTTTAACAAGATCCTGAATCCAGTCATGCTCGTAATAGTCTTGCAAAAATACAACTTTATTTTCAAAGTATTGTTAGTTCATTTTCATTTCAGTGTGACCTTAATATTCTTTTGTGGACTCTGCAAGCTGGAGTGTCAAATTCATTTTCATCACAGGCCCCATTGTAGTTAGTTTCCCACAGAGAGATGTTAAGACTGTTAGAATCATATGAATGTAAAACCTCATCAAATAATTACGCAAATTACAGAATTACCCTTCCATTTCATTGTTATTGGATGGATGGATGATGGATGGATGGATATGAACAATTGAAATTGAAATCATAGTCACAGAAAATATCGAGAGGAGCCAGATGAGGTGGCTTGGGCATCTGGGTAGAATACCGATTGGATGCCTCCCTGGTGAGGTGTTCCGGGTAGAATACCGATTGGATGCCTCCTTGGTGAGGTGTTCCATATACGTCCCACTGAGAGGAAACCCTGGGGATGATATGCTGTCTCCTGGCTGGCCTGGGAAAGTCTCTGGATCCCCAGGAAGAGTTGAACGAAGTGGATGGAGAGAGGAAAGTCTGGGCTTCCCTGCTAAAGCTGCTGCTATTGTGACCCGACCCCGGATAAGCGGAAGAAAATGGATGGATGGAGTCATAGAAAATAGTTATAACCAAATATTAAAGTGCACAACCTTGGTTCAATTCACATTAAGAATGGATTAGGTAGAAGAACATTTTTGAAATATCTGTAAAAAGTGAAGAAAAGTTGACATTTTGGGACGGATCTTTTGCCCAAAAGAAAAGGGCACCTCAATTTCAAAAGAAATATGAAATAGACACACTATTTGTTTTAGTGGGCCACAAAAAAAAATTATGTGGTGGGCCAGATCTGGCCCTTGGGCTTTAAGTTTGATAGCTGTACACTCCCTTTTACCTTTGCGTCTCTTCCAAACACATCAGAAGAGTCGCACAGTGGCACTCTGCTCTCTCACCGCCCGTCGTTAACGCTTGCAGACTGGCGCACATACTGGAGATCTGTTCCCTCTGTTTCTGGTATCACTTAACAAGTTCTCATTGCCTCCTCTTGTATCTCAGTGTTTGACTGACATCATGGAGCTAACGGCCTATCTTTGTCCACCATCATTAATTAAACAGTGCCCGTGACAGAGCGTGCTTCCTATTGCGCAAATAATCAATTGCAGCGCTATCAGCTCTTATCGGCTAGTAGACGCCATCTTTTGAGAAGCGATAATTGGGGGTCTTTTTTTACGGCGCTGGTTTGTCAGCACTGATATCCTTTGAGAGTTTTTCACATAGCATGCGGTGGACAAACACCACAGTCTGCATTGTTCCTTGTGTCTTTGGCTTAGTAGTTAGGGAGGAGGCGACTTTAAAAGTCTTGCAGATGAATCTGTGTTCTGTTGGTGTTGTGTGCCAAAGCTACACCATTAACTGCATACATTGAAAAAAATGCTGTGTATTGTTAACTCAATTGTAATTTTTCAAGTGGCCGCACGAAATATAATCATCTGAATCCAGTAGACCCATACATTGATTTAAAAAAAAAATGTATCTGGATCAAGATTATTTCATTTTGTGCAACCACCTGAAGAAATATAATTGAGTAAATTCAACTATCATTTTTTTTCAGTGTAGTCATCCTTTGAAAGGATAATAACAGTGGTGCAAACATAACAGACACGTAAAATTAGATTAATCATTTAAACTGGATGTTAGGAGAACTGGAAACTTAAAATCCTGAGTCCACGGTTATCTGTTTTAAAAGATTGCAGCCTTTTGATTTGGAACCGAAGTTGTGATTCAAGTGCAGGAGTTCAGATTTCACAAGGTTTTCTTCATGAGTCTGGAGCTTAAAATGGTCATATACTCAATATAGCGTAAGGCCAAGCCAAGTCACAGTTCAGGACTCATCCCTGTTGAGGTTTTCCAAGTATATTTATCTGTTTGGAGGCTACACGGTAGACCTAGGACTCCAAGGAGGGTCAATTTCTCAAAGCTAGTTTGGAAACACAAGGTAGGCCCAAAGGTAGAACTAGAGGGGGTCGAAGAGGACAATGAAGTGTGATATTCCCTGTTTAAACTGCTGCTCCGTGGGCAAAGACCTGAAGGATAAAGTTGTGGATACAAACATTTCCCACAAATGAAGAAGAGAAGAAGAGATGATCCAGGAATTACTGCAAGTTGAGCTGATCTTCCTTCACCCTGAGCAAGTCGAAATAATCACGATGCCCTCAAGACTTGCAATATCTTTTTTTTTTTTTTAATGCAACCTGTCCTGTTCAGCTGCTTAGTCATGCAGATTGGTGGATCTGTATGCCTTTTTATGCTGGAACATTCATTTTCTGTGCAACAGGGGACTTTGAAATGCTCCTTCTGTGGTTGTTTGTATTGGAATATTTATTGGAAATGCAGTTGGACCGAATAAGCAGAGCTGGGCATCGCCTAACTGCCACCACGTTCCATCCTGCATATTTAATCAACCCACGTGGTCCCGGTCAATCCCTCGTCGGTGACAACCAATCGGCGTCGAGAATGTATTCTTCACTTCACGAGCAGACACGCCGCCAAACAAAGAAAAAATATCAAACAAAAACAACTGACACACACACGCACAATCTGTTAAATAAATACACACGGTCTGTGAGCACGGTACACAACACTTTTATTTTTTTATTTTTTCCTGACTCGGCCGTGTGTCAGGATTGCGCCACCTGCGTATGACGTGGTACAGGTTAAGTCCGTTCTCGACGCTGTTGGCTGACTCGGACCGACTGGGACCACGTTGGTCGTTTTATAACGAGCACAGAGAGAAAATAGAGAACTGGGCAAAAATGTAAAAAAAAAACATTGTAAACATTATGTAAGAGTTGGGCTCTTATCCGTGAAGGAGGGGAGATCTACCCTGTGATGAAGGAACGCAATGAGTACCAACCAGGGGCGGGCCTGGGTGTATCACGAGTAGTGAAGTGGCGAGGTGGACCCAAATGCAGGACTACGAGACAGGGGGTAGGTGCAGGTGATTTTAATGACGTGACAGAGAACGTGACTGCAGACACAGGTCTGGAAGTGAATGTAAAAGCGTGGCAGGACTAGACCGGAGTGGTGAGGCGGGAAGTGACCGGGGTAGCGAAGATCAACATGAGCGGGAAAGTAGGGCTCGGCGTGAGCGAGGAAGTTAAACTTCACGTGAACTAAACAAATCATCATACCAATGATGCTTCACAAAGGCACAGACTGACAGCAACGACATAGACATCAGCAATGACCCGACAAGGACTGAACAAAAACTATCAACTTAAATACAAGCACACTGACGAGACAACGAGAAACACCTGGACAAGACACAAGGTGGGAGGGAGCTAATTGGCCGACACTAGGGAGTGGAATGCAAACAGGTGGACAATAATCACTGACGAGACAGACACAGAAACACAGAGAACACAAAACCCCAAACCAACACAGACCAAACATGACAGGGTGTGCACAAGCCCACCCAGATTCACAGACTGCCCACCCAGTGAGATTCATGAAAAAAATATATAGTTTTACATTTTTAGTAAATTATTATTAAATTGTTGAATGTGTTTCGTTGTTTTTTCTATTTCATTGAATATTAAGAATGGCATCATTGTGGTTGTCTAAGAAAGATCTGAACTTCATATTATTCAGTTTGTCATTTTATTTGAATATACAAAGTGTCTGGACCGGAGGATTGTGCTCAGTGAAAGAAATATTCAGGCCCACCCTGATTTTTCCTGGCCCACCCATTAGCCACCTTCTGGCTCCGCCCCTGGTACCAACTAGGACAGAATGGGATAGGACAGGAGTAGTGAGTCAGGCAGTGCTACCAGTGTGTAGTTGGAGTGGTTGTGCAGTGCCTAACTACTTATAGGCACTTCAGAGTGCAAATGGATAACGAGAGGGAGTTAACATAATCGTAAGGGCTGTGTCACTGTGGGTGTCCCCACATCAACTAACTAGATCGTAGAAGTGTGTACGGACATACATTTTTGAATTCACACCTTCATACATGCAGTCATCTGGTGTCCAGATTTGTTGAGGACAGGGGGGCCCAGAGGTGGGTAATCCAGGTCCAGAATGTAAAAACCCTGCCACAGTTTGGCTTTAGCCACAGATGCTTCTAATCAACTGAGCTCGTTTACCTGCCGGTTAAGCCAAACTGTGGCAGGGCTTTTACTTTATGGACCTGGGTTACCCACCTCTGAGGGGGCCTTGAAGCATGGGCGCCAAACCCTAGCGGCCAGGTTGGGAGGACCCCACCCATACTCAACCCCCATTATCCCTGTACTGTGTACTTAGTGTAGTTACAGAGGGTGGCTGGGATATGGTGCGACAGTTTGGGGTACTGTTGACCTGCAGCCTGCCCCTTGACCCAAACACCAGTCCTCCCAAAGAATGTATCCTGTATACAGTATGAGGTGCATTAAACACAAGGGGAATAGCTGCAAAGGGAAGTCCGTTTAAAATGATGGGCGGACTGGCCTATAGGTGATTACTATTTGGTCGGGCCGGACAAAAAAATGGATAAACAGACGGCAGAAGGGTACCACGGCTGCAGGCGGATGGCGATAAACCGACCGGCAAATTTTAGTAAAATGCCCAGCTCTGACGGTCACTACAATTTGGTTCATGTCAGAGTCACTCATAGCCTCATGCTCACCCTTTGTGGTTTTAGTTTGTGGTAGTGTCCACCTGCATTGATTCAGAGTGAGACCCATTTCTAATGAATATTCGAGGACAGTTGAGGCTTCTGACCACAATTTTACAGTACATCTCCGGCCACATTACTTTGCCGCTGATTCATTTGTGTGACACTGAGTCTGTCCAGCCAAGGTAAGACTGAGATTAGGGGCACATTATTAGACAATGATAAACTGTAAACTTTCCCCAGAGCTATGTTAACATAGAACCCAACAAGCTGCATTAATTGAGAATTCCTGCACACTCTGCCATACACAAAGTTCCTACCAGTGTTTGCTCATTGCTGCTGACTCAGGCAATCACTTACAGGTTTTGGAGTGTTACTGTGCCATCAGTATGACACATCACACAAACAACTTCATTACAGATGAGCGTATATGCATGTCGGTTGATAAGGAGCCGTACAAGAGGACACATTTAGCTGACATCAACAACAACAGCAATTATCTTTGCATATTAGGTAATGTTTTTGGTTGTGAGTGCTTGTATCCTCTTTCACACTGCCATCGCGGCAAATTGGCACATTAGAGGTGCACAGAGTCGACACGGCGGTGTCTGTAGAGCTCGTTCAAAGAGCTCATGTAGCTCTTGACGAAGTGGCAACGTTCGCGACAAAGTCTTTTCAACACGGAGGGCGAAAGACAGAGTCTCCGGTGTTAAATGTCAGAAGCTGGCAATCTGCATATCGACTTCATCCGCTACCTCAAACACAAGACAGTTAGCTTGGAAACAGTTGTGTCAATTCCGGTTTTAATGGCCAGTGTGAAAGTGGCTTCAGTTTGGCTTTTCCAATTGTTGGCAATTGACAACTGATTTTAAAATGTACAGAATTAAAGTCAAATTTATTTATATATATATATATATATATATATATATATATATATATATATATATATATATATATATATATTATATAGATATTTATATAGCCCTTAATTACAAGAAAGTCTCAAAAAGGGCTTCACATGCCCATAGTTGACAAATATTAACGTCCCCTGATCTTAACCCAGAGAGGGGCAAAAAAAAAAAAAACTTAAAACAAAAACCATCAGTGGAAAAATGAGAAACCTTGAGAAGGAACCACAGATGGTGGGAATCCCCCTTCCAGGATTATCAGGCTGCAATGAATGTCGAGTGGGCAACATTTAACACACATTATGATGCTATACAATGTTAAATGTGAAAGTCGATCAACTGAAGTGCTGCAGGAAGACGACTTTGGTGAAGCGAGTTCCTGCCCAGTTGGTCAATGCAGAAATCTCCATAGCAGCGCCTCCAAGGATGTGGTCAGCCTCAGATCTTGTAAAGATCAGTTGCTGTGGAATCCAAACAGCAACCACCAATTTGGTCATCATCACCTAATTCCCAACCTTGGAAAAAGGGGGCAGAAAAAACAATGGAATCTAGTATTGGAGTAATATGATCAAACTTTTTTGTCCTAGTTAGCATAGCTACAGCATTTTGGACTAGCTGCAGACTTTTAATACTAGACATTGGAAGACCAGATAGCAAAACGTTAAAATAATTGAGGTGAGGCATAACAAACGCATGGATCATTATTTCTGCGTCACTAATCTATAGAATTGGACGAAATTTAAGCAATATTGTGGAGGTGGAAAAAACGCACTCCTAGTAATATTCTTAATGTGCATTTGAAAAGACAGAATTGAGTCAAATGTAACACTGAGATTTTTGGTTGAATCACTTTGGGTAATAGTACATTTATCGAGACTCAGAGTGGTGTCCTTAAATAGGTGCCGATGACGAGCCGGGCCAATAATCAACATCTCGGTTTTATCTGAGTTAAAAAGCAAAACATTGAAAGACATCCATTGTTTAATCTTGGCAAGGCACACCTCTAGATTACAGCAATCATGCAGGTTTGTTATTTCCAGCAACATATATAATTGGGTATCATCAGCATAACAGTGAAAACTAATGTTACCTTAATGTATAATATTACCAAGCGGAAGACTGTAGATGCTAAACAACATAGGCCCAAGTACGGATACTTGCGGGACTCAACATTAAAAAACTCAGAAGTTGCATTGCCAGGAAATACACGGTGCGTTCTCTCTGAGAGGTAAAAATTCAACCAAGATAGTGCCGAGCCTGATATACCAACACACGTTTCAAGGTGTTTTGATAGTATGTCATTATCTGATGGTCAGAAGATTAGCAACACCAGTTCAAATATGCCATTTACAGTATTTTTATTTTTTATTTTTGTAGGAGTCATTGTTTTCTTTTGTTAACAAAAATCAATTGTTGGTCCCTTAAAACATCCTACTACTTCCAGTACTAGATGCAAACTGATAGTCTGACTTCCAAGCCTTTACTTAACAGGCATAAACAATAAAGTAAAAGTCACAATTTAGCATTATTGTTTGGCATTGGTGTAGTTTACTTGCTAGGTTCCATATGAAATATTAATAGCAACGAAGGGTACACTAACTCCATGCTCAGCATCCATTACTTGTGCTGTGTTTCTCCTTCCAACATGATCAGCCTGTCATGCGACATCTAGCTGGTTGTTAAGCTACAAGACGACAGCAGCCACACGTAATTAAAGCGGCATGTATTTTGTAGGCAGGTTATCATTAGAGCCAAGACAGAAGGGTTGGTTTGTGGGAAGCAACTTTCTCCCAACTTTATCTTGAAACTTGTGAAAGTTACTTCGTTAAGACAGGTTCAAAAGGATATATAACGCAAGTTGGTGAATTTGTAAATAGCAAACCACAAATCGATGGGTGCGGAATGGGATGTGAGTCCACATACCTCATGTAACTTTATGTGTCGTGTTCTTGTCGAGGCTGCGTTTTTGTTTCGAATGAGTATTTCTGAATAAATGTCAGTCATCTGATATTTGCTGAAGTGAAATTTGTTGAAGTTCAGCGGTTTTAAGTGTCTTAGTTGTCCTCAAGTGTTGATCAATTTGCAAAGAGTATGACAATTTTTCAGTAAAATAACAAGATGGCCATATGGCATTTGGCAGATTCCAGACTGTTTATGTGCAATGAATGTCCCAGTAGCTACTTAAAATGCACATCAATCTAAAAAAACAACAACCCAAAAACACATACAACACGGCAGCAGCAAGTGTCCCTTACATAATCCTTCCGCACGGACACTTTCACACTTCCAGTCAACACAAATATCTTGACATCTGCGACGGGCGACACATTCACAGAAAATTATATGGGGAATGCACACTTCAACATTCAAGACGTGCGAGGCTTCTTCACCAGCGTCGGTGTCAATCCAAGACTGGAAAAAATACAATGCAAACATGTAAAATCTCATCAAAATAAGACATCTCAAAACAAGGCGAAATATGCTTCTTCTTTGTCTGCCAATACATTTCTTCTTACCAGGCAAGTTTTTCCTTTCACTTCCTTCCCGCATGTTTTTCCTCAGAAAGCTGAACAAAGCCCGGCACAGTGGTCGACTGGTTAGCAGGTCCGACTCAGAGTTCAGAGGTCGTGGGTTCGGTTGTGGCCCCGGCCTTCCCGTGTGGAGTTTGCATGTTCTCCCCGTGCCTGCGTGGGTTTTCTCCAGATACTTCGGTTTCCTCCCACATTCCAAAAACATGCATGGTAGTTTAATCGATCACTCTAAATTGTTCCTAGGTGTGATTGTGAGTGTTTGATTCTGTGTACCCTGCGATTGGCTGGCAACCACTTCAGAGTGTACCCCGCCTACTGCCCGATGACAGCTGGGATGGGCTCCAGCACTCCCCGCGACCCTTGTGAGGATAAACGATTTGGATCATGGATGGATGGGTGGATGGATCTTAACAAGGTACTCCCAAGTTGTTGTTGAGGTTCTATTAATGATATACGTTATTATTATGCTTGCTGTTACCTTGTTTTAAGAAATTTTGCCCGTCAAATTTTCCTGTTCCATCATCAGATAATTTTGCTTAAATTAAGTAATACATATCTAATAAAATGTCGGACTCTGTTTTTTGATTTGTTCTACTCAGCGTCTGAAACATGGAGATGCACTCCAGCATGTTTAAGCAAAGTGTACCGCATGAGTGTCTGTTTGTACGTGTGCACATCAGAGTGTTATGTTTGTAGAGCGTGTATGTCTTTCAGTGTTTAAGCGTGGGCTAAGAATTAACGTTTACACTGGTGCAGATGGCATGTTGCTTTAACATGCTTAGTGAATGCAGCCAATTCATATTTATTGCTCAACAGATGCTGACTATATAGGCAGTGGTAAATTATAATTTGTTTGGTAGACGGATGCTTTTCATTATTGGGAGCGTCAACATCTGCTGCATTCGACTTGTGCAGCTGCATTGAGTCACTTTGAGGGATTTTCCTAATTGGAGCATGCAGGAAATATCAATTGAGCAAAAAACTATGAATTATAAATATAAGAGTCTCAATTTAAGAGAGACAAAGACCTAAATATGCAAATGTCCAATCAGTATACAGTAGTTTTAAATTCACATTATGGGGGTTTATCAGGAGTGATGGGCACAAAAGTATTGTGGCCACTATTTTATTCATCCACGATCGTTGCTGTTTACTTCAGCAAATTGTTGGAAACCACCAGGCTATGAAACACATCGAACTAGGCGCCTTACATGGCGCAGCCATCTGCCTGATTATTAATGAGCATTTGCATAAACACAATATCAACAAAACAATGCCAACATAGTCAGCAAAACACCACCGATGTACAGTACAGTAGTGTTTTTATCATTTGCCACTGAAGCTGTATTAGTAATTCAAGCTTTGCAATGATAGCGTAAATTAAAAAAAACAATTAAGTGAGTTGGCATAACAGTGTACAATAAATATGTCTGAACACTTCTAGGCCACAAATATGAAGCAATCAAATGGAAAAACTGTAAGTACAGTGGTAACTGAGCATGCATTCTAATGTTGCATTTGTCGAGACCAGATATTTTTACACCATTGCAAAAACATTGCACTCCGTTAACTTGAAACGTCTTTTGTCGGTATTAGGGCCAATACCAGCTTTATTTTAAGGTATTGGGTACTCATGGTGGCTGTTGATACTAGCCACAGATACTCAAGGCAAAAAAAGAACATATTGAATAAGCCCTCTTTGACAGTAGTTGGTACTATACTGCGACAATTTGACATCTGCAAATCATCAGAGTCAGAAAGAAAGGTCTTTGTTCTTTATTTTTTGCCAGTGTATTCAATGAAATTGTATACTGTATATCAAAAGTATAGAGGTATCGGTACTCGGTATCGGTGAGTACTCAAAGTGTGAAGACTCGTACTGGTATTGAGTCTAAAAAATGTGGTTCTGAACATCTCTAGTTGGTATCGTCATAAATGAGAGACTTACATCAATGCATAGTAAAAATATATCACCATCATCAGGTGCGCCAGTGGAAATTTTTCAGGTTCACTTAAATAGTCCAAGAATTATTAACTATGATTAAGATGATTTACTATAAATAATGTATCATTGTTCACCTATTTATGCTAGCGTTGTACAGTAACATGCAGAGCAACTAAATGCACTGAAGGTACAATTAACCTGGTTATCCACCTGTTGCCATTCAAACAACAGAATAATAACTTTGGGTTCAACTAAACATGCACAGACTTTACACTAAATGAATTTTGAGAGTGAATTCAGATGAGATCCTCATTATTTCAGCATACATACTTTTTGGTGACATCTTGGTTGGTGTGCTGTGAGACTTCCCCAGAGTAAAATGTGCCCTGGATCAACAACGGTTGGGAAACACTTCCCTCGCATACACTCAGTTCAGATTTAAACACAAAATGAAAAGTATGTACCGCATCCTTTTGCGCTTTTCTTAACCGACTCGTAAAGTTGGCCGTCTGCCTCGGCGACCACACATACCTGTCTGCCTTCGAAATTGTGTGCTGCATCCTCGCTGAAACACGCAGTGCATTTATCAGCGCTTGTGCCAACAGAAGGCTTGTGTCACCAATCATCGACCCTCCCCCATCACAATCATCTGCCGCAGACAGTCAGTTTGCTGTTGTCACAAATAATACAGTCCGATTTCATTCAGCTGGAATGGCAAATCACCATCATAATTACCAAGGAGTAATCGTATCCCGCAGCAATGAGTGTCACCGAAGAAGCGCCATTAGCTGGATGGAGGGACCAATTGTCTGGTCAACCACAGGATGCCTCAGTCAGGGTTTCAAGGCCATAGATTGTGTTGTGAAAAAGCTGGCTATGATACACACAGCAATTTTTCACATCTTCACAGATTTTTAAAATGGGTGAGAACCAACATATAATTGGGGTGGAGTGGGGAGGGGATGCAGTTTGTGCTTACTGTTCATAAGTGTGAGATGTTGTACCGGAGACGAGCAACAATGCACACATAATGATTTATGTTGCTGTACAAAGAGTGACCTCTGAGAGGCAGTACGGTGTCATAGGGAAGCGATATCCACCCACTGTGCCGTGGCACATACAGAGTTCATACCTGATCGTAACAACCGTTTCGCTTCATTTGTCCCAAAATTATTATTTCGTGACTGTTAATAATGCATTTTTGTTTGCTATGTTCATCTAGCTCTGACAGTGATGTACAGTATAAGGAGAGGCAGAAAACAATGAAATGCTCGACTAGAATTGAGATTAAATCATTATTTCAGTATATGTACTTTTTGCAACATTTTCATTTGGTGGTGTGTTGTAAGTTTTTTTCAAATGCACCTTGGCTACATAAAGGGCTGGAAAATGCAAAGAACAAGAAGAATGACTAGCAATAGAGGAAGAAATGCTAAAAGCTAGGTTAACTGTTAGGTTGCATGTTAACTACATGAGCACAAATAGGTCGACCTATATTGGAACGTGGCCTCTAGCATTGTCAAATAAAAACAATTTTGGCGTTTTACGAAAAATTGGCATTTACAAATGTTTACAACTGTTTTGCAAAGACTTGACACTGACAGAATTTGCATTCCTTGTGACGAAATAAACTTTGCGAACACGTTTGCGAACTTTTACGAACCCTGAAGAAACCGCAAGTTCGCTACGTTTACAAGCATTCACTGCTCAGTGAGGTATAGGCTTAACACACCTATCTGACACGATGAAATTATCACTCAGGATAACCTTTCAGAGACATCTGAGAATCCCAAAACAGGAAAAATGTCCGAATTTGACACGACTGTCTGTTTTGATTTGGAAAATATTCTCTGTCATAGAATCCCCATTGTTCCTAAGGTTGATGTATTTCTAGTTGCTAAAGGACAAATAAAGCAAAGGAGGCTTGGTGGATGCTGTCATTCACACTCCTTCTGGGAGGATTCCTCATCTCCCGTGAGGCGTCCCATTTGTCCCGGAGTAATTCATTACTCGGTCACCCAGTGGTGACAACAACTCTATTCCATCTGGCTCCACTGGCTCCCGGGGGCCTGCCAATCCCAGAATAATAAGTATGGCCAGCAGAAAACATATTTGCTCACCTATTACCCCGGTAACAATGCCATGATTGATTTGTTTGCATTATCCTCATGTCAGTGGGCCGCCAAGAGCCTCCTTAATGGAAGACGTGGCCCTCTTTCTACCTTGTGTCAATGTTCCGAATCACTGGAGATAAAGAAGGCATAAAGCGGAGGTTGCAACATCATCAAAGCCTGCGGTGACAATCACGCCGAGTCCAAGACTGTCACTCTGGGTCGTCGGGTGATTCTGCCAACACATGAAAGTCAGCATGGGTTGACAAAGAGGAGCTCAGTCGTCAAGGTTACAAAGACAACAGAATTGTCAGTGTGGTCCCAGCAAAGCTGAGAGTCCACATCGAATTTGTCTGAGGTCTGTTGTTTTGTTTTCTTCATCAGTTTGCAAGAGTAAGGAGCTTTTGCAAGACAGACTGGGTAACTCGGGTCACAGGTTGGTGTCACCAATCTACCTGTTAAAACACACATTTGGTCACACACAGAAAAACGGTTACTGATTTCAAACCACAATAAATACGTCTTTTCATTTGATTGTTTTGTCCAGGCGGCACGGTGGTCGACTGGTTAGCACGTCCGCCTCCGGCCTCCGGCCTCCCTGTGTGGAGTTTGCATGTTCTCCCCGTGCCTGCGTGGGTTTTCTCCGGGCACTCCGGTTTCCTCCCACAGTCCAAAAACATGCATGGTAAGTTGATTGGATACTCTAAATTGCCCCTAGGTGTGATTGTGAGTGCGGATGTTTGTCTCTGTGTGCCCTGCGATTGGCTGGCAACCAGTTCAGGGTGTCCCCCGCCTACTGCCCAAAGACAGCTGGGATAGGCTCCAGCATGCCCCGCGACCCTTGTGAGGAGAAGCGGTACAGATAATGGATGGATGGATGGATGTTTTGTCCAGCATGCCCACGATCCTCATGAGGATAAGCGGTCCAGCTAATAGATGGATGGATATTCATAGGCTAAAAGTGTTTTTCATAGTTACAGGTCTACCATTCTCCCAACTGTAAACATTTGTCTTTACACTTTTAAGGATTATTGCACTTTATCTAATCAAGACATGTACTAATTCTAAGATACAAAAAAGTCCAAGGGCACGATATCTATGGTTAAATATTGAGTATGTCCATAGTTGTTTTACCCTCTTGACCAGGCATTGTTCTGTAACAATTGTCCTTCAACTTAGCAAAAGTCAAACTCATACTACCAGCCTTCTTTTTCAAGAGTACAATAAGCACAGTGCAAAATGTTCACGTTGAGTTTTGTTTTCACACCAGAAGCAAACCTTCAATCCAACTTCAATTTGCCACAGCACTGTTTACTTTCCTACAAATGATAGTGACTACAAACAAATCGGCCTCTTGTTGCAAATTATGGGTTTGTCCATGCCATCCAAGACACTAGCAGTACAATTTTAATCAAAATAGGTAGGGACAAACAGTAGCTGTGTCCAAATTGTGCGTCTGTGTTCGGTAACATCAAAATGCTGTGTGACTGTCCAGATTCTAACGCTCCTTCAAGTGTCGGCCACAAAAGATTATTTTGTCATCAGTGCTCTATGACATGACAGTGACCTACATATAAAGCACTTTGGTGATAGAATGCATTTTAACCTGTCCTGTTGTTTACTCTCTGAGGGCATTTGGGAAAGCAAAAGTGCCCCTGCGGATGTACACTGTTTCATACCGAATGTTGTAAGTTACCCAGCGCCTCAAACTCAAAGACACGCTGATATTGAAGACTTTTCGAATGGGTCACGTGCGCCAGTGCTGGCTGCAACCACCCAGGGTGCAGCTACAGAGGCCAGCTGCCGTGAATCCGTCTGACAGCTGGGCAAAAGTTGGCATCCTTTCCCTGCAGGGCGCAATAGACGGGCGACGTGTCCCCCAGAGCCACACTTTGAAAGCACCCTTGATCACACATGTACGCTGCTCAAGATAAATACATGCAAGACATGACTTTCCCCGCGGTACCCGTCACTTTGTGTTAACATTTAACATCTCAGCTTTCATCCTGATTGAGTTCCAGCGAATTAACACCACTGATCAACTAATTGGGAAATGAATCATTACAACATATAACAAAGCATATTTTGGAGGCAAATGTGGATTTTAATTCCTCATCACATTACTCAAGACTATCATCAGTGATTTTGCAGTAGTTGTAGTCAAGAGGCTATTTCACATTCCATCATCTTCTCTCCACAACAGCAAATATCTCCGTTTTTTTTGTGCATCTTGGGTGTGCTCCAGCTCCGCTAGAATTGATTAACAGTGGCTTTAATTCCACAGGAATGCTGACATGCTGCTTGGCAAAAAGCGTGTCCTGAAAACATGCTCCTTAACACTCTCATCATCATGACGGGCGTTCTGTACAACTTAATGAATAAGTCATCGGGAAGCGATTGATGTGTCGGAAATAAAGTGCCTGGACTCAGCGTGCTCGCCGGATGGCTAGTTTAGATACTTAGTATTCAGGTTGCACTTGAAATTCAACTTCCAGATTGTCTAAAATTGGTCAGATGTCCTACAGGTTAGTTTACAAGAAATCCTGATTTTGTTAGCACCTCTGAACAGTTAGCTGGATCTTCAACTCGGTTGGCTGAAATGTTGTTTGATAGCTGAGTTCCTGTTCGGGGCAAATCAGTGTAGCCCCAGTTCACCAAGATGCATATCTGATGCGTTGCAGGGGGTCTTCAGTTTACAACATAATTCCGTTCCTACAGGGGATGATGTTAAACAGATTTGTACACAATTCAGATTGCGCTATAGTCTTAAGAAGTTGGAAGGTTCTTGACCAGCAAAGTCAGTCTGTCAACTTAAACCCTATTGAGCAGCAGTACCCAGGCCATGGATCCCAAACTGGGTCGTGGGCCAGTAAGTCACACAGAGAGACTGAACAAAAATGCAGTATTTTATCAGAGTCATTAGAGTCAGGAGGAGTTTTATTTTGAAAATCACCTGTGCCTCTTTTGCCTCGTTCAGTTGATTTGGTCGATACACCGTATTCTCCCTGTATAAAAAAGTAATTAGTATCTGTCAATATTGAAACCTAAAATGTACTGCTTTTATACTCATGACAGACATTTTGTGTTTTCAATTGAGGTCGTCAGATAGGTTTTTTTTTTTGGTTTGGCTCTAAGCTCCAAGTGGGAAATGTCCCACATTCCCGGCCATCTCCACTACAACAACAGCATCCAAGCATGAGCTAACTGCTTGCCTGCCAGATTAAAAAAAACACAACAACATTCATTTAAAAGTCAATACCACCATTAATATAAGAGTTGTCAAAGTTCACTGGTATGTCTTTTCGGCCATAAAGCTGCGAAGTACTCCACGAGTGTGCATTCTTTCCCCTTTGTCTATTAGCTATACAGTTTGAAGAGATCAGCATCTAGTCTTACAAAGTCAAAGAATTTATATGAGCTGGAGGCTATGTGCCCATGTAGAAGATGAACTGCACCAACTTTTGCTCTTGGTCTTTCGGTACGGCTTCCACAGCCCCTCTGCAGGAGGCTGAAACTGAAATATAGTCAGCCTCACCTCGTACATTATCTGCTGTTTAATGCGATTGAAAAAAATTAACTAACAAATATTAATTCCAAATGTCTGAAATCATATCAGTGGCATCATTGCTGAAGTCTTGACAAATGACTCCCCCAAGATGGCAGACACCTTGACGTATGATCCACCCAGTCGATAAGACATCCAGTGTAGGCCTTATACAGCATATCTATGCATCCATGTGCCTCCATCATTTTCCTCCGAATTGAAATCACATCCCATTTGACTCTGCTTCCTGGTTAAGGAAGCAGGAACACGAAGTTCACCTTTGCTAGTTCAAACGACGACGTGGGTAAATCTGACAAATAAATTGAATTTTTCATTGGATTTTTGGGCTGTTAATCCAGGGAGCAGTTGTGATGTCATTCTCAGTCGACAGAAGACAAAATGGCTGCCCCCGGAGATGGCTAAAAATGAGTGCATTTTGCTTCTTAAAGCGGAATTCAACGCAAACCTTTTCTTTTTTTTCAAGAATATGTTCTATGCAAGCCCACTAGTTAAAACAGCGCATCCTGATAAATATTGAGTTTGTGGAATAAGTGTTAATCCACTCGTTTTTAGCCATCTCCGGGGGCAGACATTTTGTCTTCTGTCGACTGAAAATGACATTCACAACTGCTCGCAACCACCAATCACGGCTCAGATTCAGAAAACAGCTCAGCCTTTCTTTAAGTGGGAGAAAAAAAAGGAAGCAAACAAAAAAGTACTTGTAGTCTGTGAAACAAGGCAAAACGTCTGTTTGCAATTAGCATAAATAAGACAGCAGGTAGACTTGCTGGCTAAAGGCCATACGTGAGGCTCAATTGAAAAGACACGTTTTATGGTAATCTGCATTTTTAGACTTAAAAGGGACATATTATGGAAATTGTTTTTTTAATGGCATGTACACAAATAGCTCCCTGGAGTGTCTGCCCACCCTTCAAGTGCGGAAAAAAAATAGTAATGTTTTTGTGATCTGCCTGTGTCGATGTCAGTGGAATTCACTAAAATCCCAAAACAATGTAGTGTGATTCCAAATGCCATTTTAAATGGCTTAAGGTTATGTTGACTTTGAAAATAATCCACCAGGAGCACAAATGTACATGACCATGCAGAGAAGACTCTCTAACTTTCACAGATGGGCATTCCATCCCAGAGAGTGAATAGTATGTCCGTTCGTGCCGTATGGACGCCCATTTTGGAGATTGAGGACAGAGGACGAGACTTTTTTTTTCTTTTTTTTTTTAAAGGACGGACTAACCAAGGACAGAAGTGGGTTTTTGTCCGTCCTGGTCATAGTTCCTAACCGGGTTAAGTACCAACTGATGTGTTGATTTCTTTTAAGCAGTTGTAAACAATTCAATCTACTCATGATGCTCCCAGCCGGTAAGTGGATGTGAATTGGAAATTAGCCAGCTAATGAGCTTTAAATAATGTTTCTGAATTATGAAACCTCTGCCTTTAGCATCTCTTCCACGGCATCGTGCACAGACATTTTTTTTGTTTGTATTTGTGAGATGAACTGATGATATGTCAAGACGGAAGCGCTTTAAAAGGACCAGGATGGACGGGGATGGAGGATGATTATTTTCATGAATAAGGACGGAGGGACGATGATGGAAGGGTGCCCAGGTCGCGGACGGAAGACGGACTGGCAAAATACGGTAAAGTTAACTAACTAGCTAACTTCCATTGACAACCCTGGCTAAACGTAGCTCCGTACCAGTCTACTGTACAAAACTCTTCTAGAAATCAAACTTGCTTCATTGATAACGATTACAGTGTCACTTGCCTATTTCTATGGCATCTTGTGGATTTTTTTACAGCTTTTCAGAAAGAGTACAAAATACAAATAGGTGAGTTTTCCAGCAAAATAGATGTGAATACATTCCACAAAACATATGTGAAGTTGAATTTGTAACTAGCAAACCAACCATGAAGAGAGGTAAATTGACTAATTTTCGATCCTTGGGGTATTTTAATGAAGGAATTTCACAAACATGACACGAAAGACATCTTGGACTTCTTTAGAATATGAAAAAAGTACGCATAGTATGTCTCCTTTAAAAAACATCTCAAATATGCAAACTCGCGCCGGGGCCCATCTTGAGCAGTTCCAGTATATACACTGTAGCAGCGAAAGGTAATAAGCTCTTCTAAGAGGAGAATTCACACAGAGCCAAGCTGTTCAAATGGCACTAAGCTGCATTTGTGTCCTCAGAGACACACTTGCGGATTAATAAGTATGCCTTTAAACTCATACCCAGGCTTTTAATGGGTGAAAAAGCAGTCATTATAGGTGATTGTAATGCACGAAAGCAGGCAGGGTGCCATAAAAGACCACCATCGGTTGGTCTGTTGGAAGAGTAATCTCAGCACAGGTTAGCAGTTGTGTGAGGTGACCTGAAGGTGAAAGTCTTGAGAGTGAGCATTAATCATTGCTGAGTAAAGTGGCCCAAACGGCGTTTACATGACCGCGGAGGCTGGACTGTAGCAAATGTGGCAGCCTAATTTTCGACACTAAGCGGCGAGCGTCAGTGGTCGTCACGTGATTGACGGGAAAACTTTGATAGAAATTACGTTTTTCCGATTTATATGTAATGGACATATACTCGAGGCAGCACGGTAGAGTAGTGGTTAGCTTGACTCACACACATCCATCCATCCATCCAACCATTATCCATACCGCTTATCCTCACAAGGGTCGTGGGCGTGCTGGAGCCTATCCCAGCTGTAATTGGGCAGTAGGCGGGGTGCACCCTGAACTGGTTGCCAGCCAATTGCAGGGTACACAGAATCAAGCACAGTTAGGAACAATTTAGAGTGATCGATTAACCTACCATGCATGTTTTTTGGAGTGCGGGAGGAAACCGGAGTACCCGGAGAAAACCCACGCAGGCACAGGGAGAACATGCGAAATCCACACAGGAAGGCCGGGGACGGAATCGGACCCACGACCTCGGAACTGTGAGGCGGACATGCTAACCAGTCAACCACCGTGCCGCCCACAGGTACTTACTTTACTTGAGCATTTTAACAACTTGTTACTTTTACTCTCCATTTAAGAACAAATATCTGTACTTTCTGTTCCTTGCTTTGTCAAATTCAGCCTTTTTTTTAACAGTGTAAAAAATGTGATGTAAAAATGGGGTAAATAGAAAGAGGTAACCACACTTTGAGTGATTCGCTGAAAATGAAAATTGGCAGTTCACATGATAATTCTGATTGATTGGCATTAGGATTACGAGGGTTCCTTGAAAAAACTTGAAAATTTTCACCAACCTAGTTTGTCTTCTTTCACCCCAGCGATCCTCGAACTCAACCCGTTAACTTTTGATGGCGCTCCAAAGGAATTATTCACTGTGACCCTCGGAGCTCTGACAAGGTCACGGGCTTACTGTCTCGCCTTTCTCGCCGCGTTTGTTCTCGATGTGTAATTGATCTGGTTAAGAAGCGTGGGAGGGAAGGTCACGGGTGGCCGCGGACACATGCTCTCCATCAGCGTGACACAGGTGGCCCTGCCATCTTTTTCATGTACAGCCGCCTGTGATGGGCTCTAATAAGTTTGCAAGTCGAGATGAAAGTGATCATTTCGTAACATGATTATTGCGAACAAAATTATCCTGCTTGCTGTTTTTATTGTAATATTGCTTAAATCTTTTGAAACTGTTTCCTATGGTGTTTTTAGAAGATGCGGTTTATCAGATTGAGCCATCCGGCTCTTCTAATTCTGTTCCTCCTCATTTCTTTCAGGAGGGCCTTCCGAGTATTGGTCAATAGATTTTTGTCATTATCAACAGCAGTATATATTTGGGTGTAGTCCGCCAACATTTTAAACATGCTGTGGTGGAACCCCTGCTCAATAAACCTGGTCTTGATCAAGGTGTTCTGTTGAATTTCAGACCCATTTCCAAGCTGCTTTTATTTAACCCAAAAAATTCTGTAAATGTGCTGCACAGTCTGTCTTGGATGAACATAATGTCATGGAGGTTTTCCAGTCATCCACCTGGCCAATGACACTGGAGACTACGTATGTGTCTTGTTTTGTTGGAACTGACTGCAGTGTTTGTTATGGTGGACCACATTATTCTGTTGGCTTGTTGCGGCACCAGGTGGGCATTAGTGGTAGTGCTCTAGAGTTGTTTGGATCCTATTTGGCAGGCAGGACCTTTTGTGTTAGCATTGGTTGCTCTGAGTCTCACTCTGCCCCACTGTCGTATGGTGTTCCACAGGGTTCGAGTTTGGGGCCTCTGCTGTTTTCATTATATTTGTTGTCCCTGGGTTCCATCTGAAGAAAGCATGTTATTTCCTTTCCCTGCAATGCGGATGACAGTCAGAACTATGTCCCTCTAAGCCAAAAAAAAAAAAAAAACACTTTATCCTTAAGGATGACAGTCAGAACTATGTCCCTCTAAGCCAAAAAAAAACAACAAAAAAAAAAACGCTTTATCCTTAAGGCAACTTTTGTCCCGTCTGCAGCAAATTTATTTTCAAGTCAGCCAGTCCTCCCTCAAGTGTCTTCAGTTCATTCAAAATGCTGCTGGTCGTCTCCTATATGGAGCTCGTGGGAGGGACCACATTATTCCAATCCTGGCCTCCCTTCACTGGCTCCCTGCCAGGGTTCGGGGAAGGAGGACCCAAATGCAGGGAGGCAGGAGAAGCAAGGCATACTGAAGAGTGTATTTATTAACAAAAACAAAAGCAACACAAACAAATCTTGAAAAATCCAAAACTCAAAGTAACAAAGAAACACTAAGAAGCAAAATATAAGACTGGGTGAAACAAAACAACATGACAGCCACAGCGAGGACTAAACCAACAACTAGGAGAACACGACAGCAACTATACGACAATGAACTGACAAGAACTGAACAAAAACTAGCAACTTCAATACAAGCACACTGACGAGACAACGAGAAACACCTGGACAAGAGACACAAGGTAGGAGGGAGCTGATTGGCCAACACTAGGGAGTGGAAGGCACAGAAGTGGACACAATAATCATGACGAGACAGACACAGAACACTGAGCAAAACATGAAACTAAAGAAAGCCCAAAATCAAACCAAACATGACACTCCCTGTACATTTTAGAGTTCATTTTAAGAATCTTTTATTTGTCTTTAAATCTATAAATGGCCTTACCTCACCTTACCCGTCTGAGCTCCGCCACCTCTATGTACGTGCCCCGTGCCTCAGATCAGCGGACCAGATGCTACTAGAGGCCCCGAGGACCAAGCGGCGTCTCAGTAGGGATCCCTCCCTTTGGAATGACCTCCCATTAAAGTTTAGGCAAGCCCCCTTTGTGTCCATCTTCAAAACCCTTTTTAAAACATTTTTGTTCTTTGGCTTTCGACTTGGCATTGGTTTAGTCTTTTTTATGTTCACTATTTTTATGCTATTATTCTATTGTTTTAACAGTTTTTCTTTTCAAATTTATGATTTTTACTTTAAGTACAGCACTTTGCTTGCAGCTGTGGATGTTTTTAAAGTGCTCTACAAATAAAGGTGAGTTCAGTTGAAAGATAGTGTACTGAAATTGTAAACAGCAGCAACCAAAATGACTTTTCCTGCATGCGAGAGATTGAAATTTATGAAAAGTACAATTACACGAATTGTGGGGGGTTGTAGCAGTTGTGAAAATGTGTGGGAGTCGGTGCATCTGTTTTTAAGGCAGGAACTACTTTGTATGTTGGTTTGCAGAAACGGCGATCAAAGGAGGTAAATGCTAATATGTACAGTTATGTCAGTTCCTGTATTGTACTGCTAAGACTTATGAGGCGTGTTCCTGTGTGTTTTTTCATCTGTCTAGAATAAATGCTTTCAAAAGCCCACAGCTTCTTTGTAGCACCATGAAGCTGTCAGACAACATCTGGTCACACATTTGCGCACTAAGAAAAATCTGCAAGTAAATTTTAATAGGAGTGTGGTTGCTGCGAGAAGGAGATGGATTCTGAAAAGTATGCAATGTTCAATTTGCGGGGACCCTGGCCGCTTTCTCAAACGGCTCGGCTTCATTAATCAGCATAGGATTGTTCTTGAAGGACGTTCAGCTGACTGGATCGGGCGGGAGGCGCCGGCAAAAGATGCGATGGAAAATCAGAGCAAAGATCTGAATGAATTTCTCCAGTCTGGGAATCAATCAGACAACGTGGCAGCTTCTGCGGCCGCTGTTGCTGCTGCTGGAACTCGCAGTCAAATAGCCCAAGTTGCAAATGAGACAATTGGCTCGGCGGCCAGGGAGGGCTTTTGTTGACGAGATATGTTTGTTTATGCATGTTTGCGGAGGATGTTAATGAAAAGAAATAGTTTTAACCTGCAGGACGGAGCTTTGATTCCTACAAAATCTTGCCGTTTGCTAATTAGCGGGTGGAAAGTATAGTTGTGTTGATAGAACAACAAATTAGTGTGAACATTATTGATAAAACTGGCAGTAGGACTGGGAGTTCAGCTTGACTCCATCCTCAACCCGAAAGGGCCCCGCAAGCTCATCTTTGATGCTGACGCCAGCAAGGTGGAGATGGGGCACTGGTATGGGCTGGTATAATCAAAGATGAGCTTGTGGGGCCTTTTCGGGGCCTACGGTACTTCAGGTACTTTGCGTGGGAGTTCATTGTGAGCGAAAAATATAGCTGAATGCCAGAGCTGGGCACTTGACCCTTTTTTGCCCGTCCGGCCGCGACCCTCCACCCTTGACCAGGGTACCCTTCCGGCCGCGACCCCCCGGCCATATTCCTAAACATTGTCCGTTCTGACCCCCGCCCCCGCCACCAACCCGCCAAAACAAAAACAAAAAAAACATACATGATGCCCCCGCGGGAGAGATGCTAACAGTTTTATTTAAGTTTATTTAAGGAGAATTAGCTGGCTAACTTACTATTCAAACCTGCTCTGGACACGCTTCAAACGCGCCACTTACTCACGTACTTACCCCACTGCGTGTGATTACTTCCATTGCGAGCCCTGGGGTTGGTTTTGTCGTCATGTCATGTCATTTTCCAAACCGCTTATCCTATACAGGGTCGCGGGGAGTTGCTGGAGCCTATCCCAGCCGTCAACGGGCGAAGGCAGACTACACCCCGGACTGGTCGCCAGCCAGTCGCAGGGCACACATAGACACTGTCACTGAGCGGGAATCGATCCCACGCTGCCCGCACACAACTCGGGCGTGTGTACCACTACACTATCAGCGGACCTTGGTTTTGTCGTATCGTATGATTATTTGGGCCCAACAGACGACAAGTCTGCAAGCATTCAACAAGTTACTTATTTTCCACACTTCCCCTCCTTCACATTTCCCGGCCTGCAAAATAAAAGCATGCCAGCAAACCACTACACAGCAGTTTTGCTACGGCGTATTTCCGGAAGTAGGAAAGTGCATGATGTGCTAGTGTCATACTTGAGTGCTGCGCTTAACTTGAATATACTCCCGGACACAAGTTGTTTTGAAAGAAGCCTAAAAAGAAGCCTTTCACCGAGTAGGCTGAGATGAAATTTGGCCGCCTCGCAAGCACGTCACACACATGAGGGCCGATTAGTGGGCTGGACTAAAATCCATTTCCGGCCATGCTTAGTCCAGCCATTTTTTTTTTATTTGTCACCCCCCACCCCTCCGCCCCAAAAATGGGCATCCGGCCGTGCCGGAGGGTCCGACCGGTCCGGCCCAGGGATGGACTGCCCAGCTCTGCTGAATGCATTGTTACACTTTTATAATCCGCCCCTGGCCAATAGCTTTCCGGTTGGCTTTTTGTAACCATGAGGAATAGTGACTACCGCCGCCGATGGTATGGAGGGGTATTACATCCCACGCGTGGGCAGAAGGTACTTTAATGGTCAGCATCGCTGTCTGTCGTTGCTGTGTATTTTTCGATGCTACAGGGGGTAAGCGTCAGTCATAGTTGGAATGGACCACGTCGGAATGGTCTATCTAGATTTTAAGGTTTAAGGTTACATAGTAGCAGTCACTCTATTTCTATAAAAAGGGTTAAGACCTGTCACAGCTTGGATTCCCTTTCAGCTCCTTCCCGAACAGTCTGATCCTTGGGTGTGTGTTTTCCTCTCGCTGTGTTGACCTTGTCTTGACTCGCGTCCTCTTTGACAGCATCGCCATCGGATGGCTATCACTCTCTGAGCCTCAAGTGGGAGGTCTGCGGCCCTCGAAAACGCAACAGAGAACATTTTCCCCCATCCACTCTTATCTCCGAACAAATATTTGGACTCCGATGTTGTCCGGGAGAGTAACTAAAATGTGACGCGGGCAGCTCTACAGAGTCAATCCAGGCTCCCCTGGAGTGTGACAAATTCCCACCCGCCGATAGCACGGTTCAATGGCAGAGCTGGTGTCGCAGCTTTAGGAAAGGGGATGTATGTTACATTTAATCTTCACTTGGTGGCTGTCAGTCAATCAAGATCACATCCTTCTCATACAGTGCAATGGCTCAACTCTTTGCACTGCGCACAGCCATCCAGGCCTGTATTTCACTCTCTCGATGACAAGCGGAGGCGGCAAAAGTATTCACAGCCTGTACACACTCAATGCGGCGTCTACGTTTATAAGTCCAAAACACTGAATGTTTTCTGCTTATTTGTGGGACCACAGTTCTAAAGGATTTACACTCGCTCAGTCAGCTATAGAATAGACTTTAAAGTTGTTGTTGGTCCATAAGTCACTGAACCGTTTCGGTCCAGAATACATTAAAGAAATGGTAATGGAATATAAACCCAGTTGGGCTCTGAGGTTTTGCAGAAGTTAAGAGAGCCCAGAGTTCAAAGCAAACATGGTGAAGCTGCATTTATCTGTTATGCTGCATCAATAACATGCATGCACGATTACATAAACATGGGCTTCCGATTTTTAGTCCGGCTATTTTTTTTAAGTTTCTCATCCAACGTTTATCGCCAACAAAATAGAGCCCGATAAGCAGACCGGTCTGTCACATAGGCGGAATGCCCAGCTATGTTACAATGTGTATGAAATGCGCTACATAAATAAAACTGTTTTGCCTTGCCTTGCATAAAGCAAGTGTTGTCGTCAAGCAAACACAAGCCAACAGGCCGAGTGAAGCATGGCATTGCTCCTTTGTGCATTGGCAAGATAAAGATGAATACAGTAATTATGTTTCATTCGTTTTGTCAATAGTTTGGCTGTCTGGGCTTTGAATAGATATGTGTTTTTATATTTCAAGGTGGGTGTTCAGCAGCTGGCACTATGGGGGACTGGTTATCATTTCGATTCGGGCCTTCCTCTGTGAAGTTTGCATATCTTTGCTGTCCTGTCCAATTTAGGATTTTTTTTAATTTTCACATTAATGCAAAGTGAGACGAAAATTTCAGGTGGGATCAAAAGCCTGAGAATAGAAATGTCTTCAACCGGGTTTTAAAAGTGGACAGAGCGGGGGCTTGCCTAACATCCAATGGGAGCTCGTTCCAATGGGAAGTCCAGCAGCCGAAAAGGCTCGATCCCCTCTGAGGCTCCGCTTGGTCCTCGGCACCTCGAGCTGCGCCTGGTCCGCAGAACTGAGGCTGCGAGTTAAACCTGGGTTTCATCAGACCAGTTTAGAAAATTGTGTGGTTTTTTTTTTGGCTTTGTAAGATAAGGCTTTTGTCTGCAATCCTTATACATACCTCAGCCGAGATTGCTGTCACATGTGCTAAATAGAGAGCACTTGCCAGAAATTCCTAACTTTGCCGTCGGTCTGTTGGCACCCTACCTGACCAAGTTTGTTTTCGTCTTTTCATTCATTTTGGAGGTACCTACAGTTCTTGGTGATGTTATTGTTGTATCATATTTTCTTCAGTTAATGATGACTGTCTTCATTGTTTTCCATGGCATATTTAATGCCTAAGAAATTATTTTGGACCCATCTCCTGACTGAATAATGATATCCCTCCAATGCTCTGGAAGCTACTAAATGACGTGACTACCAAAATGTCAGGAAAAGCCTGAACTTTGTTTGGGTTTAAGGAGTGGCTCTTTTAATGGTGGCAAGTATGTGCTGACTCCCATTTAACATGAGATTGAATCTAATTGGTTAATTCCAAACACAGTCACATATCCTCAGTTATAAGGGGGTACGCACAGTTGTTAATTTTTACTTCCCTTTATGGAAATATTTGTTTGTTTGTTTTCAATTGACTTGTATAGGTTAGAGGTCACATTAATGGTGGAAAAAGTTTTGAAATGATGTATCTTGGTCTCATTTTGTTCGATCAGAAAACCCGGGCATGTGACCAGACCTGCATATACACACAAAGCCGCATGAATATTGCACGCCTGTGTTCAGCAGTAATGTAAGTGGGAACGCTGCATGTATAGGATTAATGCTCTCAATTCATTGGCTCACGGGAGCCTCCAGTGATAAATCATTCATGGAGTTGGAGCGATGCATTTAGAGGTAGTACGCGCCTCGCCCTGGAGGAAGACTCATTAGTTGAGTTTGCTTTTGCCGCGAGGCCACAATATTCTGTGGGAGGAGCGGCATACAGCGGGTCGGCGGAGTGGGCCGTAAGGCCGTCGGGAATACTGCCGCATTAGTTTCCGGGTGTCCCACCATCATCGTCGAAACGAGAAGATGCACTCGGGATTTTTAAGGCTTAAAAAGAAAGGGGGGGATATTGATTTATGGGCTCCTGCAGTCTTCCGCTCTCATTCATCATGCTGTCCACACACTCGCGCACACACACGTCAGTCCCAAGAGTGGGATGTGCGCTTCCTCTCGGCTGACCACTTATTCTCATGTCGGAGTAACGAGCATAACTCCTCTTCCCACGTTTGACTGTCACTCTCTGGCGACATGCAGCCTGGGCCATGAAATATGGCCAAGTGTTGTTGTTTGATAGATGCCTTTTTTCAACCTCAACTCCATTAGCGCTGAGTTCTTGGTTGTCAGCTAATGAGAGTTTGTTGTTTGGAAAGATATTTGTGATAAGTACCACCTTGGTGCTTATCACAAATAACTTAGAGATAAAACGCCTGCAGCTGTCTTATTTACCTCGCACCCATTGCGAGAGCGAGATCGAGGCGCAAAATTATACCTCTCACATTGTTTGACGCGACTATCCGAAATAGTCTCGTCAAGTCTTTTTCTGAAACTTGACCGCTCACAGAGCGTCAAATTTTTTTTTTTATTTGAATGGGAACCTCCACCGAGGAGTTTAATTCATGCATTTAATGACACAGACATGATCCCGACTACTTTCTGGAATGAGCGCTAGTACTGTAGCTAGTGCATAGCAGAGCTAACAGCGTCGGCTAGCGCGATCCCCTTTTTCCACTTTGCAAGCAGAAGTCTGATCTCCGCGGCGAGTCCACTTGTTGGACCCGTGTCGGTAAATTTCGCTGTCTGCCAATCTCATTCTACCTGCATTTAAAAACCTGTCCCCCCCAAAACCATACCACTGCTGTGGGCTCAGATAGGAGTCCCCGCCTGTAAGTGCTGGTTGCCTGACGTCTTGCCCGTGGCTGTTATTCTCGCCAGGTCGCTGAAGTTTAAAAGCTGCACGCATCCTCTAGCCTTTGTACTGGTCTCCTTTTATTTCTCTTTTTCTGCCTTCTTCATATACTCATGGCTCCAAACACCTCCTCATCTAACTGTGTCAGCTGTGCACACTTGGAAAAAAAAACCCCATAGAAATCAGGACATCCATCAAGTATCAAAGTCAAACTTTTAGTATTCTGACAACACTAAGTAGCGTGATGCTAAATAGCCCAGTCCCTCGCCCTTGGATGACTAATTGAGCAGCTTGCATCACGATAAATCTCGCACGTCCCCTTAAAATTTAATGATTGCCTTCAGGATGGTTTGCACTTTTGTCTTCGTTATTTGGAGAAATATTAGCACATGTGATGAATATTTAAATCAGGCTTTGCTCTACAGTTTAATAAAATAAACTCACACAAATACATGAGCTGTACTGTATGTGACTCCTCATTACTTCTGTTTGGCATTGAGAAGAGGGCTTGGAATTGGAGGGTTTCCCTCCTTTTTCCAAGCTCATCTTACATGACGGTCGCCTCTCATCGGGCGTGAATATTACACGGCGCGTCCTCCATCTTGCCACATTCCTTCAAGGCTCCTCGCAAAGTCAACCCCAATTTATTTGCGCTGGATGGACTGTGGCAGTAACGGGCTCATTCACATGCAGCCGCTCGCGCCGCATTTCGTCTGCACGTCTTGACTGGGGCGTCACGGCGAACCCCCGGTTAGCCCGAGTGAATCAAAAATAGCGGCGGCATTCGGATGAAGGCCCCTTGGTTAATAATTCAAAGATGAACACGCAAATGTTCGGCACTTAAATCTTCACATTACCTGCAGAGTGCGAAATTGTCTGTTACCAAATTTCAAATGATAGCACGATGCTCTTATCGGACTCATCTATTACGTTTAAATATCCTATAATGTGTCCGATTGTTTTGCTCCCGCAATTTAATTGTGTCAGCATGGTGAATATCAGCTCTGGCCTTCCTGTTTAGAGTTTGCATGTCCTCCCAGTGCTTGCTAACTTTTCTTCACGGGCAGAACATTAAAAATGCTTTTCCACCAGATGAAGAATAACCTGTGTATCTGTCGGCATTCATACAAAAGAATAATACCTTTAAGTTTAACTAATAAGGCCAGATTGAGACAAGATCATCTTTTTTACCGTTATTTTTGTTTTGTTTGGTTATGCGCCGTGAAATCTTTCCGTTGGAAAATATGTGCCTGGGCTCAATAGAGGTTGTGGAACACTGAACAGTACTGTACAAGTATGGTTTCCTGACCAAAGCAAGTGAACAATTATCAATAGGATAAGCTCACATCATGGAACAAAAATAGATACTTGCTGATTGAAAACACGTTTTGATTGGACTGTTGAAAGTGTCTCATTGCTATTTGTCACCCGCCAAGCGAAGGGAAAGGGAACGCACAACTGCAGAAGGGAGTATTTGCAGTTCAGAGCAATCAATAAATGTATCAGTGGACCACTTCCAACCGCTGCCCTCCATCAAAGCCTTCGACTGCGGGGGGTTTCTAAGCCGCCGCAACAGAAAGTGTGTGTGTGTGTGAGGAAGCGGCGATGCATGAGTTGAGTCTAAAAAAAGGACATGAGCTCTAACAATGGTTAGATATGCAGCATTGCACCAAGAAACAGTTGTCTGTGGGTTGCTCGGACCTTAGCGGCTCTGTAAGTCTGATACCCCGGGGGCGCGTGCAGATATCCAGCATAATAACCCGTGGCTCCAAAGCATGAAGTCGGCGGGCCTCTGCTTTTTGTCCTCCAACCTAAAGTGATTGTTTTCTCAGATTTACAGAATGCACTTCGCTAAACCCGCCTTTCCGGTTGTCGATCAATTTTATGCACAACAGAACCCGGGCTGCTGTTCTAATTGTGTTTGCATTAGATCTCTTTTTTGTAGCACACTTGCAAACAGAGCTGAACCACCCACTTCCACTCCATTGAACAAGAAAATGGGGCCCGGGCTCCGTTGGCAAGGGGAGGATAAATTTGCTATTCCTCAGAAACAATCACACGTTTGGCGGAGTGCAAATGTTTACGGTGCATGGTGTGAATACGACTGGAAAAAAAATATGCATTTTACGAGTCTGGACTACTTTGAAATAGCCGTTAACATCTGTGCTAATGCTCTTGGACTGACTTTAAAGTTGGGGGGGCAATGAATCATGCGCCTAAACACCAGGGAATGCGCCCTGTTGACTTCCACAGGTTGACGTGCTCTACCCCAGTGCCCCGACAATAGCCGTCAACCTGTCTCATCCAGGTGTTCTGTGGGCAGCCAAGGAGAGAAGCGCACACTTGCCAGATCATTCTATGGGATGTCACATGGTTGTCGTGCGCAGCTATGGTGTCTTCATCTTGAGAAGCTTCAACTATAAATATAGAGCAGTTCCTCGATATATATATATATATATATATATATATATATATATATAGGGCGGCACGGTAGTCGACTGGTTAGCATGTCTGCCTCACAGTTCAGAGGCCGTGGGTCCGATACCGGCTCCGGCCTCCCAGTGTGGGGCAGTGTGGGCATGTTCTCCCCGTGCCTGCGTGGGTTTTCTCCGGGTACTCCACTTTCCTCCCACATTCCCAAAAACATGCATGGCAGGTTAATTGACCACTCTAAATTGCCCCAAGGTGTGATTGTGAGTGCGAATGTTTGTCTCTGTGTGCCCTGCGATTGGCCGGCAACCAGTTCAGGGTGTCCCCCGCCTACTGCCCAAAGACAGCAGGGATAGGCTCCAGCACGCCCCGCGACCCTTGTGAGGATAAGCGGTATCGATAATGGATGGATATATATACATACATATATAGCCCATCTGATGTTTGGAGTTTGGAGCTGCAGCCACGAATTTGTGGGTGTTGCGAGGTGAACACATTCTTTATTCTCCTTGGCTGGAGGGGAGCTTGGATCCCTACAAGTAAAGGATGCATGTTGAATGCGCAGTAGAAATTTCTGGTGTAAAGAAAGCGAGACGACATGATGCACCTGACATTCCCAGCGCGTAATCAACCGCGAGGATGATTAATAGCTCGTGCCGACTGTTGTCCCCATGGTAACACGCCGCCACGGGCAAACGAGTTTATCTGAACGCTCCCGCACTTGTCCATCAGCATGCATCCACTTCTACAAAAGATGCAGCAATAAATATCTGCGCCAGTCTTTCTGCAACGCTACTATGCTAGATTTTTCATTCATTGATTTATTAATTTGTAAACAAAAACTTTTGTGATACATGCCAAACAATTGTGGTGAAGAGGGAAAGAAGCCAGAGAGCTTAATAAAATGCTCTCCTCCAAAACAAAATCACTTTTTACATCCAATAGAAAATGTTTACATTTTTCAAAATGTATAAATTAGAGGTGCAACGATTAATCAACAACCAATGGATTCTCAGAAATAATCGGTAATTATTTTTGGTTATCGAGTAATCGTTAAAGTGGAAGTCAACTGAAACATACGTATTTGTTTCCAGAATATGTTCTATGCAGGCCCACTAGTTAAAACACGACATTCTGAATAATATTGCGTTTGTGGAATAAGAGTTAATCCACCCGCTTTTAGCCATCTCAGGCTAATTCTCATTTTGTCATTTCTGTTGACTGAAAATGACATCACAGATGCTCAGGGCTCAGATAACAACCAATCATGGCTCAGCTTCAGAAAACGTGTGAGTTGTGATTGGTCGTTGCCGCAGAGATGGCAAAAAACATGTGAATTAACTCTTATTCCACAAATGCAATATTTAACAGAATAACTTGGTTCAACTAGTGGGCCTGCATAGAACATTTAAAAAAAAAAAATGTTTTGGTTGACTTCCACTTTAAGATACCTTTTTGATTGTCTAAATCCTCAGAATTCCGTCCGCTTACCAGTAAATACAATATTGTCCAATTTCTGTAGTCCTTCATGAAATCAGCATTGAATCAAATTAAATCTTTTACTTTGGAAAATAATGATAAACATTTTCTGACATGTTACAGACTAAACCAGTAACTAAATCACAATATATTTGTTTGTGCAATTTCTGCACTGTGAGTTAAAATAATGTCATGTTTTCGAATTAAGGGATGGAAATTAAAATGTTTTTTAAAGGGACGCTTGGATGAGCTTAACATTGGCACTTATATAATAGGTTTGCATGTAAAAATGACATTAGTATAACATGCCCCCCCCCCCCAAAGACTCTGTAGTGATTTAAGGGCTTTTTTTGTGATTAGATTTACGACAAATTGGCCCGCCCCTTTGTGGGGCTGGGCTTGTTATTTTTTCGGTCTCAGCGGTCTACGTCATGGGATGGAGGCAAGCGTTTTAATATTGCTCGCTTTGTCAGTTTTGTTGTCGAAAACAGTGACCGATCGCCACCAAAATGCAAATGCACATTACTACTCTTGTCCTCCATCCATCCATAGTCACAATTATCCATACCGCTTACCCTCACAAGGGTCGCGGGGCGCGCTGGGGCCTATCCCAGCTGTCATCGGGCAGTAGGCGGGGGACACCCTGAATTGGTTGCCAGCCAATCGCAGGGCACACAGAGACAAACAAACATCCGCACTCACAATCACACCTAGGGGCGATTTAGAGAGTCCAATCAACTTACCATGCATGTTTTTGGAATGTGTGAGGAAACCGGAGTACCCGGGGAAAACCCACGCAGGCGCGGGGAGAACATGCAAACTCCACACAGGGAGGCCGGAGCCGGTATCGAACCCACGGCCTCTGAACTGTGAGGCGGACGTGCTAACCAGTCGTCCACCGTGCCGCCCCTCTTGTCCTCTTTTCTTGTATAAAAGAAATGAAAAATAAATACTCAGGAACCAATCGATATGGTTTTTCAGTTTTGTGAATAGCTTTTTGTTTTAAAAATTCATTTTTATAGAGTGGGAAAAAATGCAGAAAAGGCTGGATGTGTAAAACACAATTTGGGAATCTGCCATAAAAGCTGTGCAGCTTTCCTCACTGACATCTCATGGTCGTTAAAAATGATTTGCATGTGATTTTGACCAAACACCGAAAGGCAGTTTGACAGTTTGGTGAAACTAGTACAACTTGCCACACTGCTTTTCTCTCATGAGGCATATGTTGTTATTGTTGTTTTTTGTGTTTTTTGTTGCGCTATGATTAAAAATATGCTGACATGCCGGCTGCTTGTGACTCACACCGTTTGCTGAAAAGAACCTTTGGCATCACACACTCTTCTCGCTTAGAAAATACACCTCATTGGCAAGCGAGTATCGAAGTTGTCTGCACCAGCGAGCCCAAACTTCATGAATCAGTCTTTATTATTGAGTATGATTACACTACAGCCCACAATTCATGTGTTGATGTCAATAAAAAGAAATAAAGTATGACAAAATTCCTAGCATAGGATGTCCTAAAATGCCTCCAGGCTTTCCCAACACAAGCTTAATGTGCTTCCTGTGTTTCTTTTTTTGTTGTTTTTTTTTACAATGTTATATAGTAATTTTATGACATGTCTTACAGTATAACGCAGCGCGACATGACATTCTGTAAACGAGCCGATAACTAATCTCAGAAACACCTTTATAGGTGTTTGCTTGGGGCGCAATAAACGCGCCTCTCTCAAGTGTGACAAAGATGCACTTTTGTGGTGTCCCCGTTACAGAAAAGCCCAAACATTCGCCGGCAGGGAGGGCCCTGCCACGAATAGCAAAAAACTCATAACACTAATTGGCACCGCCCACGAAAGAATGTTTATAATGACAATCAGACAGATTAAAAACATACATTTTTAATAGTAACATAGTCTTTCTTTTTCGTGAAGATTAATTTCACAAGTGTGTATTAAATTGGTAGCCCTTCGGTACCCAGAAGTAGATCTCAGTTTCAAAAAAGTCAGTGAAGTAGACAAAGAGACATGCACAAATAAGAGTTTCACCACTCTTCCAGAAAGCTGCAGTAATGTTAGTCGCAGAGGATAAAGAATATTATTCATCTACAGGTGTTGCGCCACCATTTGTCCCAAATATCCATTGCTTTAAGGGTTATAACACCGTGACACTGATACAATTCGTTAGCCCATCTGTGGCATTTTGCATTGTTTCTAAGCATTAGGCTGAACGGACTTTATAAAGCAAAGCTATGTGGTTGTTTGAAGTACACAACGTGCAATTCTCCTAGTTTTATGTTGAGTGTGACAGAATTGTTCATTATCTGCCAAACCATTGCATGAAGTGAATATTCCAAATTCATTCAAAAATTTAAAATTCAAAAAATAAACCAAAAGGTTGTAGACAAAAGCGAGATATTATTAACAAATACCCCTTTCAGATTTCAAAAGAGAAAAATATCACCTAGTCTGGTTTTAAAAAACAGCAATCCCTGCATTTTTTTCACACTTCCTTTATTTATTCTATTAAGGCATTTCGTTAATTTTCCTTCATATCTTTCCAGATTCACTATTTCATAAAACGTTTTTTGAGCCTATTCAGAGTAATACATGCTCGAGTGGACTACTATCGGAAAAGCATCACCTCCACGTACAAAGTTACTTTCTTGATACCAATGACTACGTTCTTATTTGGCAGGGCTTTGGCAGCATCTTAGAGCATCTTATAGAAGGATTAATAAACAAACAAACAAAAAAAAATATACAAATAGCAATAGGAATTTGACAGCATATCATATAGCCAAGGATAGGTTACCCTGGAAAAAAATAATTTGAAAGGAAAATTCCTCTATGCTTCACTGTGTTCACATTTCCATTGTATTTGTAGTTCAACCACATCACACTGGGGCTTTCAAATCAGCATTGAAATGTACGGCGCAGTGAGTGTAATACATATGCTAATAGATTCATCAGGTGGACAAGCACGTACTATCAGGAGTTGTTTAAGCCCAGATGAGTTTCAAGAGCACGTAGAAGAGCATACGCTTGCCCCCAGCATGCGTAATGACCCCCGCCACCGCCATCAATAACCATAATGGTCACCGGGACATTCATGTTACAGTCGCCCGCATGAATGATGAGGACGCTAAGTCAGAGGGCAGCCTTTGTTATGTGTGTGTGTATATATATATATATATATATGTATATATATAAAAATGGAAAGATGGAAATTCTAAGCTCCAACCCTCTAAATTTGTTGAAATAGTTGAAAAAACTCTTCTGATGACCTTTTGTCTAAATCAAACAAGATTTACCCCTGCCTCAATGACCTTGAATTTTGCCCTTAAGACACCCAAGGTGCGTTTTTTGCCTTGGGGTAACTGTGACATAATGATTGAAATGTGTATTAAAATAACAGTTTTAACATCCATCCATCCATTATCTACACAGGTTATCCACACAAGGGTCGCGGGGAGTGCTGGAGAGCGTATCCCAGCTGTCTTCGGGCAGTAGGCAAGGGACCCCCCCGAATTGGTTGCCCGCCAATCGCAGGGCACACTGAGACAAACAAACATCTGCATTATCTATCTATCTATCTATCTATCTATCTATCTATCTATCTATCTATCTATCTATCTATCTATCTATCTATCTATCTATCTATCCATCTATCCATCTATCCATCTATCCATCCATCCATCCATCCATCCATCCATATATATATAATGTTGCATACTAATTTGCCATTTGCTATGAGAAAAACATCAGCAGTCACTTTCATATACTTGTATGATACTTGTAGTTTTTGAGGTTTCTAAGTCTGCAGTGTGACTATACTTTTCTTGGAAATTAGGACATAGCTATGAAATACATGTATTGTGTGGGTAATCCACAAGGGGGCAGTTCATTGTCCACAATCCACAGATTTCCAGTGATCCGGATTCCTTGATGAAGGAATGAGGGACAATGTTATTTTTCCAAGAAGAATTTGATGGAAACTGAAAGTCAGATATGGAATTGGATTGGTTTTTAAATTGTTTTGTTCAAATGACCAATAAAGACTCCAATTTTATAGAATTTGAATTTTCCGTCCAATTACTGAATGCTTCAAGCGTTACGAGGATTCTGAGGAATAACGTCCTTATTTACCATTGTTGAAACTGAAAATTGTGTTGTGCAAGGTCTTCAGTTGTACAGGAATCATACTGTAGGTCCAGCTGTTGTGCCTTTTTTTTCTACAATTATTTTTGTGAAACCTAATTCCTAAAAATGTGCTGCTAAAGAAGAGGTCTGCAACCTGTGGTTCGAAAGCCACACGGTGCCCATTTCATCCATCTGCTGTGGCTCTCTGTGACATTGAAATATGAATATCTGATTTTAAATTACTTCATTTTTCTCAAAAGTAATTTGAAATTTGAAGATTTTGCATTGATACGTGAACACGATAAAATGATAAGGAGACTCCGAATTTTTTCCACGCTGCAGATGGATAGTTTGACTTTAACTTTATGAACATGAGGACTAACTTGACAGTGACAATTTTATTTGAGTGTAAGTTTCAAACAAGCTTTTTTTTTTGCAGTTCAAATGTTTTTGTCACTTGCAGAAATAAAATGTTGTGTTCCCTATCGCTGTTAATACAGTTCATAAATGTTTTTTACACATATAGGTTAAAAAAATTGACTTTGCAATTGCTGCTCCTGCAATTGACTTTTCTCCACCCATTCCCATAAAAAGCGTAATCGGTGGACGGCGCTCCTCATTCGGATTCCCATTTCACGTCAATGGCGCTCAGAGTTAAGGTCGCTGCTCTAAAGTCACAAATAGTTCAGAGACGCAGACTTTCTTGAGCATTTTGTACAAGAACTCAGTTCAGCAAGACTCGTCCATTCGGTTTTAATCTTATTGGTTTTACGTCATATTACCCGTGGTTAACAAAATTTTTCACTTACGATTGTGAGAGTTTAACCCAGGAACTGTTTTTTTAACATGTTCATTAGTCACTATGGGCAAAAAATGTAATAAAATTGGAATACAGAACAGCAGTCACAATGCACACTCTCACAGCATGAGTGGGTGCATTTGTTTCAAGTGCCGTGAGTCACATCGACACCACCAGCAGAGTGATGCCACCATCACTTTGCTAATTTCTCTCTCTCATTGCGCTGAAGTCTTCATTTCAGTTTTTTTTTTCTTCTCTAAAGCGAGCGGAGCGAGGCGCCCGTCGCCTTGCTCTGATCTGAGCGCGCTGACTTTGATATATATTTTTAGAGAATTTAGTCATCCACGGCACTTTAAAGGGCCGTCATGTTGATGGAGTGTCCCTGGACTCCGTGTGCTCGACTGCACACTCACATCCGTATGCTCCTAGGGGTTGAAAACTGTTTTTTTTAAAGTGTTAATTGCACACACGAATTTCATGCATGTGCTAAATTTAATCCCTGTTACTGGCATGCACTGATGTTAAATTATTGTACTACCATAAAACAGGAGGTATTGCAGTGATGCAACCTTGTGATAAGGTTTATTTTTTTCCAAGACTGCATTATTGTACGGTCTTCGTCGGATAATCAGATGTGCTGTCCTAGACTGGTTATGCATACAAAAATACATCCGTGGGATTTGGGGGGGAGGGGAGGGTCATATTTACACCTGATTAAATGTGGAAATGTTTGTAGTGTAGTAATTTTGTTGTGTGGAGGCAAAGGTGGACCCAAATGCAGGGACGCAGAGCAGATGTAATCGCCAAAAAGAAAGCAAATATTCAGAACAAAGGCAAATAAGGTGCATGGGAAAATCAAAATACTAAATTAACAAAGAACAAAACAAAAAATACAAGGTTCAAAGAAACACGAAAAAAAACTCACAACAGACAAAAACCTGACTCGTCTAACATGACACGTCAGCAACAATGAACTGACAGAGGCAACCTGCAAAGTAAATACAAGCAAACTGTCAATAAGGTACACCTGGACAAGACGCGAATGGCTGGAGGGAGCTGATTGGTTGACACAAGGGGCAGGGCTGATGAGAGGTAGAAAAAATAAATAAACTAGGACATGAAAAAGGGACACAGGGAAAATATGACAAAACATAAAACTAATTCTAGAATCACCCACTGACACTAGTTGTAATGACCGACACAAAATGGGGTTGACAAGTCTGTCATAATATGACGCATAGAAAAGTCTCAAGGGCCAATGCCCAAAACACAGTCAGGAGTTTTGGTTTAAAGAAAATCAATTCAATTGCAAATTCCAGGGACCATACTTAAACAAACACCTACTTGGTGTCATGATTCTGTTTTGTGTTCCTGTCAGGAGGCTGATTGGGGGGGGTGTCGTTCGGCGCCGCACCTGTTCTGCATCACTAATCAGGGGCTTTAAAAGGACTGCGGCGTGGAAGGCTTGGCGTCAGACTATTCACCTTGCTGTCATTGTGCCACGTGTATGTTCTTGACCTACCTTGGTCTTGCTATTAGTAATTTTGTTCATGTGTTTTTGTTGAGTATTGGAATTTTGTGTTAGTTTTCTAATTGGAGTTTCCCTGATCTCGTTGTAGTTTATTGTCCTTGACTTATTTGCAAGCGTCTTTTGTTTTTCCCAGGCAGTTTGCCGGTGTTTTGATTTGTACTTTAGTCGGTATAGGGATAGTTTTTCCTGTAAATAAATTTGTGTTATTTATTTCTTGTCTGTCTGCATTTGTGGGATCCCATCACTTCCGGTTCCATTGGAACCTTACACTTGGTAATGAATCCAAATGAGACTCAATCGAAAGTAGTTACAGATGGTAGTTAGTTACTATCAGTTTTTTTAGTTTGGATAGTATTTAGTTTTGTTTCATGTTACATTTTTTTAAATGAAATACTTTTTGAGAGCATTCCTGCCTTGCCTCCATACTACACTGCAATTGGGTCCTCCTAATCCCCTCTCAACCCTGCCAAACCATAACATAGAAGGTATCGGGTCAATACAAAGTCTTGCAGTATCACAAACAACTACCCCTCGGTACAGCTTGCAGCCCTAATTGGACTTTAATTCCGCCCGACAAAAGTTGTTTACATTCGCAAAGATCTCTTTCCCGCACAATTTCAAGCACACTTGCCCCTCTACCTTGCACATGTGATGCTGTGATACTGAGTGTGATCACAGTGGTGTATGTTTTATTTATTTTGTCAATACTTGAGAGTATTTTTGTTTAAAATCTATTTTCTTTCTAATGTTTTGGTATAAAGTGTCAGACGACGAGTACTCAATTTGGTCAATAGAGGTCAGTGCAAGACCACTGGTAAGCCTAAATCACCTGTGACTGTACTTTAGAGCGCATGCGCGCAGCCATTTCCTCATAGCCGATAAGACCTGGCGGACAACATTCTACGAGTGTCGCTGGCTTGACTGTCTAAACACTAACCTGTTTTCAGGAGAACACATCTGCTAATTTGCGCCGTATCCCGGTGTCTGTAACACACACACTTTTAAAAAGAGAAAAGTGTCACCACAAAGCCCATCGTGTGCAATCGTGCGAACACGGTCAATGTGCACGTTGTTAGACTACAGATTTTACGTCAGAGGATGGGCCAATTAAATGGTGGCTGAAGTGAAATCTGAATTGAACTGGGAAAAAAAATCTGCCCTAACATTGTAAATAATGTTCATTTGTATCGCTGTGCGTGTGATTCTTTTAACAAATGAACAATTGTTTGCTTAAACCCCAAAAATATACCATTAGGCATTTCAGTACAGGTTGCTTTCATTTGCGTGAGAAGTGATGTTTAGCCATCATGAGAATGCCGGCCTCTTTCATCACTGCATTAAGAATTCAATGAAATGAAGTGCTTGGTCAGTGACATTTGTGTGACATTAAAACAGAACAAAAGAAAAGGCAAGTGAAATGCTCTCCAGTGCGGTTAAGTCTGACAGGAGCATGTCACGGCCTTCTAGTTCTCGACTTGCTTGTTTTGACTGGCTAAGGTTGCGACAAGCAGGGCACAACAAAATGGCAAAGCAATGACCGTGAACCCGCAAATGTGAAGGATACAGATGGGCTTTGAAGATAGGAAATTGTGTGTATGTGGTGGTGTGTGTGTGTGTGTGTGTGTGGTGCGGGTGTTGGAGTTGGGTTCACAATAGGATGGAATTTCACAGCCAATATGTGTTGTATTATCATTTATATTATGTATGAACCTTGGACTCGTCAACTGGCCTCAAGATAGCTTAACACACAAGATTACCTTAAAGCGGAAGTCAACCCAAACGAAAGTATTAGTTGCTCAGCTGCCCTGTTCTTTCGCTCTTTAAGTCTATTTATGAGCATTTGATTACGGTCTTAATTAATACTAAAATTCAATTAATTCATTCAGGCAGTTTTTTAAGTAACATTTTGAACCAATGTAAAACATCAAAGCAACAAAACACTCATGGGTACACAAACCTGTGCAAACTACTCCCAAAAGGTTTGGGATATTTGGCTTTAAGTCATCAACCCAAACATATTTTTTTCAAGAATATGTTCCCAGCAGGCCCACTAGTTGAAACACGGCATTCTGATTAATTTTGCGTTTGTTAAGCAGCAAAATACACTCGTTTTAGCCATCTCTGGGGGCGGCCATTTTGTCTTCTGTCGACTGAAAAGGACATCACAACTGCTCACAACGACCAATCACAAATGACATGTTCTCTGAATCTGAGCCGTGATTGGTCGTTGTGAGCAGTTGTGATGTCATTTTCAGTCGACAGAAGACAAAATGGCCGCCCCCGGAGATGGCTAAAAACTAGTGCTTTAACACTTATTCCACTAGTGGGCTTGCATGGAACATATTCTTGAAAAAAAATGTTTGCGTTGACTTCCACTTTAAGGTGAAGTACATCTTACACATTGTTGACCTTTCTTTTCAAATTGATGCTATTATTGGTATTGCAATACATTTAGTTTAGTAAAATCCATTGAATCCTAAAGAATTCCTTCCAAAAGTCAGTTATTTTATTTAGATGGAAATGAAATGGAACATTTTAACTCAACATTTTCACTAACTCAACTTGTTTAGATCCACTTGGTGGTTCAATGCGAAAGAAAATATCCTATGCTGTTCCCCCGATCGTGAAGCTAAAATAAAAACAGTAAGTCAGCTTCCAAGGTGACATGAAAAAGCAACGGTTTTGTCCTCTCCTCACACTTCTTCAGAGGAGGCGAGATAATCTGATGGTGGCGCAACATCAAAAAGTCTCCAAACAAAAAAAAAAAAAAACAGACAAGGCTTTAGATCAGGCGCCTCGCTTCCCATGCGAGATGAAGTGTCTCTTTCCGCCGGGCTCTTTCTTTAGCCTTGATTGGCCTCAATGCTACACAGGTAATCGAGTCATGATGAGGCCGAGTGTTTTGGGTTTTTTTTCAAGGGGGTGGGGGTCTCACTGCATACACTATACAGCGGGTATAAAAAGTTGAAATGCCAGCTTTTTGTCTTATGAAAACTTTTCTTTTTAAATCAAGACAAATCATTTCAAAATGTTTTCTACCAAGAATGTGACATATAGCCTGAACAAGTTAATTGATGAAAAAAATGCATTCTTTAAGAGAAGGGAGCTACACGTTAAGAACTGAGATCATGTGTACACCCTCTCATGGGTATGTGGTGGTGTTCAGAGTTAAACAATCATATTCATGTTAAATTGGGGTCAGCACACGCCTACCACCATTCAAACGCATTCAGTGCCAGACATTTTCAGACCCTCCTCTACCCATCCATGCGAAATAGAAATAAATAAATATGAAGCAGGGATTGAATGTCATGAAAGACATAAAATTGTGAGTTAAAGTGCCTCTGATCAACCCCAAATAAAGTTCAGATGTTCGCTTTTCTTTTCCATTTTTGGTTTTCTAGCAAAAGCCTGAGATTTTGTGTTAACGCTGACTGCTGTTTGGAACTGTTTGCTCCACCGTGACCAAGGCGACTACGACTACTACAAGTGCTTGACTACAATGACCCAAAGACTAGGTCTCACTTATTTTCCCACACTACATTTATGATCAAAGGACTGCCTTTTTACCGTGGCTTCATGAAACTATTTTAGGTTGGTTCCCCTCGCATAGGTGGTCAGTTCACTATTCACTAGTTCAGCAATTCATTTTTTTTTTACCTGTGCAACCTTTCTCCAGCTATTCCCTAAAAACTGTTCAGTTTTTGTACTCTTTCTAAAATGCCGTAAGATGCCGCTGTTGAAATGCCAAGTCCATTGTTTGTGAAAAACACTTCTGGGCGTTATCGCTGTTTCTTCAAGAATGGAGAAAAATCTTTTGTTTTGTTATTCCTGGAGTACCGTCAATGTTATACATTAATGGCCACATTATGCCGCCGCCCCTGTGTGACCTATATCTTTGCTACTGTAACAATGAAAATTTCCCCACTGTGGGATCAATAAAGGCATTCTTATCTTATCTTATCTTATCTTACCATAGGTATCAATTAATTATTCTCTGATTTTTGTGATTCGCAAGCCAGTCCGGTCCCTAGAACAACCCCGCCTCGTGATGTTTTACATGTCAACCTCCTCCAACACATTTGATTAAAATGATCAGCTCATCATCAAGCTCTGCAGAAGCTGGATAGTGATCCTGATCATTTGAATCAGGTGTGTTGGAGCAGGGAGACATATCAAACATAGCGGCCCTCGAGGACCGGAGTTACCCACCCCTGTACTAATGTATGCTATGTACATGTAACTTATGACAAAAAAAACAAGTTTGAAGAAAAATGCATTTGAGGTTTATCAGACAAACAAAAAATAAAGCAAATCGAACACACCGTTGTCAACAGTCAGTTAGACCCCACAGCTGCGGTGCCAGCAACATCTGCGCGGAGAAGCCACCCAAGATACTTGATCAGAGTGATGGATGCTGGCGAGCCCTGCCGCGCCCCATCGACATGCACACCTGCTGCCTGTGCCCCACTTATTGAATCCATGAATCAATTTAATGAGCTCAGGACGGGAGTCAGGCCTTCAATAAACACCCCGGCGAGCTCTTATGTTTGGACTGTGCACTGAGGCAATCGGCGCTTTACTAGTTTGGTCTTCCAGCTACCAATGTTCAACAGCCCGTTGTACAGCGATGGAGTTCAATACGGGAGCGGAGAAGGATGCGCTGCGGTTTGAGAAAGAGAAGCAGACACCTCGTATTGGTAATCGATACTGCGGCAGTCAAGTGATGGCTGGTGCTATGATACGTCCCATTTAGAGCAGAACACTTTCAGGCCTGACTCAGGCCATTCTGTGATTTCCCCCCGGAATTCGCTCCACATCTCCTTGCTCCCGCAGCCCAGAGACTGTCGGTTGGGAAAAAGAGAATATCTCACTTCACCGATTCATACGCAACAACTCTGAGTGCTGTTCCATTGCTTCCCATGCGCACGTCTGAAATGTCAAATATCCTAGATTTATTTATTAGTGCAGTAGTACTGTTCGATTAGGCGGCTTTGGCACACATATATAGTTCGGTGACTTGAGCTATTCCATTACATCACTGCGAACGTTCTACTTGCTTCCTTATCTATGGCACTCTTAGACCACTTCCTAGTTCAATCCGTGGAGTCACAAATTGCTACATGGGCTAGGCAAAGTTGCCTCCCTGTGTGGGACTGGTTAAGACAGTATAAGAAGATAAGAACAAGAATTATTGTGGAGAAGGCAGAACGTCTTCCGCATCTGTCAGCAAAGGCTCCATTGCCATGTGTCGATCTTTTTGGCATTCATTAAAAAATTCAACCGATCTTTTTGCCATTCATTAAATAATCCAACTGACACTATACATTATTTTGATGGTTAATGTTAGTTTAAGCAAACGTTAAAGATGAAAGAACCGGCCAAGGTTCCCACGGAACGTTTCAAGAGGTGCCGTAACCCCCGCTGTTGCTTTTTTCTTCCACGCTATCCTCGCAACGGTGCTCCGTTGCCACGAGGCAACATGGAGTTCGAAGTGCAACACAGATCACTTGCAATTGTTGTGGCGAAATGGTGACCAAGCGTGAGCTGTTCAAACGACCTTGCAGAAAGAAGAACCTGCCACTTCGATCAATCCAAGATTCCAACACTATAGATTGATCAATTATTTTTTCATAAAAAATAATAATTAAGCAACTAACAGAACCACTACTTGATCATGATATGACAAGATACGTTGCATTATCAACTTTGTTGCACCTGTATCACATCGACATCAAACAGTAGCAAAGAATTGTACTTCATTACCTGCCACCACTGCGTACTTCCATGATGTGGTAAACGCACTTGACTCCGCCGAGTCAACCACAAACGGGCTCCCGTCATCATGAGGTCATCGCACAAAGGACAAACGGTCACCGCAGCATCTTTGGAAACAACGACATTTTTCTTCATCCGCCGGCGACGCGGAGCCTAATGGAGCATGAGAGTGACGGTCCTACCCCTTACTCCATTTGCCATGTTGAGTCACGGCCCTTTTCGAAGGCGACCTGCCGGCGATAGACCATGCTGTGCCAGTCGGCTGTGATTCACGGATAAAAATGGCAGGCGGTAATTGGAGACCGATGCAGCGGGGAGTTTCATACCTTACACATCCGTGTTTCGCAGTCATTTGCGGGTACAAAGAGCAAACTGTATTCTCCAGTTACAGCTTTTTGCACTGCAACACATACGTATACAATGTTTCTTGACGTGTTGATGTTGGTGCCACTTGTTCCGATTGCGGTGTCTTATCAGCTAAGTGTCTACACACGACAACGCGACGAGTATTCGAACTGAACCACCTCAGACGAAATCGTGGCTGTGCGTTTATGTTGCGGAATGCATTTTTAACTTTCTTTTGTTCCGTTGGGCCCTGATAAACCCATGCAGCACAGACAAGCAACAGGACACTTCCTGAAAGCAGCTATTTACAAGATTTTTTCCGAATGGACACAGATAATTCTCACAGCCTAAAATCATCACATATATACGTATATATTGTATATTTTTGACCAAAAGTAAACACTGAAATGTTGTTACTCGCTAACAGTGCTTTTAGGTTCAAATTTATAAAGAAAAAATAAGTATTGATACTGTGATGTTTCATTTTTTTTTTTTTTTTACAATCCAGTTAAAAAGATTGATATTGATGGAAGGGTGCCGTCTGATTGATTCAACATTAACAAAAGCATGTTAGAATCATCATTGGTAATAATTTGTCCTTGATCATGATATAAACACGTACAGTATTTTGTTGGTTGAATACTACGTAATTGTTTTATTGTTTAGATTACTTAAAGCATGTTAGGTTAATTGAAGACTCTTAATTGCTTTTGATGCTTACAAGAACATGTACCGCGTTGGTTGGAGACTAAATTAGTTCAGTGTTTACACAAAACACTGTTAAATGTCCATGATGTTTGCAAAATCAAGTTTTTATTGATTCATCGCAGATTCATTGTCTCAACAAAAGTTTGTTGACTAAATGGTGTCATTTTTTTCGGTAAACACATTAGGTTCATTCAAAAATGAATCCTCTTTAAATTGAAAAAATGTTTGATTCTTTATAGACTATTGTTTACCATCATGTACGTTAAGTTTGAAAAACTCATTTTATTACGCACTGCGCATGTCCGTTATGTTATATCCAAAATGCCCTTCATAAAAAATTGGTTATGATTATGATTGATCGTCTTATTGGCAGAATATTGCTCAAAAGTTGTATTGTGATCGGTTTCTTGCGAAAAGTAGGCACAAGTGCTGTATTAATAATATTTAGGAATGTCATGCGTTGGACTGCTTCCTGTGACCAACTTTGCAAACCTGTTTCTGAAATAAATTGTGAAATTAAGTAAGTAATGGTCAGTTTTTCCCGATATGTTAGCAGTTTGATGGATAAATGTTTTGCGCGCATACACCGCTCAACCCTGAACACTTTAGTTTTTAGTTATTTGTCATGGCGTTCTGCTATGTTTTTGCATAATCACTGAGACTCTTTTTTTCTTTTTTTAACTTCCGCATACACGCCATTGCTTCGACTGGTTGCGTGAGTAACTTTTACTCATATAAAAGTTCTTTGGGGTGGAACAAGAGCGAAGAGATAAATTGTGTCATTGCACTTTATCACTGGACTCGCTCACAACAAGCTGTTTTACTGCTTTCATGAATTTTATAAGAGCTGTCATTTATTACGGCGGCGGTATATCGGGCGTGAAATGGCGTGCCGCCGCCGCCGCCACCAACTTCCACGGCGGCTCCTTATTAGCCCCGCAAATGAGTGAAGGGAAATATCTAATTTACAACTTTCAGCTCCATTCTTTCAGTGTACTCGCTATTAATGATGCAAAGTGACACAGCGCACTTCCTGCCCCAAGGGGGAACCTACATGAGCCTCATTACAAGCTACTTTTAATTAGTCTTTGTAATTAAAAGACAAATAAAGTGTGCCTGGAAAGGCTGCGTGTAAAATTGATATGCCAATAAACATTTTCATGTTCATTGGTCAATGGTCTCAGTTGCGCTGTGGTTGAATTGCAGAAGGATCGCAAGGAGACACGTGTGAGGCCATCTTGACGACTTGGCGGGAGAGTGTTTAATAAGGAAGCATGGAAGTTGGCTGTCTGCAACTGGTGACAGATTTAGGCCGACCGTATGTTACAAGCGTTTCCTATTAAATGTACCCGACAGCGCTGGAGTGATTCATGGTGTCAGGTTAAATAGACCATAATCACCCAATGATTTCATTGATTCAGTTTTAATTACTTGCGTGGACCTTTTGCACTCCTCTTAGATTGAGATAGAGAGGAACCTTTCAGGTCAGGGTTAGCCCTAACCCACAAAGCTGTACAATTCTGAAACCTTACGAAGTTTTTAAGAATAATATGCCTCAAAAAACACACAAATCTAACCCTAACCCTAAAATCAACCCTAACCCATAATGCTAACCTTAACCTTACCCTCAAAAGCCACACGACTAACCTGTCACAGAAGTAACAGCCAATCAAAACTGCCATGTTGTATCAAATGAGCTGTCACAAAAAAAATCTCACCGATACACTAATTAATTACATAGTGTTTTACAATAATAGCTTACAAATATTCATCATTTCATATGTATCCGCAGCTAAAAGTAAAGCGTGGTGAGTCCCTGTTGTCGAATTACAGGAGTGCAGTCAAGAAATGGGGTGGTCATTGGCAAAAGCCTGTGCAATATGCACACTATTTATTTTATTTCCCGCCCGTATCATCTCTTTGTATTGTTATAATTTAGCTACAGCAGCCAGGGAAATATGCTACTTGCCAGACAATCATTCCATGTTGCTCATGGTTCAATAAAAAAATTATACTATATAGACACAGTTTCTAGATGAGAACACCAGGTGATGGTCGCAGTTCATCCACTGCAGCGAGTTGGTTAGCATGAGAGGGTCGATCGCATGATGTGCGGATGTGAGCCGACTGTCATTTTTTCCTTCCAACATTCCAATGTGGCACACTTAGCCCCAAATCTCAGGTGGAAAAACACAAGTCCAATCCTGGACTTTGTACCTGAAAATAGTGCCTCCTGATCGGACACAGGAGGCCAACATATATATATATATATATATATATATATATATATATATATATATATATATATATATATATATATATATATATATATATATATATATATATATATATATATATATATACCTGAAACTTAAAATGTTTCTTAAAACGTTGACTGTGCCATTAATGACATTATGATGGTGAAAGCTTGAAAATTGGGATTCTATTCATTCACTAAAATATGTGGGAAAACCTGTCGAAAAAAGAAAAAAAAAACTTTTCATAAGCCTCTGCCCGTATAAGCAGCGTGATAAACTCACTTTTTTTTTTTTTTTTACCCCCACATATCCCTTTTTTCCTCGCCTCTGTTGTCCCATCACTTTGACCTCTTTATTAACACGTTTGCCGGGTTTAATAAAAATGGAAATTCCCAAACGGGGCCAATCTTAAAGAGGAATGGCAATAAGAGGAAACCATCGCCTGGAATTGGAGGAGATTTATAGCAGCTTCTGCAGACCGTAAAGGATGCGCTTGCTTCCTAAACTTCCAACTAGTGACGCTTTTATTAGTCCTGCTTTGACACTGACACCTTATGACTGGCTTTGAATTTTAATAAAGGAGGATTCTCTTTTCCCCTCCTGCGTTTTGCTGCCATCTAACTAATGTCGCACGGTCGTGTTTCAGAACATTAAATAACATGACACGGATCCTCTGTGAATGCTTAACCTGTGGCCTCCAAAATGGACTTGTTGGAATGATTCCCCTTTGGGGATGTTCCGTGAGAGATGAGCGAGGAAATTAATTGCATTACAAGAGACGGATGTTAGCGCTGCACTACGGATGTGAGATCCAGAGTCCTTATTTGATTACTTTTGCAATGGTCCATGTTATTACCAGTATCTGTTACATTGTTTTAAACATCCCATGTGATTGAACAAGATAAGAATGGATGGATGGAAAATAGGTAGGTCACATAACTAGACAACCATAGTGAGTTTATTTACTTTGTGTTAATGTATCGGGCTGAATAAATAATACAATTCAAATTGAAATTGCAATGCAGTAGATTTTCTGTTGTTGTTCGGCTTTCTTTTATTTTTTTATATCATCTATATCTAGCTTTTTTTTTTTTACTTGTGACGGTGGAATCCACTTTCCCAGGTAGATTCTACAGGAACGTAGTCAGACACACAGAAAGGGCATTAATTGTCCAAAGAGTATCATGAGGAACATGAATTTACCATATTTACATACATTTTAAATGCTGTACAGCAAAAGTTAAAGTTAACATAATACAGCTCACAGCATAACCAAGTATGCTATCTTAATGCAACCTTAGAGCGTAAAAGGTTGGGTTTTCCACAGCAACCCAGGAAAGTGCAGTCCTAACCAACACCTTTGCACAAACTGATGAAACCTGCTCAAATGAGAGGAGAAACATTCCAACAGTGCCCTGAGAATGAAATGACCAGGATATTTGAGAATATTTGCAGGCATGTTAGCTTAATGCACACACACTATGCAAAACCACAAAAAATCAGGCTACCCAAACTAGCAAGTTGCAGAGGTAACAGGTCAAACGGATCAATTTGAATAATTTTTGTGTATGCGTGTAGGTGTGTGTGAGGGTGTGTGCAAGTGTGGGGGGGGGTGTAGCGGAACAAATATGCCCTAAATGTAGTTTATCACCCGAGCGGGACTGTTCAGCTTTGTTTTTGTTCTTCTTTCAAATGTACACAGTCTCAAACTAAATATTGCGCCGCCCTGTTGTGGTCTACACGGAATCAATAAGCGTTACACCAATAGAGAGTTAACATTACAACTGTAAAAACAAATCCGCAAAATAGCGAGGCTTCAAACCCGGAACCTGCAATGGAGGGGGGATTACCGTATTTATATGAAAAAGCAAAAAAAAAAAAAAAAACTTTTTTTCACCACCATCTGCTGGATCTGATCGAGCACTACCCTATCGATCGTGCTTTCAATACATCTTTATCCGACTTTAATGCCATGGCAAATTCACAAACGACTCCACAGTTTCCAGTCTTGCCTTTAAATCTTTAAACTGCATAATTTATCATTCAGACTCCCGCAAAACCGCACTGCAGTTCGACAGCAAGAAAGTCTGCCCATAAAATCAAATATATGCTGATTGCGGCGCCTATACAGAGGGGAGCCAAGCAGCTGCCTCTGATAACGTCTCCGTTGTGGATATGTCGGGCCGGAGCGGACTCGCATGATGCACACTGTAGATTGTGGATCTCCAGTTTGTGAAATTGTAAGTGTGTATTTGTGGTGGGGTTTCGTGCATGGAATAAACACAGTCGATGCAAATCAGTGCCATTAGTTAAAGCTTGCAGGACTCAATCAATGAATCTTCATGAGGCTTCATAACGCATCACATGAATGTAGACGCAAGGAACGCGATCGTCACTGTGCATTTTTAACACGTACATTGGTACCTTGAGATACAAGTGCTCTGGTTTACAAAATTTTTGAGACGACATCTGGACGATTTTGTTTTTCCTTTTTGACATGAGGTGGGAGCACTGCATGGTGGCAATGAAAACAACTCAATTCGGTCCGCAATAAGCGACAGTTTGGCAAATAGTACGGGAAAATGAAGCTTCAAGGTGCTTCAATGTTGTGTTAACGAGCCCTCTAGATAGGACTCTCTGTTCAACATAGGGCTGAAAGCAGACTGACTTGCCATTTCTTAAACCCCTTTCTTTAAACTAGCAGTGCCATCCAAAGGAGGCAAAAATTCAACCACTGGTTCATGAAGAAAATCTGAAGCAAATGTTCCCCATCAGTAGCAAAATACTAAACAATTGATCAAAAAAAGACTTCAAACTGTTTAAAGTAACTACCAGTTGGAAACATAAGACAATGAAAATGACATGTTACATATTTAAAACAACCAAACAATATTGCCTTTAGAAGGGCACGCTAGCAAATAATGGAAAATTATTCAAGCTGCTTAAAGTTGTTTGAACTCACTCCCAGTTAAACAAAACAAAACACAAAGAGATTCATACGTTGCATATTTAACCAAACAATAACCAAATAGAACCAAACAACAACCAAATAACCCGGTTCTTTAAAACGGCCCTCTAGGTTCATGCTAGCATATTATGTAAAATGCCATTCACATGCTAACAGTTGTCATCAATAGTTGCGGTTTTTGAGTGATTTAAGCAAGAACGATGATTTAACAACTCACCTGCTTATATTATTTATTCTCTATGAAGAATGACTATTATTACAGCATCTGGGGCGGCATAAGGCTCGGTGATAAAGTGGTCGGTACCCAACCAGAAGTTGAGGGTTCGATCCCTGGCTGTTGCGACCAAGTGTCAATGAGCAAGATACTAAACCCCCAGTTGCTCCTGATGTTGCGCCATCAGTAGATAGATGTGATGTCAGTACGAAGCACTTTGACTGCCTTAATATACAGGTGAAAGACCATTTACCATCTGAGTCACTCAAAGGAGTCGGAAGAGAAGTACTATTCTTCTTCATTTGTGTCTGTAAGATGTATCATACTGCCTTCGGTGACCAAGGTGAGCACAACAGGAGTAGCACAATGAAATGCAGTATTAAATTATGACGCACAACTGTATAAGGGTCCGTGTCTCTTTTGGTCATTGGATGTTATCACTCGAAGCAGATATGAAAAATGGAAAAACGACTGGCTGTTTGATTTTCTAGTTTGTTGTCTGGAATGAGTAAGGATTTTCGATTTTCAATTCTGGAAAATTGAATATATCACGAGACATAAATCGAATCGTTTGTTTTAAATTTCCGGAAGTTGTCACCAACAGCATTTCTAATACTGACCAGGGCATGGCGATATGTACTCCAGTGCTCCATCTCCATTTTAATTCCACAAACGCTACGAAACAGCAACAACAACAACAACAACAACAACAACAATAATGATAACAATAATAATACTAATAATAATAAATGACAAGTTCATTGAAATTAACCACTGAAAATCAGACATTGCCTTTGAATTGTGGTTCAGCATATTTATCTTAAAAAAAAAAAAATACTAATGAAACAGGCCTGGACAAAAATGTGGGAGTTTAAAGACTATGGTGACACACTCGTAAGATTGCATTTTCTTTTAGGCTGTTAAAAAGCTACAAAGACATTGTGGAAAAAAACCTGCCATTGCAGGCTAAAGATAAGAGCAGACTATTTAAAGACACTTGTCATTAAGGACACCAGACTGAGATCTCCAGCAAAGGTGTGCAGCATTTGCTAACCCAGATGTCAAAGTTGTTCATGTGAAATTTAATCCACAAATGTGTATTTTGTGCGCCCATTATTTATATCTATTTCATGGGCACACGTTAACATTTTGGGTCCATGGTATATTAATATTGTAGCCACAAACTAAAAAAAGAAATCTCATGTAATTTGTGGATCTCTGTTTATGCTGGATCTATTGCCTGCACCTGTTTTTCATCCACCCATCTATTATCTGTAGCGCTTTATCCTCACGAGGATCGCGGGGGTGCTGGAGCCTATCCCAGCTCCTTCGGGTAGTAGGCGGCGGACACCCTGAACTGGTTGCCAGCCAATCGCAGGACACACAGAGACAAACACACGTACACGCAATCACAAGTAGGTTTAATTTAGAGTGTGAAATTAACCTACCATGCATGTTTTGGGAATGTGCATACAGCATACACAAAAATGTGAAATTATATCATCTAGGAAATAATATTTTCAAATATTCAAGATATTGAATACACAAACTTGGGAAAAAAAATCTAAAAATAAAAATATACAATATGAAAAATATCATCCCTACCAAAAAAACAATGTAATGGTTATTTTGAAACGAAAAGAAAAGATGACTACTGGACTGTATTTTATTTTACAGTAATAGTGTGAGACTGTCACCTAGTGGAAGAAAGCGGTCAAAACATCAATTATGTGAATATGCCTTGTGGGTGTGCAAAGCTGGAAACTCAACAGAAACAATTAGACTGATTTAGTACCAAACGAAAAACGCAAACGATTTTTTTTTAAATTGACACTTTATTGTATTTTATGCAACTGTTTCCTATTTTTTATGTTTACTCAATATTTAAAGTGCAATAAAGAGAGATATGATATTTAATTTTTCATATTGTATAAACTTTGCCTGAAATCTCACCTGGGTTTTATAATTTAAAAAATAATAAATGTATTTATGAATGTTTTTGTATAATGTTAATGGCATTATCTTTTTAAAGAAATTGGTTAATTGATTTGTTGTAATTAGTCAAACAAAAAAGGTATTAAAAATGCATTATTTTATTTTAAATAATTATAATTACATTCGCCATGGCGTTGAATTATTATCACATTTTTAAGTGAATCAGTTTCCATAAATGAAATTCCCTTTTTTTTAACCTCATCCACAAATGACTTGGCCTATCTGTCCATTTTAAAAATAAAATGTGGTCTTCAACCACAAGTCTGCCCACCACCATTTACTTTCACCTGTGTGTATTAACCCCAAAAAATGTCCCTTTATTACAGAAAGAAAACGGGAAACTGATTTGGAATTATGAGGAAAACCTGTCAAATTCTTCAAAATGACTTCATGTGCAAATGTTGCTTTAGTGCATTCCAAGACTGACATCAACAAGATTCCACAGCGGTGAATGTTTTCAGAGCGAGTGTGTAGCAGTAGTTGAAGTGTTTAATGGTGGGCTTATCAGACACAAATGAGAGTTGATGGCCGCTGTAACTTGACCTTGGCCCATTTGAGAGGCTGTGACAATGGTGCTCCGTCCGGACCCTCCTATCGCGGTCCAGTCCCGTCTATTTATAAAGGGCAGACGTGGTGCAAGAGGTCAGTCAACGCGAGGTGACACAAACTCAAGAACAGAAGGTGAGAAATATTTGCTATTACTGCATTGGCTGTCAATGATTTTGATACTAAAACATCTGGAAGAAAATATTTGACATTTTTTTTGATGCACTATTTTTAATGTAATTCATTTCTTAAGAAGAAAAATAATACTGTAATGTGATTTGATTAATATGTAACGGTAATAAGAAACACAGAAAAGAGGATTTTCCTTAGTTGGTCACATCATCTGGCTTGATGATATCATTTCTGCTGGGTCATGTGGCTCCCTTTTTTTTTCTTTCTCTAAATGGCTAAAAAGGCTTTATTAACAGTGTTGCATTAAGGTTAACTCCCGAACTAGTACAAACTATTTCTTTATACTTACTTTTTGGGGTTTGGTTTGGTCCTCACCAAGTGTCTTGTTTGCTGTTATCAAAACCTTTCCAAACCACGGGGAAAACAAACTGGAGTTTGATTTAAAAAAAGACTAAATGATGTAAAAGCAACCTTAAAATGTATGCTGGTTTGCATGAATGTTTGTCCCACTAAGGTAGATAAGGATAAATGGTATGTAAACTGAATGGGACGGTGGCCAGGGGTGGCAGTAGTACTCACTCCATGTACAGATACTTGTGGAAAAATGACTAGTGATGTTAAAGTATTTGTTCAACTCTCTAAATAAGTAAAAGTAAACAAGTACAGACTCAATAAAACACTTATTTTCACACAATATAGTTTCTATCTTCTTAAATGTCATTGCGCTGGAAAGCATACAAGTTCGCTAGCATTGGCTCAAAAGAACGGGTAACAAGGTGAAGTGACTCCCAAAAATGCTAAAGTAGCCAACCATAACAACCGAAAACTATATACCTTACCGAAATATGTTTGTTTTTGTTTCAGACTGGACAGAATTTGAATTTAACTCTTAGAAGCTGGTGGTTTTTATTCTGGCACAAGACACAGCACGTTCACCAGAAGGAACAATGGATAATTTTTAAGGCGTAAAAGTGAAGTAAATCTTCAAGTCAAGAACAAATAGCTGAAATAAGTACAGCAATGAAATAGTTGTACTTCTTCCTTCCCACCACTGAAGTTGAGCCAATCTAAATGCCTTTATGTTCAGGAGGATGCCAGCGGTCCGCCACGAGCACTGCGAGCAATGTTACGCCGTCCACTGCCAGGCGCCACCTTGGCTCTCCATCGGCTGCATTGTGGTCCGGTGCCCCAACGACTGCGGTGCCTCGCTGCACGCCTGCAAGTGGGACGAGCACCGCCTCCTCTGCCCCAACGAGACGGCTCCTTGCCTCAACGCCGGCTACGGCTGCCCGCTGAGCATGCCGCGGCATCGGCGGGCCCAGCACCTGGAGGCGTGCCCCGCCAGCGTGGTCAGCTGCTCTCAGGAGTGGAACCGCTGGCCCGTTTCCGACAACGACCTGACTTTCTACAGGAATGTGTCCCAACAAAGCGAATGGCACCTTGATGTCTCCTTGGCACTGAGAGATCAAGAGCGGCTGTTTAAGTCCATCAAGATGAAGAGCGTTTTCCCCGAGTTGACACTGACAGATGCTGAAGATTTAGACGTTGGGGTCACAAAGGAAGAGTCATGTTTAGCCTCTGGTGGATGTACACAGAATGGTTGCACAGAGCTTACGGAAGAGGAACCAAGTGACATGGCAAGCGACGAGTTAGACAAGGGAAGCCTTCAGAAGTACAGCTCCTGGGAGAGAATATTCAAGAAAGAGATGAACGGCTGTGAGCAGACCAGTAAAAATGTAGCTAAAAAGGTGGAGAGCGGAAAGAAAATCGAGCCGCCTAGGGAAAGTTCCTCATGCGAGAACGGAACATCTGGCCTGGCACCTTGGCAGGATGGCGTCTTGGAGAGGTTGGGCAAGGAGGCCAACATCAGCGAGTACAACATGTACCTGGTGCACAACGGAGCCATGCTCATCAACTTCGGACAGCTCGCCGCCTGCACCCCGAGGGAGAGGGACTTTGTTTACGGGAGCCTGGAACCCATCGAAGTCAAGTCTGTCCGCTCCTTCAACATCCCCAGCAGTTATCGAGCCAAGCGCTGCCACCTGAAGGACCCCAATCGCAAGATCAAGGTCGCACACCAGAGCGTGGACACGGCGGATCTGGGCGTCTCGGCCGAGGATGTCCCGAAGTGCGACGAGGTGAGTGCCACGCTGCTGTGCTGTCTGGAGAAAGAATTCAAAGGGCATCTCATCTCAGAAAGCACCGGTCTGGACGGCCTGTACGTCAACGTCGGGACGCAAACGTACAACTTTGATTCTGCGCCGTTCCCCGCCGAGGCGTCACTCTCCGACGTCATCACTGGCAAACCGCGGTGTCTACGCATCCGCACGGAATCGGAGTCGGTCACCAGACGGCACAACAAGACCAGCTCGGCCTTCAGCTACACGTGCGGCCTCTTCTTTCGCCGCGACGAATACCCCTCGCACTTCAGGAATGTGCACTCTGACATCCAGGCCGGCCTCGGCGGCTGGTTCCTGCAACGTTGCCCCCTGGCATACCTCGGCTGCACTTTCGCCCAAACTAGGTTTCACCCAGAGGGCCAACCGGCTGAGGTCAAATACCACCACGGTGTCGACAAGCCGGTCATCCGGCCAGACGTCCCGCGCGAGCTGCTCCAGGGTATCAAAGCGTCACATCACCCGGACCATTTGAGCCGGCTGCCCCTGGAGATACTCCAGCACGTCGCCGGCTACCTGGACACGTTCACCTTGTCGCAGTTATCGCAGGTGTCACGTCCGATGAGGGAGGTGTGCGCCACCTTGTTGCAGACCCGAGGGATGGTCTCCCTCAAATGGGAGAAGAAGACGTATTCCCACGGAGGGAGCTCCTGGAAGAGCCGAAAGAAAGTAAGTATCCATCCATCCATTTTCTGTAGTTCTTGTCTTCATTAAAGTTGAAGTCAACCCAAACAATTTTTTTTTTCAAGAATATGTTCTATGCAGGCTCACTAGTTGAAGCAAGGCATTCTCATTAATATTGCGTTTGTGGAATATGAGTTAAGCAGCTAAAACCACCCGGATTCAGCCAACTCAGGGGGCGGCCATTTTGTCACTTCTGTCGACTGAAAATGACATCAGCTCAGGTAATAACCAATCACCGCTAACCTGTTCTCTGAAGCTAAGCCATGATTGGTCATTACCTGAGCCCTGAGCAACTGTGATGTCATTTTCAGTCAACAGAAGTGACAAAATGGCCACCCCCTGAGATGGCTAAAAACAGGTGGATTTTGCTATACTCCATAAACGCAATCTTAATCAGAATGCCATGTTTCAACTAGTGGGCCTGAATAGAACATATTCTTGAAAAAAAAAATGTTTGGGTTGACTTCCACTTTGAGGTCGCAAGTGAGCTGGAGCAGTTGACTTTGGGCTGGTCGCCAGGCAATTGCAGGGCACGTATACACAAATCACCACGCACAACACACACATTAACCTGGGGCGGAGCCATGGGTGGGCCTGGGTATGCACAGGCCCACCCAGATTTAAAGACTGCCCATCCAGTGAGATCCATGAAAAAATATATACTTTTACATTTTTAGTAAATTATAAATTATTTGTGTTTTTTTTAAATTGAATATTAAGAATGGCATAATTGGGATTGCCTAAGGAAGATCTGAACTTCATATTATTCGGTTTGTCCTTTTATTTGAATATACGATGTGTCGGGACAGAAGGATTGTGCAAAATGAGAGAAATATTCAGGCCCACCATGATTTTTCCAGGCCCACCCATTAGCCATGTTCTGGCTCCGCCCCTGACACTAACACTATGAGCTTCATTACAAACACTGTTATGATGTTTTTTCGCAACACAGTGGTTACTTGGCTTGGGTTATGTGTCACACGATGCAGTCGAAGAAACATAACATGTATTCATTATGGTTGTGAGAGGAGCTATACCGAGGAGAGGTGGTTTACACCCTCGACGAGTTGTTGGCCAATCACAGGACACATAACTTGATTGGTTCATTTGGAAAAATACTTGTGCATTCAACTTTATTTATTTATTGTTCTTATTAAAGAACAGCTTGATTATTATGAGATACATTAGAAATAATACAGTTCAAATTTTAACTAAATTATTTAATTATTAATAATGATCTTTTTTTTTTCCATTTTATCCCATACAGAATGTAACAATTAATAATGATCTTTTTTCCATTTTTTCCCATACACAAAGGAACATATGACCTGGCCCATCCGTCCATACCAAAAAACAAACGTGGTCCTTGAGCACCTCTGGTTTAAGTCTTTAATTATCCTGATATTTTTTTGATTGCGATGAGCAACCAGGGTACCCCGAGAAAACTCCCGCAAGCAAGGGGGTGTCCATACAAACTCCACCCGGAGATGTTTAAACCTGGATCATCCTGACTCCAGATGAGCTAAAGACTCCCCTCCATCAAAAATATCCCTGTTTGGATTTCATTTTGGACTGAATGTATCACATGCAGTGCAGTCTGACCTAAGCGTCCCTATCACTTCCTCCCTGGTATCTAACTCTTACCTTGTTAGCTGTCAGTGGAAAATGTCAGCCATATGAAACAGCTGCCACATTGTAAACACCAGCCAGACGGAGCACGCCTCTGCAACAATACAAACCATGCTGGGAACATTTCATCAGTTCACTATTATAGATCTTAGTAGGTCATGTTTAAGGTATGCACAAACGTCATGTGACATACATGTGATAGACAAAAATATTGGGACATTTCTGTTCTTAAACTCCCGGGGGTCTGTACTCTGTAGCTCCGCAAAAGTTCATCAAATTAAAAGGTTTCGTGAGAAAATTTTGAAGTTGTTACACTGTGGCTTTAATAAGCACACTGAACCAGCACCACTTTATGAGATTTAAAGGGCAAAGGCGGTATATTTATGTATGGACAGGGATCACAAGACAAGCAGCATGCATTAGGTGATGTGATGTGAATGGCCTGACAACAGGCCAGCTAGGTAATCGTCCCTGGAAACAGTACGTTGATAACGACAACAGCTGAGCATGTGCTCCTGAATGAAGGTCATAAATTGTTGTGTGTTTTGAAATGGACGCAAAACACAACACCCTGCACTAACAGTGTGTGAAATACGTGGTTACAGTAATGAAGTAGATTTATTTTTTCTGGTATTTGCACTTTACTGCAGGATTTTACTGACACCTTTTTACTTCCCCAACCCTGGATTTCCCCATGTTTGTAAAAAGATATGGGCAATTCTCAGAAAACATGGTTCGCCGAGGGCTGCGACTGGTGACCTGGTTCGGGAGTCAGTATTTTTCCCTTTAATTGCCAGATTTGATTGTTTCCAACATAGCATAATGCAGAAATAATATAAACAACTTTACTGAGATTTGTGCTCTGAATGTATTTTGGGCAGTGAAAGGCAGCCGTCCTAACTAGTTCCTGTTCCTAATTCCAACCATGCAATTAAGAGCCCCTTATACCCTTAAAATGCATCTGTTTCAAAAACAGTTGTTACCAATAGACTGTCCGAAACTAAATACAACACAATGCCATTAATCGAGTTCCATGCTGTCCATATAATGACAATACATCTATACCTGTCAACCCCGGCACTACTTGTAAGTGCCTCTGCTTAACTGTCATCAAAACCTTTCCTCCCTGCCATGTGTTGCGCTCAACAGGTTTGGGAGTTCAGCTCGCTGTTTGGCCCCGTGGAGCGATGGCGCTTTAGCGACGCGCCCTCCATGGCCGACCACCTCCGAACGTGTTCTTTCTACCAAAAGGAGCGGCGCACAGAGCCCGTGGCTTTAAGTGGCCTGCAGGAGGTCAGCAGAGAGGCAAGACATTAAATGCAATAAACAGTAATTATCCGCATGTACGTGGTTCACTATTCTTTACTTTTACCATTTTTTTGGAGCCGCAGCTGATACAAATATTTGCACTCTTTCTGATTTGCCCGAAGATGCCTCATGGAAGTATGTTGAAGTGATACATCTTCACTGTATAAGATCTTTGTATGAATGGGAGGAGCTAAGTTTAGCCTGAATTGTAGAGGTTATGGAGAGTCTTCGCCTGTGCATCTACATGAGCATTTTTTTTAAATTGGGGCTTTAATAACCCCCCCCCCCCCCCGGGCATTTTAACTGGCGTCAATCATAAGCGGGTTTCATTACCTGGCATCACAGGGCATTATTGTTCTATTATTGCGGTTTACCAACGCCTCCACTGGCTGGCACTATCACTCTCCATTTCAAAATGCCTCTGAGAATATAAATGGTATTATAAAAACATCCAGCGACCACCTTCAATTCCCCTCCGACCAGTGTAAAAAATAAATAGTATTGTGTCATATGGGATTGTGCAAGTGTACCTAATGAAGTGACCAGTCAATGACTGACGCACACTCACGTCTGCAAATGGTTGGTTACACTCCCATCTACTGGTGAAAAGCTCAAGTGCATTTTGAGCAAATGCTGAGATGATCATGTTATATTACACTGAAATAAAATATGAGATCATATGAATTAAATTATTATAATGAGTATTTTTTGGTTAAGTTTGGTCACCATTTAATCATTGAATTCACCATCATTGTATTCAATTTATTTTTCGGTATTTTACACATCAACCAGATTGTGATGCCAAAATTTGGCAATATTGAGAACACATTTTCAGGGATTGGCAACTCATGAAAGATTTACTTTGTTGTTTATTTTCACAATTGAGACCAAAATATGTGTATACAAACAATTAAAAATTCAATTTTCTCTTTTAAGATGCAAAAAGTTGAGTTTTGTGACTGTGTCTACAGTGGCGGCTCGCACACGTCGGGGTTGCGTAGCTTGCAGATGACCTGGCGCAGCATCTTGTTGCAAAGCGCCGCATAGGGGTTCAGCAACACCGCCTGCTGGCGGGCAAACCCGCTGCCGAGCGCAGCCGCCTTCCGGAAGTCCTGGTGTGCCTCGTCGTCCTGGCCCGTCAGCCTGCGAAGGAGGCCCCGCTGCACCAGCGCCTGGCATGCTGTCCGCCCCCGGCCCCCGCTCAGCGAGACAGCTCGGTCCAGGTCCTCCAGAGCGCCTGGGGACACATAAGATCATATTTGAAGACAAAAAAAGACATGTTCACTTTTGTTACAGTCCACTTGCATTAAGGCCAAGTATGTCTGCATGTGTTGCAATGCTGCACATCCAGTGCAGCAACACAAGCAGACAGACAATATAACAACTCGCACAGGCATATATTCTTTATTATCTGTCAAAGCTGACAAATATTATTCACTGTATTATCATTGTCATCATTATTATTATTGTTGTTATTACCTTTCGTGTTTCCCTGCAGTCGCAGGGTCTGCGCCCGATTGTTGTAGGCAGACGCCCGCCGTGGCAGAATGCATATAGCCTGGCCAAACAGCTCAAGAGCCTCCTGCAAATCCCCTGCCTCAGCCGCAGAGACACCTCGTGTCTCCAAGTCCTTCACTTGCCTCAGTGAGTCCGCATCAAAGAGGCCGTCTGACAGGGGGAAGATAAACGCTTGGAAACGGGAACGTTTTTACACAGACATAGAAAAATCTCGGAAAGTTTTCATTTTAAAATGTCAGTAAAACATAAATATAGGATAATACGATAAACTGTAGCTAAATATTGATGAACAACATTCAATGTAAATGTTTTGTTTACAAAGTGAAATACAACTAATCTGTATTGAACAAACATTCAATTTCAATTTTCATGTGTACGTGGCCCTCAGCGGAAAACATTTGTCCGATCCCTGCATCAAGGCTCACCATCGTCTGTTAATTCCTGCTCCTGGTCCAGGCCGGGGACGTCCCCGAAGGGGGTGTTGGGGCTGAAGATGGCCTGCAGGACCGCTCGGTCGTGCTCCGACGCCATTGTGAGCAAAAAGGCTTGTAAGTTTACAGCAGGAGTATAGAGAGTGGTGATTTGGGTCTGGGTTGTCAAAAGTGCAGCCAGCCAATCGGGTGAGGGGGCGGTAGAGGAGGTGGACTTTGAGCACATCTGTGTGTGGTTAGATGCAATGACGCTGCATTGTGATGGAAAGTCTTTAAGAACAGCCCAAAAATAAATAAATAAAAATAAATGATACTGTATGGGTACAAAATGAATCGGAAGCTACCACACCATCTTTGTTCATCTATCTATGCTGGTGACATATAGTGACAGGCACAATCAGTAAAGCGCGGTTCACATGGCAGGATTATCGGCCCGGTTTTAAAGTCTCTTTACAGCAGCACTGGGCAAGAATTCTACCTTAATAAAAAAAAAATCTTTTGATGAAACATTGACTTACAAGTAGTTGAATGGGACTTTTGTCATGCCCTGGGGGGGTCTGTATCACTTTTACTGGCACTAAGCAACTTTGAGGAGGATGGGAGCAACCCTGGCACACAAAAAATATATATACAAATGTCCTGAATTGCATACTCACTTCCTTCTTTCGCTATACGGACGGAAGCCGATCCGAACGTCTACGTGCTATTACTGGTGTCGTGCCAAAACAAACCAAAAAACAAAAGTGTTGTTTAAACAAAATTATATTCATTACCTCATCGCTTTCACACAGACATTGGAAATAGAAATGTAATTCAGTCCAACTTGCAGGCCAGCGAGAGCTCAGGAATTTCACGACAATACATGAATGGCGTGCATCGGAAATGTGGTTGACTTTTGTCAAAACACTACCGCTTTTTTCGACATGGCGCCGCCATAATCAACGAAAACTGACATGACACAGTGTTGCTTTAAATCTCATGGCTTTTTCAAGGTTTTCCCATTCCCTCTGACATGAGAATATCTGTGAATGAATGGTTTTGTGCATGTGCGACACATTCTGCTATTGAAATGCAATAGTATTACATACTTTAATCCCCCCGGAAGTACTTATGATGTGATTATTTTGATTTTATTGGAGTATTTATAATTCATTCTAAATTTCATTCCCCTACCCCACCTATATATTTTGCTATTATTTGTATTTTTTTAAAAATCATCAAAAATATTGAAAAACTGATGAATAATATTAAATGATATAATAAATCGAATCAATCAATCAATCAGGACTATAAACCCGAACCTTGGCGATTTATAAATTTAAAGAAAAATAGTGAAAAGCACAATTAAACCTTAGAAACCGAAACACCCCTGGTAGTTTCATCATCTACCACTAGAGGGACACATTGCACTTCTTGTCGGCTCTGCTTGTGTTCATCAAGCGCTGAACAGGATACTTTTGAAAAAAAATCTTTTTTTAAGCACAAATGTCTAAAAGAAAACGTTTTTTTTTTTAAACCAAGTACCACCTCAAAAAATATTTAGCTCTTAAATCCAAGTACAACCTGAATAACCACAAAATAGAATAGAACAGAATAGAATAGAACAGAATAGAATAGAATAGAATAGAATAGAATAGAATAGAATAGAATAGAATAGAATAGAATAGAATAGAATAGAATAGATTTGTAGGCTACTCAGAATGTCCTTGGGGCTAACGAGTACCCGCTGGCACCATTTTTTTTTTTTTAGGGCAATGGACATTAATCAGCAGAACAAAAAGGCATCAGTGTTCGCAGCGTGTCTTTCATCTTGCTACCTCCCACCTCCTCCTTCTCCCTGCGCAACTGCTCGCCATCCCCTCTCTGCTCACGCCAGAAAAGTAAATTGGAAGCAATGAATTTCAAAGTGGAGTCATTTACTCCACTCTGCAAGCCGGCAATCAGATTTAGCCTTGCTTAGAAGTACCCTCAAAAAAGGAAAAGAGGAGCTCATTGGCAGACACTATTAGCGATTATTGAAACTTTGACTTTTTAAAACCTGGGTAAACCATCAAACCAGTAATCGGTCCGTGACTAGTTTCAACCAAGGTTTGCTATTTGAAATTACTGTTTGAAACCAAGATTGACATTTCAAAATCGGATTTCAAGCCAGTTTGACGGTTTGAAATGAGGGTTTCAAGCCTGTGCTGGTGTTTCAAACTAGGGTTTTAACAAGGGTTCAGTCAAGTGGCATCAGTCACCTCTCATCCATTTTCTGTACTTAAAAAGCTTGCATTTGTTCCATCAGTCATGTCTGCTGCAGTCTATATATAGTGCCTTGAGGAGGCTCAATTTGAATGGGAGTCAAATAAGACAGTCTGCGGATGATTCATATGCGAGTGTGTCGGGCAGTACATGCAGCTGTGTCATCACACTCTTATTTGTCGGCCGTGTCCCAGTTTGGAGGCCCGGGGACGAGAATCCCGCTGAGTTTCCAAGGACTGGCTGACACGCTGGATGGAATTCAGGCTATGTTTTTTTTTTTTCCTGGGAGAGAGCAGATGTTTAAAAGAAGTGTCACTTCATAAGCAGCTTAGTCCATTTTGGCAGCGGCTCCCTTTGAAGTCTTGGGTTTGTTACCTTTACCAAGGCTGCATATGGGGTTAGGACTACACAACAGATTACTGTTCAATTTAAGGAGTAACAGGTGCTCATCTGGTGTTTCCAGACTTTTTTCATTGAGCCAAGGCACATATTTTACATGAGTGAAATCTCACGGGACACCACCGAAAAAAAAAAAAAAAGTCACAAAGAGTAGTTAGTATAAAGTATCATTTTGCATTGTTTATTAGCAATAGGCTAAGGAGCAAGGCAAAGATATGTGATTGTGTGAAATAGAAAATGTGTGATTCCCCACTTTTTTAAGTTTAGTTTGACAGTAAATTTGAAATTGGAGTGTCAATAAATAAAATTAGAGCCTTGTTTTTTGAATAGTTGTTCCCTGATACTAGGGCTGTGCAAAGGGTAAGGCCCATCGGGTAGGGGCCCCAAGCATCCACCTGGGGGTCATCACTGGTCGCTGATGCAGGGGCATCCTTCTGTGATTGATGGCTATAAAGCCCGTTAGATGGCTGCTGTATTTTGAAATTCATTTTGAAAATCTTCGTCCCCTTGTCCGTTCAACCTTATTCAATTTTTTAGTAATCAGTATTAGAACATGGGTTGCTTTCAACCAAATCAAAGATTTTGGTTTGATTTTGGTGGAACTAAGGAACTAAGTAAATGGGGTGAGCTTCATTTAGTCAGGCCATAGCTTTGTTTAATGCAACAAAATGATTTGCCGCCAGCTTGTGGCACTTATACTGACCTTTTTGGGTGAGCGTCAATTATTCGTGAACGTTTGATATTTGTAGCAGGTCTCCCTTCCTAGCCCATGAAAATAATGGGCATTGGTGCGTGCCATTTTGTGGCATCTGAGGATATTAAAGAAAGAGCACAGACATTGTTGAGAGCTGCAAATAGTGAGCTTTGCAGCTGCAAAAAACGTAAATAGGTGAACATATTCACATTTTCCCCCAGCCCACCCGAGTCAAGTGTTGTCATGGCAGGATGCAGTCGAGAAACTGCTCTCTGGTTTTGTGTGTAGGGGTGTGCGTGTGTGTGTGTGCGTGCGTTCAAGCAGGTCTTTTGAAAGTCCTCCATTAGAAAGGGAAATGAGCTCACAGGGAAATCCAAAGAGACGCGTTCACCTGCTTTTGCCTCAAAACCGAGTCGCGGCTCGGGAGCTTATTTAACAGTTGATGTCACGCGTCTGCGCGCTTTACGCAGCGACGGCAGAGCTCATTTGGAAAATGGAAAGGTATCGTTGCGAAAAAATGGAGGCCTCACAGCCGCAGCTTCACGTTCGGATGGTCACTTTCTTCTCTCTGTGCAGTGACGGCTGGCCGCCAACGGGTGGCGCTCACATGCTGAGCCTTTTGAACGAGATCTTACGGATGAAGTGTTCATGTACACACACGCACACACACGAACACACACGCACACTTGAATAAAACATGACTCTTCTGTATGCCTTCAGCAATACAACAACATCAAGATGCGTCTAGATGAGAGGAGCCATTTTGTCTTAGTCTGGATTTACACTGCATGTCTATATCCCATGTTTTTTCGACTGTCATACATTTCAGGTGACACATGTCTCATCTGGCTGTGTTGAAAATGATGGAACACATGAAATAAGAAAACCAAATTGCTATCATGTAACTCCACAAGAGTAAAGTAGTGACAAGGTGGGAGTAAACAATACAAATACGCATACTGTAAACATGAAATATGAGGTTTAGTTGGACTGGGCTAATTAATTTCCCCCAATTCATGTATTTTCTCTTAGCTTGTATATTCCCCAAGTTTCTTGTTTTCTTTTTCTTCATTTTTTTGTCTTTTTGATATCCTTTTCCGTATTTTTCTGACCTGTAAGAAAAATATGATTCAAATGATCTTTTGAAAAATCACTCCTTTCTGCCTCTTATGTATTTTTTATTACACTGATCAACAAACATTTTGGTGCCAAGAAAGTTTCAATGGTTTTAGGGTATTTTGATTTAGCTGTATCCTAAGATGACATTTGTTTTTCCCAATTGGCTGTACTTTTTGAGATATTCCATTTTTGTTTAAAAAACAAAAAGTACTAACTAAATCTCTTTAACTCTCTTGCAACAAGCTTGTCCAGAAAGTATTCTTTTAATTTTGATGCAATATTGTGAAAGACGGCAATCGTTACCACGGAGAGCCTTCCAAATGAAAATCATGTTTCATGTGAACATCAAACAAAAATTCAAAAAATTGGGCAATATTGGCAGTAAACAAATGCAAAAACAGGTGACATCAAAGTACTTTTAGCAACTATCAAAAGTACATTGCATGAACTGTCAAAGTACATTAATTATCAAATAAATCAATTGTCAAAAATATATTACCTCAAAAACGAGAGCCAATTCAAAGAAAAGTATGTAATTTGCCGACTCAGTAGCACGAAAATTACACAGAAATCATGAAAATATCTTTGGCACTTGGAAAAAAAACCATATTTGTTGGTCAGTTTTTTTTTTCTTAACTTGTCAAGGTGCGACCAAACAAGCCAATCACAGACTTAGAGACAGAAGGCGTGGCCAAGACATATGTCAGTCAATGGCTCACAAACACAACTGTCCACGGAGAATTGTCCTTTCTAAGCCGGATAATTTAACTTTGGTTAGCAACAAAAGTTAAAAATGAAGTAATTGTAAAGCTCTCAAGTTCATGTCGAGAGATTTAACTGTGTTTTTTGAGGCTCAGACAGCTGCCTATGGCTGCCACCACATACGCTGAAGTGGCTGTTTCCATAAGGTCATCAGGTAAGTTGATCACCTCTCTTAGCTGATTTTACCTTCCAAAAAATACTACCATATATTCCAGACTATAAGCCGCTACTCTTTTCCTAGGTTTTGAACCATGCAGTTTATAGACCGGTGCTTCTATTCTGTGTATTTTTCGTCTACCTGTTGGAGCGGTCTAACTGGAATTACAATAAAATACAATACAATTGCCATTAACGGGATGTGACTGCAGGTGGAGGAGTTCAACAGGCGAGGGCGCTATGCACTAGGTTATGAATTACATTGTATGCGGAAATAGAGCTGACAAACTGGAGTCTGGGCGGGCAAAGATTTTGGTTGTGTATTTGTCGATTCAAAAATATGTTAAAATGCAAGGAATTAGCGGGGCTTTACAAGGATAAATTAGAAGCCAGAGACCGATATATTGCAAAAATAGACATTATAAATGGTTTGGCTCACTCCAGAATTCCCAATAGTGAGTGGAGCTGCGAACCGGACCTAGTTCCTCCTTTGTGTGCGCCGGATATTTTCGTGTACCTTGTGTGTAGTGTGAGTGCCTACGCTTCGGAGCAATTTAAACATTATAAATCTTTAGCCTTTCATGTGCAATTTACAAACGGGTAAGTGCAGGACCTGCAGATGATGAAGGCAGCGAACAATAACAACAATGTCATTCAGACTAAGGTACGTGCTGTGTGTTTGCTTGTGAAGCGTCCACTTCAGCTCCACAAACAAATGTACTTATTTACTTTTTAACAGTGTATGTGATCGTTGATCATCCCTTCTTTCCTTTTACCTCACTCACCGAGTGCATGCACGTATGTGAGTAAAAGAGAGAAAGCAATGATAAAACTTTATTCTTAACTTACCACTATGAAAATGTATGGAGCATACTCTCGCCCAAGACGGAAGGTTGTTAATGGTGAAATGTTTTCATCTTACAGCCGATAACCAAGCCATCCGACTTTGTTTTGACATGTCCAAAACGAGCGTTCCCTCGTTGTTAAATTGAATTCCTTTACGATCGTGGGTGGCACTACTGCACCCCCTAACACAGCAAAGGTTCACCATGTTTATATATGTCCGGCCGTCTAAATCGAGCGAGACACACAGCGAGTTCATTTTTGCGTAACAACAGTAGTCACGTCGCCTCCAGTGCGCTCCCAACATGGCGGCTACCCCGGTAGCGAAGTCCTATTTTTCAACATAGATAGGTGCGTCTTTTATAAAGGTGCGGCTTGTAGTCCGGAAAATATGGTAGATAAAACCGGTAAAATTTCGTTTTTGACACTGCTCCATCGTTGAATAAATCATGGTAGCCATGTAGCTGCATTGGCGTGCTGCCATTAGTGAGCTCATGACATTTCTTTATGCAGAGACATAGGGGTCATGGTGGGATTCTAGGGCGGCTACATTCCAATTTTACTAGTAGCTTCAACATGGTATACTGCACCTTTAAATTAGGGTAACCTCTGTATTAATAATAAAGGCCACCATGTAGACCATAAGGACCACAAGAATAGCCTGTGGGCCAGTTCCCAAATTCTACAAATTACAATTTCTAGGGATGTTGTAGGAGTGATCATTTGAAAACCTAACCACTTGAAGGAGTTTACGGGAATAAAGTGTTGCATACCTTGTAAAATCATTGTTGATCATTGTTGAGAGACATGATCAGTGTCTTTGCATTCATTCAATTGCTTGTTTTTCTATTTACACTGCCATGTTGCATCCTGTCCCCCCCATACAACAATATTACAATGATGTCACATGAACCATAAGCATAAATCCAACCTTAGTGGCCATCAAGCACATTTTTGAAAAGCTCAAGATCCATAAATACTCTGGAACCATTTAAACCAACAAGGTATTAATAGAAGGATACTCATTTAAAGGATACTCGCTGCTAGTACATCTCTCACTGGACTCTGCCCTCCCCCACGGACCCTCACATATTGTTTGTGAAGCTCCAGAGTCAGCTAAAGGCTAAAGCGCTGACCTCAGTGCTGCTCGAATTCATCACCGAGAGCCACCCGACGACCCACAAATACAAGCGGCATCAGGAGCAGCCGCTTAGAAAATGGCGCCACTGAGAGAGAGAAAGAGACAGTCAGTTTCGTGATGTTCAGTTAGTTGGGGGCAACCGAAGGCACTGCGCCGGGAAGCCAAAAATGCCGCTTCCCTTTGCTCTGTGCTATTTTCTGCATCCATTCAATCTTTAAAGCATCAAAAACACAAGCAGAAGGGGGTCCTCGATTTACAACTGTGCCAACATGATGCTTCGAGGTAATGAATGATGAGCAATGAATTAGCTTGTGCAGTCGTCAAGTATGCATGGACACGCACAAGATTGAACGCTCAGTGACAGCTGTTTTTACTGATTTTGATTTGACTATTTTATATTCCGAGATCAGCAGTGTTTTTCACATACAAATATTTACTGTACTGTCCACAAGGCTCTATACTAGGTCCACATATTTTAGCATTATGCCTTTCTTAAATGTCACAATTACTTGCCGATACGGTAGAAAACTGGCGGCGTACCACAAGGCTCGTCGCTCAGTCCACAGATTCTTGGCGATTTTACACCCTACGTGAATGTCAAGTTGTCTGGTGCTATAGTTGGAAAGCTAGTGGAGATAACATAACAAGAGACAGGTTATCTTTGTGTTGCATTGTCCCAGCATACAACAATTCATGGTTACGAACTAGTTTTTCGAAGTTGGTACTCAGAAACGGAAGCCCATTTAAAATGATGGTCGGACCGGCCGATAGACGATTACTATTTGGTGCGGCCAGAAAAAAAACGATAGATAAATGGACGGCGGAAGGGTGCCCCAGGTGTAGGCGGAAGGTGATAAACAGACCGCAAAGTTTTCGTAAAATGTCCAGCTCTGGTTGTCATAAACCAAGGACTACAAATATTAAAGTCATTAAAACCATTTCACTTAATAATAATGTTAATAACTGCAACAATTAGCCGATTATCAGACAAGATTAGAGTACTGTTTTCCGACACTGCACAATACTGAGGCTGGAAAGGAACAGGTACAGCTTTCATCATTTGACCTGTTATACACCTTTGAAGATTGATAGCTTTGGGTGCTCGCCGGCTGGAACAAAATCTGATTTGTTTGTGTAGATTCTCGGCCACCCAAGCCACGGGCAATCGTCAGAAGTCAAACAGAGGCAATTGGAAAGTCAGTCCTGGAGAATTTCACAGTTTTAATCCGTGCCCCGTTGCTTATTTGTCATACAAGTGTAAAATGTTAGCCATTGCTAATTAAAACAGCCTTCTGTGTTTCAAGGCCTAATGAAAACGTGAGTCATGTCGTGCATACTACAATACTCCCCTTGTCTTGCAAGTGTAAAAAATAATGAACCACTGTTAATAGTAAAGGTTGTGTCATAATTCTCTTTACTTTATGCTCTATGTTGTACAAGTTTCATTTGCTCGAGTACTGACAAGGCCTGAGTTCACTGCTTCGCTGCACTGGCCAACAAAGCACATAAGGGTTTAAAGACAAAAGTAAAGTCACCAACATGGGGCTTGATTGCAGTCATTTAATTCAAAAACGACAAATGTTTGGAATGACATCTTGATTATCGTCCTTGACAAGTCATGGTGTGGTTCCTCTTGTCCGGTCGGAGAGGATTTAGGGGAGCCAACCATCTGTCTCTCTCTTGGCAAGTCTCAGTGCAAAATAGACAATTTGCAGTGTACGCACACACACATACACACACAGAATTCACTGAAGCATGGCCTTCACTTTTTGTGAAGACGTTATCATCTTTGCTACTTTTGTGTTTGCATGACAAGAAGATAATTTCACATAGAAATAAATTATATCATAATCATGTTAAACAAAAAAAGCCAATTTAGGTTTTGGATGAGAATGAACATTAGTGCAAGATGTAATCATCTGACCTAAACTGTGAAAAACTATTTGTTTCCCTCATTACTTTGCACTCCCTCTGCATCAGTATTCAGCGTGAAAGGTACTGGCAAAAAAAAAAAAAAATGAGGATGACAACGGTGACAAGCCAATTTGACTTCAGAGGTACTAACAGGGGTATCTTAAGGTGACCAGACATTTCCCCAACATCGTGGTAGTATGAGAGGTGTCAAAGAGGCGGTACATACAGCGTATGTAGCACCTTTCAAACTGCCTGCTAAACCTGGATTTTCCCCATGCCATAGCTCTATATGAAATGTGCTGATACAGAATGGGTAGGTGAAAGTGACCCACCAATCTGCCAGTTTTGGAGCTAGTAATAGAGCCAGAACAGTGTCTGAAGGTGCTGAGACAATTCCCTGGGATCTGAGTTTCAGTTGTGCACAAGAGGTGGGATGGAGTACCTTTTCCCAGGTACTGACAGGGAATTGGAGTATGGGGTGGAGGGGCGCAGGCAACCCACAAATTTCTGCATTTCTGTGGTTGCATCGATGCCTAAGACCGTCTGTCAGAGATGGGGACTTGAGTCATTGCGAATTGGACCCGAGTTGACTCGAGTCACTGTTCCGATGACTTGTGACTTGACTTGATGAAAACTAAAAGACTTGTGACTTGACTTGGGAGTTCAGGACTCTGGATTTTACTTGAGACATGTTGACTTGACAAAATCGATTCTTGCTCATTTCACAGCCAGTTTAAAGATAAGGTTAATTTGGCTATTGGTTTTAAAATAAAGTGATTTTTTGGGGGGTTAAAACAGTACATGGAATAAATCTTCGCTGTCCTGTGAAAAACACTTCTGTCCATTTTTTTCAATTTTCTTAGTTTTACCTCAATGGTGTTTCTGTGTTACAATAACGGGAGTTTTTTTTTTCCAAAATTGGACATAAGTGTTTTTCACAGGACAGCGACGAAATGTGGTTTTAAAAATGAATCAATCAAATGAAATCCAAATTACATTGAAGAACTAACATGATGTTTTGGGGTTGTCTGTCTGTCTGCCATGCAGTCATTCGTGTCATTATGTGAGAAGGAAGGCAACAGCTTTTAAAAAGTAAAATACTTAAAGCAGCTCTGGACATGAAATCGACGATGCATTTAATTTTATTGCGAAAACGATCTGGAAGGTGGCGGCTGAGGGGGAACGTGGGTGAGCAGCTTCTTTACACACACATACGTGACACAACACCCATGCCGCTGCCAAACTAGCTTGCTTTGCAGTAGCAACGAGCTGCGTGTGCATTCTCTCCTCCGTGTGGGAAACTGTATGTCATCGCAACATGTGACATAATGGACCGATCAGAGCAGCAACAATTCCTGGTGTGTGCGTGGCATGTGTTGCAGACCTGTCACAGCACAGTGCGTAGGTCATGTGAATCAATGCGGCAGTTGTCGCTCGCGCCGATGCAGGAATAGAAAAAAGCCTAAAAAGAAGCCTTTGACCGAGTAGGCTGAGATGAAATTTGGCCGCCTCGCGGCCACGTCACACATATGAGGGCCGATTAGCGGGCTGGACTAAAATCCACTTCCGGCCATGCTTAGTTTTTTAAAATTTGTCAGCCACCACCCCACGCCCCAAAAATGGGCATCCAGCCGGGCCGGAGGTTCCGACCGGTCCGGCCCTGGGACGGACTGCCCAGCTCTGCAGGTTAGATAATTGACCACGAAGGTCTTTATTTAACCTTATTTGTCTTTCTTTATGAAGACCAGATACCGTAGGTAAAACTGCATTCAAAGGGTGACTTGACAAAATGACTTGGCACTTGCTTAAGCCGTGAAGGCTAGGATTTAAGACTTTATTGAGACTTGCACATGCGTATCTAATCCCATATCAGCCGTCTGTATCAGCTCCCATATTGCCCATCAAAACATTTTTCCCAATATCACTGCTCTGTGACAAAGGCACTGCAGCATTTTTTCAGCACTTTGTCCATAGATGTCTTGCTCGTATTATGCCACGATATATCACTATATGCCATTTTGTGAGGCCAATCGTAGAACCATGTAAACATTTTGAGAAATGGGATATTGAATCTTCATCCAATTATTATTGCACAAATATGTGAAAGTGGTACTTGGAACAACATATGAGATGCTGCGCTCACTGGCCCGGCGGCGCAGGCAGGTGAGCGGGCGAATAAATGGATGTCACTTTAATAAATGTATCAGACTGCCAAATCAATTATAATTGATCCCCATTTATGAAACTTGGCAGGGACATTCATTAAGCCTCTGAAGGTTTGCCAAGATTGATTAAATGGTCCTGGTGGCTGTGTTGGCTTGTGCCCGTGTCAAAACAACAACAACGACACTTTGCAAAGTGCCTGCTCGAGCACAGCAGGTAGCGTTTACATACTTTGTCAATGGTGACATTCTTTAAAATAGAAGACATGTACAAGGGCTGTTAAGGAGGTTGTCAGTTCATAATGTATATTTTATAATCTGGCACCATTGAGAGTGACACCAAGACATAGGCTTGGTACTTGATTTTTAACCCATGAAGAACGGGATCACATAGCCGCGTTTCTACCACTAGAGCCTGGAGCGCTGTTGCGTCTTTCTACCTTAAAAGCCGGGAAAGCGGACACATCTTTTTCACTTTTTTTAATCCAATTCTCTGTCTCTTAGCCAATTTAATGCATCAGAATATACGCGTGGCGGTGTGGCGAGACCGCGGAGGATGTACTGGAATTGTTTCGAGTCGTAATGGCGGACAGTGTTGATCACGGGAGCTCTGAAATAAGTAACAGCAGTGATAGAGACGACGCGCTTGTGGACTTTGAACCAGTGGAACCAGTGGAACCAGTCGAACGTGAGATATGCTTAAGATATATATTTGTAGACAATGATGATAGCGACGTCATTGAAACAGATAATGTTTCCCTTTCGGCTTTTCCCTTCAGGGGTCGCCACAGCGAATCAATTGCATGCTAGATCTGCATCTTTGATTTGTAGAGGATGGTAATTCCTACCGCTCGATTTTTTAAATTTCTTTTTTATTAAGAGTGCTTCGCTTGCACGATACTTTATTTTTATATCTTCAATTGAAACAGTAAATAATAAACTCGGCCCTATGTGAAAGCCACATGTCTAAGATCTCAAATTCTTTTGGAATTATGTGTCTATCTGTAACAGCGGCTGAAATATGAATTATTTTGTAGGTGTTGAATTTCTGGGGGAACCTCAGGTTTAAGAGGGTGATCCTATAGTCACCCTTAGGTTTTGGGGAGATGTTGAGACAGGCGCTTTTGGACTTAATGGGTTTTATTGGGTTAAAACGTTACAAAAAATGTGTAACATCAAGTAAAGCAACAATATCTAAAACAATCTAAATGATGAAAATGATAAAATTACTATATTTCCGTATTTTAATTTATGAATGACTCACTTCAAGTTTAATAAGAATATCAACCAAAAAAGCAGTTTTAAAGAAGTGGCTGTGCGTAAAAGCCAACCACGATGTCCCACAGGGGTCCATGCTTGAACCAGTACTGTTCTGTCTTTACATGCTTCCTTTCTGCAGTATCATTAGAAGACACTCTTATTAAATCACACTGTTACGCAGTGTGACTCCCGCAATCACAACTTCTGTGTCTTGTATGACCGGCACTACCGATTGAATTACAATAAAACTGGAATCATAGTCCTCGGTTCCCCGAACCAAGGAGGCGAGGCCTCTCACGGCATAGCTGCTCTAGATGACTTTGGGCTCCCCTCCAACAGCACTGGAGCGAACCTTGACGTCACCTTTGATTGAATTTATCATTTATCGTTCCACTCCCACCTAAAAGTTTCAAGGACAGCATTTTTCACTTCACAGTGATGGTGAAAAAGTAGTCCATACTTTTGTGACCTCTAAAATGAATTATTGTAATTCTGTTAGCACCAAGTCCCCAAGACTCTCCAGCTGGTCCGAAATGCTGCTGCTCGAGTAGTAATAGGAGGAAATTCACGGGTTGCCTACAAAACCTCATATCGTGTCAGTAGCTACCTTTCAAATTAAAAAACAACAGTGACTAAGGGGAAAAAAAGCCACAGCCACCTACCTTCATAGCAGAATGCACATAACTGGATTAACCGTTCAGGTGGTCAAAATGTTACTGCTCAAATAATGCCTGGAACTAGGAGAAGATATAATATCCTCCTGTTTTAAATTCCCTGTAAAATGTTAATTTAATGCCCTCCCTCTGAGGTACAAAGTGCTATCTGGTCAGGTCACTATTGTGCCACCTTTCTAAACGCTAGAGCAGGGTTCATTGAAGTTTAATGGTATTGCAAGTTGGAAGCATTGTTAGCTTGACAGAAATGCTAAATCTCTGATTGCATCAAATATAATTTGCTTGACTTCAATTAAAGAAATATAACCGAGAACACCACTGTAATGGTCTTTGCTGGCGTTGATTTGTGTTCAATTGCATCTGGTTCTATTTAACGCGCACACATTTTGCTCTCTGCAATTCAATGGTGGTAATCAGATTAGTTTTGGACAGCACACACAATGGCGTTCCATTGCCAGGGGCACCATGGGAATCTTTCATCACCATCTTGACGCCATCACAAGTCAGATGTCTAATTTACATTTGGCCCAACGCAGCCAAACTAATTAAAGATCTAAATCTGTTTGGATGTAGAATTCCAATCAATTCTTTTTAGACATTTCAGAAGTGTCATCACTTGCAAAGTTTACTATTTGTGTACTTTTTTTTTTTTTTAAAGTGCTTTCACTTCATTACTATATTGCCCAGAGCGAAAACAAAACCCACGGCAGCAGAAAACCAAAGTACACCTGTTTCATTTCCAGCTATTTATTGCTCATAAACGAAATGTTTTTTGGCATAAAATGTTTGTCTTAAAATGTTATTGTCCCTCTGTGTGTGGCAAAGGGAGATGAAGCGTTTCAAATGTATCTTTATTGGACAAACAAAGAGCATGTTGCCTTCCGAGAACTGTCAAACTGAAACCCTCAGAAAGTGTAAGCAGGTTATAAAGCCATTAGTTTCAATAAATAGCTTCTGAAAACAAGTAAGATATAATGGTGCTCTACCATACGCATCAGGTGTAAAAGTAAAAAAAATAATGAAAACTTTTCGTTCTGTTTTGTTTAGGGTCGCTGATTGTATAGAGTTACACTCACCTGAGTTGTGTGCGGGCAGCGTGGGATCGGTTCTCACTCAGTGACTGTGCCCAAGTGTGTGGCCTGCGACTGGCTGGCGACCAGTTCAGGGTGTAGTTCGCCTTTCACCCAGTCAGCTGGGATAGGCTGCAGCACCTCCCCGCGACCCTGTACAGGATAAGCGGTGCGGAAGATGACATATGTTTTGTTTAGTCAAGTGCTAACCTTGCGGAGTTGAGTTTTTGGTTTGATGAGAATTCATCAAACTTCCCCTGATAATTTGCCCGCAGGCTATGACTCTAATCCTCATCGAATCTGTCAAAATGTAGCATTGCCCGTCTCTTTGTTCTGTGTGGTTCAATTTTGGCAGCGAGATTTCTAGGACGAGCTTTTTCCCCAAAAAAAATATAAAAAAAAAAAACACCTGAAAACTACTAGGTGGTTGACTGGTTAGCATGTTCGCCTCACAGTTCAGAGGTCGTGGGTTCGATCCCGGCTCCGGCCTCCCTGTGTGGAGTTTGCATGTTCTCCCCGTGCCTGCGTGGGTTTTCTCCGGGAACCCCGGTTTTCTCCCACATTCCAAAAACATGCATGGTAAGTTATATATATATATATATCTATAAAAGATATTTCCACCAAATGTAAGGTTACAAAGTGTAATTGGCTTCACCCGCTGAAACTTTAAAATAAACTTTTGAGTTTTGTGTTTCATGGCTAATTATAAAACTTCACCTCTCTGCCCTACTCACTAGCAATGATGAAAAAACAAATAGTTTAAAATCACAATTGTAAGAGAAAAACATTTCTCAGAGGAGTTCATATCTGAGGACCCAACAACTCAAACCAAAATGTAAAATTTCCTTCCAACGAATCCACAATCTTTGAGCTTGGGTTTTTGAGACATTTTTTGTAGTCTACTCGAGACTGACATGCCTATAAAATCTCATGCCTTTTTTAAGACTTTGAGGAAAATAATATTACACACTTGCTCGCAGGCAGATTTGCACTTAGAGATAATTTAATGTCAAACTCCCATGCAAGTGTTATTGACTGTCGTGGTCCATGTTTTGAGTTTGTGTTTTGACTGTAGTTTCATGTTTTTCCTTGTGTTCCTTGTCTGTCTCTTGTTGAGTCCACCTGTACTTGTCATCCCGGTCCCTTGTGTTAACCAACCAGCTTCCTCCTACCCTCTGTGTCTTGTCCAGGTGTTCCTCGTTGTATCGTTAACTTGTTCGTATTTAGTTGCCAGCTTTCTTTCTGGTTCGTCTGTTCTATCCTGTCTTTGTAAGTCTTGTCAAAGTCCAGTCTAGTCATAGTCCTAGTGTTTGTTTTGTTCCTTGTCGTTTTTTTGGAGACTTAAACATTTTGTTAGTTTACTATCCCAGCACCTTGTTTGTCTTTTGTTTTAAATTAACTAATTAATCTTGCACACCACACAATTTTGCCTCCTGCGTTTGGGTCCTCCTCCCCGAAAACCTGAAAATTGACTTTGTGTTGTGGATTCCCACATGAGAATTTGAGCTTTTGAGTTACCCCCGGCCCTCCCCCCCTTCCAACATAACTTTTGACACTTATTAGACTGGATGGTGTCTTAGTTGTGTCTCGTCACAGTGTTGTGCCAAAACAAGTGCTGGGCTGTTTGATGAATGTGTACTTGAACAGTTGGAGCAGAAAATTGAAGCTTGTACTACCTGGATGTACTTTTGGGAGAAAAAAACAACAACATCACAGCACAATTGTCACTCTTGATGGTTTGCCTTGAAGATAAAACTACTCTCAGTTTTCCTGTTTTGGCTTTTATCCCAGAAACGGGCTCAAACAAGCTTACCCAACTAAGTTAACGAGGTTAGCTATCTTCTCCAAGTTGAAGGATCGATAATTGGAAAACCATGTTGGCTAGTTAAGGCAAATGCTAACATGATGCTAGTAAGAAGAGCGTCTTGCTAAGTCATCTGATAATCAGAGCTGGCCAGTCGTTCCGGCCCCGAGATGGACGCCCATTTTTGGGATGGGAGACGGGGGGCGACAAGTTTTAAAAAAGGGTTGGACTAAGCAAGGGCGGAGGTGGATTTTAGTCCGGCCCACTAATCGCCCCTCATGTGTGTGACGTGGTCACAAGGCGGCCAATGTTCATCTCAACCGACTCAGCGAAATGGGCAAATGACAAAAATTGCCTTAGAACACTTCTAACACACCGCTAATTACCCAACTGCGAATTCGATTTTTGAAGAGGAGATACAGTGTGAGTTCTACTAGTACAACAAGTGATGAGACCTAGTAGCGCGAGCAGCATCAGAGCCAGCACAAGCGACGTCAGCATGTCGCTTGACTGTCCGCTGCTGCAGGAGTACGTAGCTTTAGTTATGCTAAAACTAATGCAAATAAATATTCAGTCACTGCATGTTCTCTTCATTAATTGCCTGCACAACGCATTTCATGTGTCCAGTAGTCACATTGCACATGCATATTCTGCCCTGTAGTGGTTCAACACGTGTAGTAGCATGGATAATGCCACAGGGGTCCGCCATTTCACCTCACTGACAGAGACACGACCGGCCTATTTTATGTGTGTAATCCAGGATAGTTTTGTTAACTAACTGTTCATATTTAGTACCTTATCTCTTTGTTTGTGTAGTATGCCCTTGTGTGGGACATCTTTAGACCGTAAAAATCTCTACCAGCGTATACATCACTAGAACGCCCAGGGGTTTTTACAACTTTTTTTGCAACAACTATTGAACGAAAAATCTGGGTGATATTTGACAAACAACTCTGCTGGCTACAAGTAGATGACTTGGCCATTCCCTGCCAAAGTAGCAGGTGAAATGGTGGGGTGACATCGTCAAATGGAAAGCATACGTAGTCAAATGACCGCCTTGTGGGCGTTCTAGTTTAAACGACCTGGAAGTGGAAGTCTTTGTTTCCTCTTAAAATAAACTTGTGTTATTTTGCAATAATTATTTTATAAAAAATGAAAACGTCTTAAGTTAAAACGGAAAACTTTGGCAATAAAACGCAATCGTATTGCGTTATTACTGAATCTTACATTTTCTTTTGATGTCCCCTGGTTTGCTCCAGTTGGCATCATCATCATCTTCATCACATCACTACAGGGTTGTGTTGCGGATAAATGCTATCTTGGTTTGACAATTCAATCCACTCACGATACTCCCAGCCGGTAAGTGGACGTGCACAGGAAATTAGCCAGCTAATGATCTTTAAATAATGTTTATGAGTGCACAGAGTTCCACTATCACTTTAATTATATATTTCCTGTAAAATGATGGTATGTTGTCATTAGCCGGTTAAACAAAATGCCAACTTCACACTACTAAGATTAGCTACCGCTAACAAGGATAGTTTGGTACTCGTGACTACCTTTGTGATTTGTGATATGCTACCATTACTCAAAAATGACCGTAACGTTTTCGTTAGCAATTTGTGACTTTAATCTCCCATTTGAAGAGATAATAGCACCATTCAATGAAACAGACCTGAAGAAGAAGAAGAAAATAAAGGGAAAGAAATATGGCACCAAGTGCAAATACTTTTTGTTTAATGTCACTTTTTACTTTTGAGTTTTGCAGAATGTGACCAAAGACTAAAATGTTAGGAAAAATGGTGAAGCACACGGGCAGCACATTACTGATGATAAATGACGCTCATATCGCAGGTAGCACGTGGTGTCTTTTCACACTTTTTCAGCTACATAACTTAATTAAATATATTTCTGCATATTTAAGATGGAGTGTTGACTGTAACTGTTATGGAAAAATGTTCACAGACTTTTGAGGTGTGTGTGAAACGTGGAGGAGAAGAGTGAGCATAAAAAATTATCCTTTGTTTGCGACATTCGTCTCCTCGAGCCTTCATTGTCGTTGCCCGGAGCAGCATGTTGATAGATGATACTCGAAACAATGGGTCTTTTCGAGCCCAGCTTCTTTTTATACTTTGAAATCATACAATAAAAAGCGTCAGTCCCAAATGTACAGAGAGTGATGCAAGCGCCGGCTATAACTATGCAGCCGCCTGCACGTCCAGTGTTCTCTCTTTGCCTGCAAAACACTGTAGAGCCCCTTTTTTTTTTTTTCATGTGCATTCCCTGCAGTAACATTGTACTCATAGGCATGGTCTGCCCTCTAGTTCAACACATGTAATACCATGAATTACGCCACACGACTGGAAAAAAAACTGAAAATCTATTGAATTATAACGCAAACGTTTTGGAATAAAACACATTATTGCATTGTAACACAATCTTAAACATAGTTGTTATTGTGTTATTTTGCAATATAAATAATTATTGCAAGGTAACGCAATGTTATTTTTAGGAGAAAGTCTTCCACTTCCGGGTCATAGCTTTAAAGGGGAAGTCAGTCCACACATATTTTTTTTCCAGAATATGTTCTAAGCAGGCCCACTAATTGAAACACGGCACTCTGATTAATATTTGTGGAATATGAGTTAAGCAGCAAAATCCAATTGCTTTTAGCCATCTCGGATGCTCAGGGCTCAGATAATGACCAATCATGGCTCAGCTTCAGAAAACAGGTGAGCTGTGATTGGTCGTTACCTGAGCCCAGAGCAACTGTGATGTCATTTTCAGTCGACAGAAGTGACAAAATGGCCGCCCCCCAGAGATGGCTAAAAATGGGTAGATTAACTCTTATTCCACAAACGCAATATTTATCAGAATGCATTGTTTCAACGAGTAAGCCAGTATAGTACAAATTCTGGAAAAAAATATGTTTGGGTTGATTTCTCTTTAAGTGTACGGCGGCGCTGGCATGAGCATGAATGACTGTTTGGAGAGATTTTTATGCTCTAAAGATGTCCCAGACAAGGACATACTTGGGCACACTGACTCTAACACTTTTATGATTATGCGATGTCCGTAAATGTGTAATTGCCATATTGGTTTTTGGTTAACTTGTTGGCTAATATCTAGCCATTCATATACAGTAGATTTAGATCATTCAATAGCTATCTGCATAGGGACAGGATGAAGGGGGGGGGGGGGGGGTAAATCCTGTCAGGATTTTGAGCCAGTGGATGCTTTGAAGTGTGAACAAATCCCCCCTTCCTTCTCTCTGATGCTCAGCTCACCTTTTTACACTCGCCATTTTCTGTATGAAAAAAGACACCGCCGCTGCTCATCCTACTCAGGCGCTCTCATTGGCTGCAATCTGTTACAGAATCTCCGTCATTAGCCAAGCAGTCTCTGCATGAATCGAGTTCAACCTTAACTTTGTTTTCTCCATTCCAAGGCACCCCGCAAAGGCTTTCACCAAAGGCAAAAGATGGCCAGGCCCGGCCTGTTTGGAGAGTGCACTACATGTGTAAAATACCTCAAACCAAGGCAAAATAAGAATATTTGTATCTTTGTCCTATATTTTTTTGTGTGCGTGAACAATTCACTTGCTTCAAGTATTCTTTCTCTTGGAAATATTCATAGCTGGGCATTCCGTCTATGTGATGGACCGGTCCATCTATCTGCCTATATCGCACGCCTTTTTTGTGGGCGATAAACAAAAGACATGAACCTTAGCCCATTTTTTCCGTCTAAGACTACTGTATGTAATCGTCTATCGTCTATTTTTGCGGTGAGGCTTCAATGACCACAGCGCGGTTTCCTTTTCCCGTTGGCCGCGGCCGAGGCTTCTGGGTCATAAAAGGAGAGGCATTTAGTCCGGCAGCGGTGAGGCTTCCATGCCACAGTCAGGCTACCATGCCACGGTGAGTCTTTTGTTTCAGATATCGCTCAGTGGGTCGGAGGGGTGCGAGTGGAAGTTGGTCGAACTTGGTAGACACAAACACTAATGGAAGCCCGTTTAAAATGCTAGGCGGACCGGCTTATAGGCGATTAGTATTTGGTCTAGCTGGACAAAAAGGTAAACGGACGGCGGAAGGGTAGCCCGGTTGCAAGCGGAAGGCGTTAAATGGACCGGGAAATTTTAGTAAAATGCTCAGATCTGGGTATGTTAATAAAGTAAGAGATTTTATTACCGGTGATGAGAGAGTTTACATTCATGTAAAAAAAAAAAAGTACCATAATTGTATTAGTGTAGGTAGTATAAACACACTACTTTTGAGACATCCATGGGAAGTTTTGAGGCTTGGTATACTGCAAAAACTGGGTGAAAACCAATTGTGCCTTTGCGCTTGTTCTATAATGTATTCTGATTTAATTGTCACCTGTAAAACCTTTTATTTTAGCGTGAGGATAAGAAAGCAGACCTTGTTCCTCTCTCTATCTCTGAAATTGTATTATCACTTTGCTGTGAGTCAAAGCACCGTGTCTGTGGTTGGGGGGGGGGGGCGGGGAAGAGGGTACCAGTTGCATGAGGCAGATCATAACCGCCTGTGTGTACTGTATGACCTCGCCTAGGCAAAAATAGGCAGACACTTCTTGCAAATGGTAGGTGAAAATGGTAGGTGAAAAAAAATAATGAAATACGTAATATGTTCCTTAATTTAAACAAAATGATCTACCAATAGAACGGGGAAATTTGAGTCGGCAAACAAGTCCAATGACGTAAAACCCCATAGTAATGTCAGTGTTTTTGGTGTTGTTCAAACGGTGTTCATCCTGACTGATTTGAGCTGGCACCTTCACTGGTCATGGTGGCATCGTCCTGGCGGCATCCCAAACAGAAGCAGCCCAAGCACGGTGATGATCTTGCGCTATGTCACAGGCCATGTTCAGTTATTCGAGGACTTGGGGGCTGATGATTCCTGCTACTGCCTCAGCTACCACTAGGTTGAAGGGGGGTTGGTGACAGAACCTCACACAAAGTTCACCAGGGGCTCAGCGGGTGGTGTGACCAAGCCAATGTGTGGGGGGTCACGTTGAAGGAGAATAGCAACGAGAGCATTAAGTCAGCATCGCTGCCGTAGGGTTGCTGATGGGATACGGTCAAGGCAGCGGCATCAAAGGATGCGCCTGAGGCAGTCATTGGTAGCTTACGTCAGTGTTTCTAACCGGCCATGTCTTGCAACAGTACAACAGGACAGTGCGGATCATGTCTATTTGGGGTATTTAGTCTTGGTTAGATTTTAGTTTTTACATTGTATGTTTACTTCGAACAATCTTGCCAAGTCAAATGTTCCTGCACAACTGAATCGGCATATATTTTTACTTAAATCAAGTAACATATTCCTCATTTCAGTGCATTTTATTTGGTTTCTAAGACCAGGTTTTGCAGTGTGGGAGTCATTGAAATGGTATTCATGCTCACAGTACTACAAGGAAGCGGCAGTAATGGCTGTCAGAGCCTGGCACGCCTCACTGAGCTGAAGACAACATTTTCCGTGCGACCGACTGCAGGGGATGTTAGCCGTTACGTAAGCCACACATGACATGGTCACACGCGAGCTCCCTGATGGAACATTTAAAGACACTTGGGTAGAGATTCAATAAAAGCTTCTGCGCGCTTCTCGAAAGTGTTTAGACACCATCGTAATCCATTTTTCCTGGACAGCTTTGACCTTGAGAGTTCCTCTTGGGATGTTAAATATTTAAACCGACTGTTTACTCCCTGCCTTACCTAGGCTCTCAGGCATGTGTGGGTACGATTCAGCAGATCGCAGATAGCATTGAGTTCTACGATAACCGACGGCCTCCCTCTCAAATATGACTGAGCTTTACACTGTCGTCCATTTATTTTAATGAAGTGCAGTGAGGCTAATTATACATTAAGGGAATGTATTACAGCTGAGTGGCTTTTTAAATTGTTTGCACAAGGGATCCTCAGTTTACGATGGTACCCACATAAGACATGAAAGGCATTCAATGAGCTAGTTTGTGCAGTGGCGTAAGACTACGTGGACTTGTGGCTCTAGAAGGCATACTCAGTTTCTGACGAAATGCCTGTTTTTCATTGGATTATTTTATTGTAGATGGAGATTTGTGGTGCTCCACGAGACTCTACAATAGGCAGAGCTGGGCAATTTACCAAAAATTCCCGGTCCATTTATCGCCTTCGGTCTGTAGCGTGGGTACCCTTCCGCCGTCCGCCTATGTGCCTTTTTGTCAAGCCGGACCAAATAATAATTGCCTGTAGGTCAATTCGACTACTGAATCATTCTAAACGGACTTCCGTTAAGGCCTAGATAGACCAAAACGAAAATCCACGCAAACATGGGTAACTCCACACAGGAGACATTCCATTGAACACTTCAACTTAGATCTCACGACTGTGAAGCAGATGGGCTAACCACGCTCCGATGTGCTGCTTGGTTGAATGGAAGATTTACGCTTTGTAGTTGTCAAAGCCCTACTTGCATTCACACACCCTGGGATGTGCAGTGGGTCATTTGCACACGACAGGACAGCCCTCCAAAATCGTCTGATTTCAAGAGGGGTGTCAAAAGAGGGTAAAAAGTGGGCTATGGTTCTTGATCCTTGGGGATATTTTGGCAGAGGAATGTCATTTATAATTTAGTAAGACACATGGGAACTGTTTTAAATTTTGAAACATTTGCATATATGTGGAATTTAATGTACATGTTCATTAAAATGGGCCTCTACACTCAGATATTATTTGAGACCTTAGTACTGCAAAGATCACCTTCATTTTTGTAGGCTTTCTGTGATGCATCCAGGAGATGCTCTTTCAAGTTGATCCACAAATGTCTAACTTCAGTCCATTTTCTTCAACTGCGCAAGTGCAATCTCAACAAAAGCTTTTGAGGGCGACTATCACCCACCAAAACTTTACGAACTGAGCCAATCGATGGCCATGCAGCTCAAGACTGGAGAAAATGAACTCCTCCAGGGACACTTTGTAGGACCACTTTCTTCCATGGCAGGCTTTTACGCAAGGGGCACGGTTTTTGAAGAAGAGTGTCATTTTGTGTCTTTTTGATGTCATTTTTTGGCGGAGCCAGAGATGGTCCTTTCGGGTCTTTGGGCTAATAAGATGAAAAAGGATTTTAAGACGCATGGAGCACAAGTGTTCTCTTTACCGAGATTAAAGCCGCATTTTGAGGTCCAGCATACACACTTAGATTTTTTCTTTGCTGTTTTGTCATCTGTTTGATTCTCACGGCTGTCAGCGTGAATTTTTACTGTTGTGCTGGTGCGGCAAATCTTGGCATCGTTAAGAAATGCCCTAGAGAGAGAGAGAGAAGAGAAAGAGAGAGAGAGAGAGAGAGAGAGAGAGAGAGAGAGAGGAGAGAGAGAGAGAGAGAGAGAGAGAGAGAGAGAGAGAGAGAGAGAGAGAGAGAGAGAGAGAGAGAGAGAGAGAGGAGAGAGGAGAGAGAGAGAGAGAGAGAGAGAGAGAGAGAGAGAGAGAGAGAGAGAGAGAGAGAGAGAGAGAGAGAGAGAGAAAATCGACTAGGCTTTAATCACGAGATTAAAGAGGAGTGCCGTTGCATTACCTTGTGCTTTGTGCTAATTGAGTTTCCCGATGCTTGAGATGATGTCGCTCATTGTCGCATTCATGTTGCTGAGGTGCCACTCTCATTTCCGATGATTAAAATACGCAGTCGCTGAACCTTCTCTGAAATGTAACCACCTTTTGATGTCTTGCCCCAATCAATGCCTTCCACTTGATTCATTTCATCCAGAGGTGGGAGTAAGTCACATATCTGCTTGTCATAAGTAAGTCTCAAGTCTTAACCTTCAAGTTTCAAGCAAGTCCCAAGTTACAGCGGCACAAATCAAGCAAGTCAAAGTCGAGTCAAGTGCCCACTAAATTTCAAGCAAGTTGAGTAAAGAATTTGCTTTCGGCAAGTAATAAGTCAAGTCATACAAACTTGCTAAGTCACAACAACTGATTGCACTTTAGCCACTTTGCACTCAATGCCTGTAATTGCCTCAGGTAGCTGCATACATAAATGGATACGTATTACCCATCAAAGCTGATTGACCTTCACTGAGTAAAACCCTGAAACATGGGCAAACCAATCACAGCGCAGAACAGATTACATTAGCACATCTGACACTTTCTAATTCAAGGACAAAACTTTGTACAGTAGATGTAGTGTATATTTTTTATTTTAAGGGATGAAGTGACCAAAACTAACCCAAGATTATTGCAGTCTCAGGAAAAATCTGTGTGACCATCAGCATGATCATCAGGCCCCCTTTTGTCTTGTATGTCTGCCTAGTTACGTTTGTCACAGCCCATTACTTTTTTCATTTGAATGATTGCAATATGTTTTGTCTTCCCTAAGTTGATACAATTGTTACAGATAATCGAGCAGCTCCAAGGTAAGCTGTACTTACATTGTTTCGAATGTAATGGTCCTCTTGGCTCATTAAAAAAAGTGTATTTTGCTTCCCAAATGTTACTATCTGTAGTGATAACAAGGTCAGCTATGAGCTCATCGTTGCTTATTGTTTTTCAAGGGGTTTTTTTCCATTTGAATGTTTGTAGCAGAGAAAACCCACGCTGTTCGCTGGGGGTAGGAACCAAGCGCTGCCACGGACAGCGAACCCTTGTGAATTATTGATGGCCATCACTACAGTAAAAGTAAAAGCAACATGCATCTAGAATGTACGCAATCATGAACTCATGGTAAACAAACATTTGCATTCAGTTGTTAAATCATTCTACACAAACCACCTTCACATGAGGCTTGGCAGTTGTATTAGCTAGCATGCTAGCACAAGCAGAAGTAACATCACACTTGAGCAAACAAATGCACTTTACAGTAACTAAATTAAGTTATTAAACTTACCTTTTGGCATCAACAACAACAATAACAACAATAATAAGAAATTCAGCAAATTGGAACGTCACAGGCTATTAGCTGAATCAGGAAACAATAAGAAACCTGTTCATTTTTGATAGCTCACAAGGTCCATTCAAGGACCACCCCAAAAAACAGGATACATGAGACAGACAAAAAAAACAAACAATCAATTAATCAAATCCAACAATAAAACCAAGGTTTAACCACATGACATAAACGTAATCCTGTTGTTGCCTTGTCCTGAGCCCAAAACAACAACCAGACAATTTTTTTAGTGAGTATAGATTCCAGAGCTGGGCAGCGACCCTCCGTCCCTGGTTTCCGTCCTGCATATTCAATCGACTAATGTGGTCCCAGTCGGTCGGAGTCAGCCAACCGGCGTCAAAGAACGGACTTTACTGATACTGCGTCACATGCAGGTGCCGCACTCCTGACACGCGTTCGAGTAAGGAAACAAGAACAAATAATAAGGTGTGGTGTACCTTGCGGTTGCAGACGCAATGACATGTGTCCCATATTTATTTTTATTCCACCGATAACGACGCTGTGCGTGTGTGTGTTTCAGTTGTTTTTGTTTGATATCTTTTCTTTTTTTGGCGGCGTGTCTGCTCGTGCAGCACCCGCGTGTGACGTAAAGGTTATGTAATCGACGCCGATTGGCTGTCGCGGAACCGGAAACCGGGGACGGAGGGTGCTCTGATAGATTCCAAAAACAAATCTCAGAATTTGAAAATGACAAACCACAAACATTCTGGGCTTCCATCATATGAATACTAAGAATGCAGTTCTCCCCATATAATTTCCTAGCTGGTAAAGGCTTACTTATTTTTTGGTAGTGTCGTTTGGATTTGTTAAATTGAAATGTCATATTTCCATCCAACCATTATCCAATCCGCTTATCATCACAGGGGTCGCGGACATGCTAGAGTAAAAAAAAAAAGAGAAAGGAGAAAGTTAAGATAAATAAATTGCCTGGTGGCAATTTATTTTAACTTAGCAGGCCAAATGATATTCCCTCTTTGCCGGTAATTTGTTTACTGAATTTGCCCGGTCATCTTTTTGGTGGGCGGGGAGGGGGCCCACGCCTCTGCTAAGCGTGAAAGCCCGCAGCACAGGTTTTTTTTCTCTACATTCACAGACATTAGTTGTTACACTTCATTTGGCAAATGGATTTCTTTAGCCGGCAAAACACACTGTGAGGATTTGTCTCCATTTCTGTGTGAGCACTCTGGAACGTAAACAAGCTGTTGCTATGCCAGGGGGTTGAAAAAGGTTTGGGGTACAGGGACCCCTGACAGGAGAGACATTTTTATAAAGAGCCCTCCATAATCCTAACATAATTATCATGTGTATACATCAGTACTATGGCAATTATTTGTTTTTCGAACATTTCGGTGTACTGTAGTGTCTTTACGTTGGTGTTACATTTATTTTGTGACAAATCCATTAGCCTGTCCCAGCTGTCTTCGGGCAGTAGGCGGGGCACACCCTGAACTGGTTGCTAGCCAATGGCAGGGCACACAGAGACAAACAAACATTCACACTCACAGTCACACCTAGGGGCAATTTAGAGTGTCCAATTAACCTACCGTGCATGATTTTGGAATGTGGGAGGAAACCGGAGTACACGCTTATAAATTAATTTACATAACAGACAAAGTAGTAAAAGTGGAATTGAAGATGTGAACTGGTATAGTGGTGCAATTACTGCACGCACTGTACATTTTGTGTAATGAATGTGTGTTTTTGGCAATGTATTGGCTAAATGAAACTCCTCCTCTCAGTCCATCATAGTTGCTTGGCAATAAAATACCTCTAGATAGCAGCAAAAGAAATATTTTTAATATTTGACATGGATTTGGCCTGGGCACAGAAGCAGCAAGTGAATTTGCGTAATATTCACATTTTGGTTAATGAGCTAACAGCAGCATACCGTTGTTTTATTCATATAATACATTTAACATTGCTTACCTTGGAGCACGACCGCATATCTTTAACTGGTTTGGTTTGGGTTTTTGTTTCACTTTACTTTAATTCAATCCCAAAGACATATTTATGTCTTTTCACATTCCAGCCATTCAATCCCAGGAAACTATTTTTATTTTTTTCCAATTTTTTTCAAGTATTAGTGTGAAAGAGGGTCTTAAAATGCCTGGTACTGATTAGTTAACCAGAAGCTAGTGCTTAGTGAAAGTTTTGTCGGACTTGCTGATGGACGGCCATTCAAAAGTAGAGGTGGACCGGCCTATAGACGGGCACTATTGTTTTTCCCGTTCGAAAATAGGCGAATGGCGGCAGAAGGGTAATCACGCTGCAGACGGATGACGAAAAACGGACGCTCATTTTTTTGGAAAATGCCCAGCTCTGTTAATAAGTGTGATAAGTATATTACGGTAAAAGAAAATAGTTCATTGTGTCGCGATTTTAAGTCAGTGGTGTCTAGTTTTAATCTATCACTTCAGAGAAAGATAAATGTAATGTAAAATGATCATGAAATAATGAAAATGGATTTAATTTAAACAATCAATTACATGAATAACTAGGACTTTTCAGTGTATTTCTTTTATGGAAAGGTCAAATCACTCAAGCATGATCTGGGAGATGTAATGGAGTTATTATTTTTGCTAATCCCTCTTCATTTCTCCCACTTTTGTGTACTAGGTCAAACTGACTTGGCTTCATTATTGCTGTTCCTTAGAAACCAACACAACAGGACGGTTTTCAAGGCCAATTTAAAAGGCAAAAATATCCCTATCAGGGTGGTGAGGGAGCGTTAACCTTTTTAGAAAATAAACATATAAAAAATTGTAAACTCCGTCAAGTGAGCACCACCACGAGAAATAAATATTATTATGCGGGTCAAATCGACCCAACTTTTCCTGCTTGGTTTAATAAGTGTGATCGGTATGTATAACAAAAATTATTTTGTCACAATTTTAAGTCAATGGGTCACTTTGACTCAAAACAATAAGCAGTGTCTTGGTTGAACTGATCGCTTTCTTAAAAAAAATAAAAAAATTCACAAGTACATTTGAATAATCAATGATATAAGACTGTCTTTTATAAGTAGCACTTTCCAATGTATATTTAATGTGCCATCTAGTATGGAGACTACAATGGAAATTAGCCTTTTGGGTGTAATTTGGTGCATTTACATTTCATTTTTGAAAAGTTCATTAGTGTACATTGTCCCTCTGTAACAAATAAAGGAAAAAAGGAAAGAATGGGGGAATAAATAGAAGTGGATTATTTCCATCTGTGAGCGGTAATGGAGTTAATAATATCTTCTTTTCTTTTCCTTTATGACACTTTTATTGTAACGCTTCAAATCGAGACGGAGACATTATTGCTGTTCCTGTGAAACAAACCCAACAGATGGTTTAATAATGTCATTTTACAAGCCAAAAGTATCGCATAACCAAAAATGTGCCTTTCAGGGATGAGGGGGATTACTGCTGGACAGAAGTGCAGCATGTAATAGCTTTTTTTTTTTTTTTTAACAGCTTTATGTCCAGCTACATGTGATGCATTTTATTGGATAACCTCATATCTATAATCAGTGAAGACAGCATGAAATTATACCATAATGGGCTCTCTACAATGTCTTTTAATATGTCAAGATGGGTCCATTTCTCACCCGAGCGGTAGCAAGGCCAATTTTACTTGCTTGGCCCAAAGTCTTTCCAAAGTTTCCCACTTCACAAAGTGAGCCCGGGAAGCAAAAATAAAAGGAAAAGTTCATGACATGGAGGCAAAAAAAAGTTCATGTCGTAATCATGCAAATCAGATGCTAGCTGCCTGACATTATTATTTTTTTAAATCCTGTCAACAAGATTAATTTGTACAGGGATTAATTGTGTAAAATTTGCGACCTGGTCGGTCTCATTACCATTTAAATTCCTTGCGATGCTGGATTGACTTCGGGGATGTTGTTTATTATGATGAGGTTGTTTGGCTATGAGATTGTGTCAAGTAAAAGACGCATGTTGTCACAGTGTATGTCACATTTCATCCGGGGTGGGGGGGAACGTATGGTAATTTTATAAAAACACAGCACAAACGATTTATTAGACATTTTAACACCAGCAATCTTTTTTTTATAGGTTTACTGCATGGTGGATGTGTACATTCAAAGCATTTCATTGGGACTTTACACTGAATAAGCATCATTTTTAGTTTCGTGGCTAATTCAACCAGGCCATTCAAGGACAGCGCAAAACTGCTGAACAAGAGACCAGCATTAATTGCAAGATTTAGTTCAATTTTTTTCTATAAAAATTAACTCTCCCACAATTTTAATGTTATATTATTGAAAATGTATTATTATTGAGGTACTATGTTTGTCCTGCATATCATTCCAAATCCACAAACAATTCTTAGGCCTACTCCTGTTGTAGTATAGGACATTTGCAAGCACAACGAAGGTATGTTTTCCATCTAGTGGTGATTGGTGATATTACAATTTAAAACTAGAATCTTCTTGCTTTGTTCTTATTTTACTTTATTGGTGGGTGGCAGCTGACGTTTGAGGTGCATTACCGCCACCTACTATGCTGGAATGTGGGCCAGAGTACATTATGATTATTGCAGAGTAGCTACTAGGAGAAAAAACAAACAAACCTAAATTCTCTTTCTCAACCCCGTTTCACTTACTGAAACAAAAATGTAATCCCTTCTGTCCTCAGAACATTTTTAAGACTAAACATGACCACCACACTCTTTTTGTTTGTTTGTTTGTTTGTTTGTTTTTTTAGACACAAACACAATCATTCACATTTCACATTTGTGGTCTATCAAGTGGAAAGTGAACCCACGCTGAAGTCAGGTGACTGCAACACCACCTCAACCGGAGCCACAGAAGACGATTTCATATTTGAAAATATTTGAAAATGACAATATATTAAAACGATTGTGCACTCCACAAATAGGAAAGCACTCAAGACTTTGTATTTATGAGAGCGTTATAATATTTTTGTAAAATGAATTTATTTTCCTGTTTGTCTTGCTCCTCCCAGCTGATATTTCAATTTGTTAATCTGTGTTCTTGAACAAAGCATTTTTAAATAAACAAACAAACGAACAAAAAAACAAACAAATAAATATCTTTTTAAAATAAATAATTGTACAGTTACCGAGGTAACAGAGTGGAGCCAGCTATGGTTATATGATTTGGCTGAGATATGGGCCTTATGTGGCCCACATTGTGGATACCAGATATGGACCACTGAAGTACTGTATTTCATTGAGGCTGGTGGGTTTTGCTATTTATTTTGCTATCTGGGATTCTTCCGCGGACGTCAGTCGCCCTTTGACGTAACAAATGCGGCACGTTGTAATGGTGTGTGTGTGTGTGCGTGCGTGCGTGTGTGATTATGTAATACAATTCTTACCTCTTTGATGTAAAATAAGACTGTGTATGGAAAATAAATATTGAAACTGCATTCAACGGTGGGAGACTGGCAATACAAATACGGCCCGGTGTTCTAATTTGAATTCTGGGCCAGATCCTTCACACAACAACTGGCCCACATCTTGTTTGCCAGAGTCAAGACAGTGTCTCCTTTGCCGGTGCTGGGCCATATTCACTTTACATGCCATATGCCAGTGGATGCCACCTGTGCCAGCTTCATGTCAAATCTGGCCCAAATGCCTTTGCCATATGGGATGCTTGGAAGTTGAGTTAGACAGCAGTCAAGACTTGATTTGCGAAACCCAGAACAAAGCCAGATAAGAGCGGGTACAAGACAATTGTTGCCTGTCTTATGTCTTTTGTCCCATAAGATTATACTTTGGGCTGAGGTGTGTTAAAAGCGGATTTATCTCATCAAAAAGGGTTCAAAGTGGGGCTGGACTGACCATCTTAAATATTAACCGTTCAATACTTACGACCCGAATCATTTGACTCCGTGGACTGTGATGTTTGTCCAAGAGTTTATTTTCATCATTTCTGAGAGATCAGTGTGATCATTCAACATCGAAAAATCCTTACATGTGAACCAGGCCATATTTTTGTTCTGTCATACTTTCCCCTGTGTCCCTTTTTGATGTCGACTCAATGGGGTTGTGATTTCCACCTGTGAACAAAAAGAAGACGACAATCCACAAATATGCAAATCGTCAGGTGCCGAACTGCAAATATGCAGGGGTCAACTGTTAATCACACCCATGGATAACTTCGATGCTGTTTTAGGCACAGGTGCTTCTACTCAACCGACAGGTAAAAGCTCAGTTGATTGAAAGCACCTGTGGCTCAAGACAAACTGTGGCAGGTGTTTTGCTTTCTTGACCTGAATTTCCCATCTTTGCCATGAACACGCTGTGAACAAGATGTGCATTCATTTTATGTTTAGGATAACATTTGCCTTTTGTGTGTTCTTCAGATTCTGTTTCTGGTGGCACATATTTCAACCCATAGTGTCTCACCTAGTTTAAGAATCTTCAAGGGTTATTTTCATTGACCATACATTGGTAATGACATGCACAAATGTCTCTTTTCTGAACACACTGTCCATCCTTGTGTTTACTTATATCAGTTAAAAAACAAAAGAAAATGTTTCTTTGTACAAAGCTGGAAACGTTTGGGAAACACTTGATCTGACACCACAATATCCGTTTTAGTTGAATTACTCTTTTTAGTAGTCAAATTACCAGATGATACAAAAAGTTAATTTAAAACCATGTTTGCATTTTTCAGTGTAACCGCCTGGGCCAGACATCTGGGGCCAAAGACCAGGAAATCGATGCCAAATCCAAAGATGGCTACATCTGGCCCCTGATAAGGATGGTGGCAGGAAGGAGAGGGATGAGAAGAAAAGGAGGCCATGGAGACACAACAATTTGATGGATGGATAAATGCTGTTGAAGAGCCTGCTGCGTCCCAGTTTGGTGGTTCTCAAGTTCTTAAAATAAAGATATGTTTATAACATTGTAGTTGTTGAGGCTTTTTCCAAAAAATCTGGGTCATCTATATGGCTCATGAATGAAGTGGCTTAGTTAAGGTTGAATTAAGGCTGATATCAGGAATCAGTTCTGGTCCGTAGTAGGACCAGCTATTTGGCTGAGATATGGGTCTTGTGTGGCCCACATTGTAGATACCAGATGTGGACCACTAAAGGACCGTCATTCAATGTGGTATGTGGGCAAAGTGCAGGTGGGTTGCGTGGCCCATCACTGAGTCACACCAATTTTGCTATCTGAGAGGCCACCTGGTGCGTCTCTTGAAAGAGACGCTAAATATCTCACTGGCCTCTCAGCCACTTAGAATACTTTTTTGGGGGTGCCGCCAAGCTCGCTGCAGACAAAAACACTTTTAATTGCCAGACAGATATTTTGTTTTCCTATTTGCTTGATAATAGAGTTGTGACGCACACAACAAAACTGAGCAACAATGCCACAGTTGGCGTGTAATTGTCGTCGCCGTTCCTCCATTTCCATAATGACAAAGAACAAGCTGGTTAACCAGCAAGCGGCCACAAAATGAAGATGATTGAGCATGCGACACAATTGCTGCGCGGTTCCTGCTCAGTGTGTGTAATTGTGTATTGATCTGACTGTATTGTAATGTTTTAATTAACAAGTCAGTTGCACGCGGGGAACGTGATCGGTTGTGAAAATCCTTTGGATGTACAAGTATATTTTTCTTCTTAAAATAAAAATTTTAATTGATCCACTCTAGTTTAAACTTTCACATTTTTTTTAACCCATTAAAGCCTCAAGTGTCTGGCTCAACATTTCCCCAAAACCTACGGACGACTATAGAATCACCCTCTTAAACCCGAGGTTCTCTCAGAAATTCAACACCTACAAAATAATTGATATCTCAGCCCCTGTAGCAGATACAAACATAATTCCAAAATAATTTGAGAGTTTACACATGTGGTTTTCACGCAGACCCGAGTTGATTATTACTTACTGTTTCAATCGAAGAATAAAGTGTCAATGCAAGGGATGCGCTATTTTTAATTTTAAGAAATTGAGTGGTGACCAATCTTCTATTCTGTTGCAAAAAGATGTCAATATAGTTATTGTCGACAAACATAAAGTGTATATCTGAACTATATATCACGTTTGACTGGTTCCACTCGTTTAAAGTCTGTCCCTACCGGTACTTATTTCAGAGCTCCCGCGATCGTCTGCGCCTCTGCGATTAAGCTCGAAAAAATTCCACAACATCCTTGGAGGGGTCACGACATATATGTTTATATGTATACCGTATATATTCTGATGCATTTCATTGACTACGAGACCGAGAATTGGATGAAAAAAAAAGAAAATGATGTAAACGCTCTCCCGGCTTTAAGGGTAGAAAGACGCAACGGCACTCTCTGCTTTAGTGGTAGAAACGCGGCTATGCGCTCCCGGCCTTCACGGGTTCATTAAACAATAAACTATCGGGATCATAATTCCCAAATTTCATATTTAAATATTGTCATTTAGGACATATCATCGCTGTCCGGTGAAAAAGACTTATCTTCAATTTTGGAATCTTTTTTAATCTTCACTTTAATGCAATATGGTTAAAAATAAAGTACTGTCAATGTTAATGATCAAATTGTGCATATTGTTGTAGTATCTTACAAAAATATTAACAATTGATAAACCTTTTTTTTTAGTTAGTACTTGGTGTAAAAAAAAAAAAAAAGTTTGAGAATAGTCTTCAATAATGCCAATGTGAAGTACCTAACAAAAGTGACTTGTTTTATCCGCTACAAATGGATGGATTTTTGCCTCCGCAAACTACATTGGCTTCAATTGAAACGTACCCCCAGAAACACTCACAATGGATTTGGTGTGAATGCAGCATTAATATCTTGCAAAAAAAGGTGAGTCGACCCCCAAGTGAAACTGTGCATTTTTTTTCGAATGCAGGAAAGAATCAGAGTGAGATTAACCCAAAGAGCCACAGTTTTGACTGTGTAACCGCAAGGAGCAGCAGCATACACGTACACTCGTACCTTGGTTGTGGAATGTAATCCGTTCCATCACCACGTTCAAATGAGCCCTCCACACACACACACACACTTGCTCACTTTGTGTAAAACTGAAAATTTTCCTCACAATCCTGTCACGGGCCGAAATTACATTTTTATCAGACAAACAATATCGAGAGGTCGTAGTTTGGTTTTATCATGGTATTGAAGTCACAGTATGACATTTATTGCAATATTGTGCGAAAGCTTGGGTTGTTTTCTGCAAAAACATGCTAGAAAGTTGGGGCAAATTGAATCAAGTTGTGGATTTTGACCAAGAATTGTGTTATTTTTAACCCAACTGTTTTTAGAGTGCAACACTTCAGTAAGCCTCACTTGTATTGTTGGAAAGTTCGCGGTTCACGGTCTGGTCACTAATTTGACAGTGTCATGTTTCTTATTTTTAGCATTTGAAATGTGAAATGAGATTTATTTGCTTATCAAGTCAGAAACACAGGACCACTGTGGATAAAGGCAACAGGTATAGAAAAAGCCTTGTAACAATAAATAAAATAATCACCTTCTTTGTTTCTTTTTCTTTGCTTACTGATATGCTTAAATTTGGAGGGCAATCTATCTCTGATGTGTTGTCCAAGAAGTAAAGCGAAGTGGAAGTCCAACCACGGACATTGATCGCCACCAGACGCCAGCACGTCACAGTCACATAACTATTTTTTTTTTTTTTTTAATCGGACGATAATGTACAGTAGCTCCGAGCGTACCCGTCCGGCTTTTGTTTACATAGCTACACGTGGGTTATGCGTAACACGAACCCGTAAGCGTAGTGCTGAAAGGCCACACTGTCGAGTAAAATTTCATTTTAAGAAAAAGGGCTCATTATTTTGCAGCAAAACGAGACCAGGACGATAGAACTTTTACCGCACCATTCCATGCTCCCCACATACACAATAATGGGGTTGACGGCGGGCTGCGCCCAGCTACAATAAGCTTGTTTTCAAAAAGGGCTTCGGGAGTCGCATGAAACCGGCCCAAGAGTCGCATGCGGCTTGCGATCCGCGGGTTGGCCAGGCCTGCACTAGACCACCATGTCGCCGTCTAAAAAGGTAACTGCCTTAAAAAGAAGAACACGATGCACTTGCATAGTTTAAACACTTTTTAGCTGATGTGTGATGTTAGACAAGTTTTATTTCTTTTTTCATCTCCTCTCACAAGCGTTATTGTAGTTTTCTGCCAACGTGCCGTATTGCCTAGGTGAGCGATGACACACACACATGCCCCCCTACACCCCCCCCCCCCACACACACACACACACACAAAGATCATTTCAGTTTAAAAGCAGGCGGCACCTTCATTGGGAAGCAGAATATTTGATTCTGGGGCTACTTTTAACGCATTGTGATTTATATGATGTTCGGCATTTTTGGTGCTGCGGGAAATAATCTCCTGAATTGTGTTTTGCTTCATGGAAATGAAAATTAGCTTTATACACACACTGGCTTTTTGAAGTCCCCTAAGGATGCTGATGCTCTTGTTTCTTTATCAGTGGCAGAAATGTTTCTTTTTATTCACAGGTGTCAGCACGCCAAGATGGATGACTGCTGATCCGACAAGTTTAAAAATGTAAAAATGTGCGACAGTTGCAGGTCAACCATCGTGTTGTTTTTCTCGTCGTAGTTAAAGCTTCAAAGTAGACAACAATGATTTACATCTAGTTGAACAAAGAGCACATTTAAAGTGACTGCGCTCCACATGCAGCCGCTTTATACATATTTACGCTCTCTGTGGACGTAATAATTGCATTCTCATGAGTCTGCATCCATTTGATTTGTTCTGTAGGTGCCAAAGGCACTGCGCAACCATAAGAATAACTCCGAGAGTATATCGAAAATTCTATTTTTGTCACCTCTAGTTAAAGGTATCAAATATGGGTGAAAAGTAGTCATACTCTTCTTAAGAAATACAAGGTAGAGAAGCTTCACACTGCTTAATTCCTACTCCCATTTGACATTCATTGTCAAAGTAAACATAAAACAAAGATAATTAAATTGTGTGTATTTACTGTAAAACCAGCACATAGCTTTGCTTGAAAGTCAGGTTAGATTGATGCTAAACCACAATGAAAAATGCAATACATAAAACTGACACATATATTATTTATCCTCTGCAAAAAATGGATAAATGTTACTGTGGTTTACCAAACCAGTTGTTTAAATAACCTTCATTTCGTGTTTGTCTCTGTCTGCATGACACTGCCCCCAAATAGCCAAGGTGCACACACCAAGACGAGCAGCACTATGTCCATTGAGTTGAAGCAATGTGGCAAAAACTGTTTACATTGTTTACATTATATTTTATGTCATTACTGCATGCTTTTATACAAGTATGATATCATAGGCTGCTCTTTTCCTTGTAGTGGGACCAGTGTGATGTCATTCCTTATTCTTTTTTGTATTCTGACCAAAGAATGACTGTGTTTACATGCAGCCAATAAACCTTTTAAAACCCGAATATTGGCAGTATTCGGTATTTAAAAGCCATGTAAACACCCGCAATAACCCGAATAAGGGCATGTTCGGGCTTTTAAAATTCTGAATATCATGCCTGGGTTATTCCCTTTCCAACCCGAATATGCGTGCATATATACGGCAATCGGAATATCCCAAATGCACGGGACACCCTGCGCATGCTCAACCGCAAGGAAAGAGGTTATTCTGAATGACTCAGAAATCAGAATTTTGACCTTAATTAGTACGAAATATTGACTCCATGTAAAGTAATCAATGTCAAAGACCTTTTATCAAGACACATGGGAACTGTTAGAAAAAAAACTGCAACATATGTCTTATGTGTTGACTGTGATGCTGTAACAAAAACAAATGAAATGGGCCTTCTAGCCAGCTGGTCCGCATCGTCATTGTAAAGTTGATGGCAGCCATTAAAAAGAGCGTCTACATCCAAAAATGGGTGTTGGTGACAACTTTTCAAACTACAAAAGTGTTTTTTGTTTATATATATATAAAAAAAAAGAAAACATACATTTCGTAATGTTGGAAATGTTGGCATAGCATGTGTTTCCTGGACTGTTACACACCTAGATATGTACAGTATGTTCTGATATAAACTCGAACCAGTGAGTATTATAGACTATAAATACAATGCATCTCACTGAAATTTGACAAGAGTACCTCAGTTTAGAACAGTTGTGACATAGTAATCTAAATTTGTTGTATGGTGCCATAGTCGATTGCTAACTACTTATGCAAACAAAGTAAAGTTTGTAGTTTGTAAAGTCAAGATTGTTTACATTTTTTGTCTGAAAATCCCCAAAATATAACTCAATAAATAGTTCAATGAAAAACACTTTGAGGCCATAAATCAATTGAGAAATTAGCTCCATGAAGACCTATTCTTACGCCACATTGCAAAATATTTCCATGCACGCATGTTTATCACCAACAGATATCAAGACCCTCATAATATGAGGGCCCCTATAATATCTCTCTGCCAGTGTCAAAAGTGAGCATTATCTCACCTGTGTAAGTGATAAAACATCACATTGACTCGACACGGTGAATGAGCAACAATTGCTTCAATCATGCAGCGAGTCGCGCTGCATGGCCTGAGTAGTAATCGCCGCTCTTTACGCAATCAACTGGATCTGGAACACATTTCCCGGTAGCTGGGGCCTCGTAGCACACTTGATCGGGAGGTTCTGTGCGTATCGCAGAATTACAATCATGGCGACGCAGTGACAGGCCAACGGTGCGGGTAGTAAATTACCGCCTGCGGCCCAGTGGGGCTGAGCGACGCCACCATATTGGAACTGGAGATGGCTTCTGAAGTGATGAATGGCGGAAAGCCAGAAAGGTGTACAAAACACAGATGCATCACCCTTGAACAACAATGCCGTGTGCAGCTTTTTAGATCCTCGATTTCTGTTTCTGCAAAGGCAACATAACAAAAATTTGATGGAATGCACAGTAGAATAAGCTGTCACAAACCTAAGTGGTGTCAAAGAAAATATTGTTGAAGTATACATCTTTACCAAAAGGCAGATCTTTGTATGTTGGGGAGGAGTTAAATTAGCCGGGGTTGTTTTTCGGTCCTGGGCAGTGTTCCCCACGTGTATCATTTTTCTTGGTCCTTTCTTACATAATGAACAAGCACAGCTTTTGAAACGTGTTCGCCTTTGCCCGTCTAATACATGTTAAGTATTGTTCTTCAATTGCTCTATCGCTGCCTACCACAATTGTGAAAAATAACTGTACATATTATTTGATTAGGTTTAGGTTACCTTAACAGAGTGCTTGTCAGAAGTAATTACTGTTGGCTACATAGCTTTTGCAATATTCTATTTCAGTGCACTTTTCTATTGTAGTGAGCTGACGCTCAAATGTGTGTATTTTTTATTTTTTTTAATTTTTTTTATCCAGAGTATGGCTGTCGCAGACTTAGCGCTGATGGTTGCAGTGATGCTACAGGAAGAACGAGACAGGGAATAGCCCATGAGAAGGCAATTTGGGAGGGTTAGGGCCCCGAGAAATGTAGGTCGCTAGATCCCTCATCCTCTAACCTGCCCTCCTCAAGGACTTCTACCAGGAGTACCATCACAAGCCAGGTAGGGCACGGGGTAGAGAATCTCGAGGTGGCCCATGGTTGTCTGGTACAATTTGCTGGATAATTCCACCCTAAGCGCCTACAGTACACCATCTTCACAGCACAACAACCTGATTCTATGGGTGGTGTGAATAAAATACGCTGGCCATTCATCAAGGAGCTGGGCAAAGAGCCTGTCATACCACATAAGAAGAGGTGCATGGAGGGCATGCCCAAAGGCCAAAACAATGCGCATTATTAAGGCAATGGGAAGATGTGGATTAAAAAAAAACAGCCACACAAGAGGACATCAGATAGTACGGCCAAAGAAAGAGTAAGAGGTGCGCAACTGCCCAGTTTCCAAAGAAAGAAATGTCAGCAGCTAGTATTAGCAATGCAATAGGCCTGTGTGCAAGGAGCGCAAAAATTGAGATGGCAATTTGCGTTCTTGTGACGTCTTTTGTTGTATTTTATTTTGTTTGCTCACATTTGACCGCTTTACAGTAAAGTACAGATGTAGTTCTGTTCAAGAGCCGTGTTATCATGTTGTCATGGGTAGAGCATGTTTGACAAAATTACAGATAAACATGTTGGAAATATTAAATACACAAGTGTTTGGCTCCACTCACTGCTCAAGTAATTATTTGAAACAATTACTGTAGTATTGAGTCATTTCATTTTAAATCACACTTGGAAGAAAGGGTCATTTTTTACCCTATGTGTGTAAACATTTAGTAATATGAAAACAATTATTGTTCACAAAGTATGAAAAGAAAAATGGAAATAATGATCAGTCATAGTTAAAAACAAGGTACTTAAAGAATACTTGGAATGTCCAATCATTAAAAAATGATTTCAAAAGATAGAGCAAAGAAAACCTCAGCCGGAATGAAATAACTGAAATGAATGCGGGTCATTTTTGACCCGTGTTGTGCATTAGAAGGGGTGTACTTCAAATTGCACTGCACCCTTAGATATCCCATTATCATGGCTTTTAGACATTTTCATCCGCAACCCCGAACTGCTCCAAAATATTATGAATCACTGCAAACTTGACAAATTCCCCTCAGCAGGATTTTATTTGCTAGCATGGTGATCATCTTTTTTGGCTCTTTTGAATCCATAGAAAAAACTATTTCTGATGGCATCCAAAACACAACAACAGTGGTGTATACAGTTTTGATTATGTCTACTGTGTTGGTAGCAAAGGAAGTTGTTTTCTCTGCATTTTTGTGGTAGTATAAGTATAAGTATATTTCCGGTTCTCACACGGGATTATTACGACGCAACACTCCGACTGTGACAATTGCTGCGATAGCCGTGACAGCACGGAATGAGAAAGATGTTTTGAAGCAATTCCCAAGACTTTAGACTTTCTAAAATTGCTGTGCAGTTTGGAAAATGTTACCTGAGGTCATCTCGGTGTACACAAGAAAATATTTTTCATAACTTTTGCTGTTTCAGTGGTGGTTTATTGGTGTCATCGTCAACATTTAAAAGAGTAGTCTCTTGTATGGTGCGTCTTCTATTATTCGGCAGTAAAATAGTTGTCACTTGAATGGGGTGTCATCTGTTACTAGGCAGAGTTAAAAAAATGAAAAATAAAATAAAATAAAAAACTTTCCCACTAGTTTAACATTTGAAGGATCTATGCATTATCTTTATATGAGAATATTGTGTCTAAAAGCAAAATAAAACTCTTAACTGGCTCATCACCTGTTGCTTGGCAGATTTGGTCATACCCAACTTTTATAACATTTCGAGACTGAGCCCTGCAATGAATAGCGAAAATCTGTGTGTTATTGACGCTTGTAGATGCCACAAGATGGTGACAAAGCAATATTTTTATATTACACTTTCATAAGACATTGGCCTGAGTACAAAACAGCAAGTAGATGCCAGTAAAAGAAGGATTTGTAAATTCACAAAGTTCACTGAACTGTAAATATCTTCTGTTGCTAGGCAGCTTTAGTTACACCATGTATTCAAACTTTTTATTTTTTTGATATCAGGAATCAGATAAAGATTTAATTCATAGGTTTATGTGCCTCATCATCTGTCGCTAGGGAGATTTAATGACATTCCATTTTTCATGATTTGCTTGTTTTTGCAGTGTCTGCTTAGTGCTATCTTTATGTTGTCGGTTAAACATGCACACACACGCAAAGATTTATTGACTTGCTTATGTTTTATTCACTATTACGTGATCTAGATCTATCCAAATAGATGGGAAAGGACCGTGGTTTGTTTACTCTCATCCACTTAAAATGCATACTGCCGTGATTAATGCCGGGATTCGGAATGATTTGAATTACACTGCAGCCGTCAGATTACAAATGGCGTTTTCCTCCCACGTTGTTGTCTGATTTACGGGACAACAAGCTCCCCGCACGTGTGCCCGTACCTTATCTTACAAATGCACTCTCAGCAAATGCCGCCATTATCCGGGATCAGCGCACACACTACATTGTAGATAAGAAGTGCGACATTATAAAGCGGTCGTATGCAACCGGTAAAGGTGGGCATTAAATGGACCGAGCGGTGACTTCAGCAGCATGGTGCCTCATGTCCCTTTTAAAAAATGTCCTCCGTGGAGGTTTTTTTTTTTTTCAGCTATCCTGCAGCACACGAAGGGAGGATTCTCTCCCAGCTCCAAATTCTAATCATGCAAATGAGAATGTATTTTTAGATTGCATGCAGATGTGAACTTTTTTTTTTTTTTTTTGCTGAAACTTGACTCGCCTCGGTGGAAGGTCAGTCTCTCTGTTTCCATGGAGGTATGGTTAACAAAGAGCAATCAGTTTGAGGCATTAATATGAGCATCAAAGCGCATCAACGGCAGGCCTGATGTGTATTTTTCAAAGGTCTCCATCTTGCCTCTTGTTTTCACTCACATCAATCAACGCCGTTTTGGGCTGCTCGGCCTGCTCGTTGGATTAGCTACCCTTCGTGCTTCTTCTTGGCCTTTTTTGGCCACATATTGAAGATTTCGTCTGGAACTTCCATCCATTATCCATACCGCTTATCCTCACAAGGGTCGCAGGCGTGCTGGATCCTACCCCAGCAGTCTTTGGTCAGTAGGCGGGGGACACCCCGAATTGGTTGCCAGCCAATAGCAGGGCACACATAGACAAACAAACAAACGCACTCACAATCAAACCTAGGAGCAATTTAGAGTGTCCAATCAACTCACCATGCATGTTTTTGGAATGTGGGAAGAAACCGGAGTACCCGGAGAAAACCCACGCAGGTACGGTGAGAACATGCAAACTCCACACAGGTAGGCCGGAGCCGGGATCGAACCCACAACCTCTGAACTGTGAGGCGGACGTGCTAACCAGTCGACCACCGTGCTGCCCCTCGTCTGGAACTTTTACACTTATTTTAGTTTCTTTTACACCATAAAGATTTTTAACTGCCATCAGTTCTTGAATTAAATTTGTATATTTCTTTTTTATTTTAATGCACATTTTGTAAAACAACCTCAATTACTCTTACTATACCGTGTATACTGTATTCATTATTCTCAGTATTTTTTCTTATGGTCAGCAGAGGGTGTCTCCGCTTATTGAAATATCAAAATGTTTTCATCCAGTTGCTTCCTCGCCCCCAAAAATGTATAAATGATATCATGGTGGGGTACAGTTTCCTGAAACATCACGTGTCATCATTTGCACCTCCGCTATACCGCAGATTTTTTTGTTTCTGTAAATACAAGGCATATTAGTCAAACCGTAATTCTGGCTGGCCTGCGCTTTTCTGTAAGAGATGCAATGTGATGAAAAGCAAGAATCAGAGGCAGAGAAGGTCTCCAGAGCATTGTTGTACGCTCTGTTTGAATGTGTTGCTGCTCCATGTGTATTAAAGTAGTAGTTGTTCGAAGGTTTAGAATTACAATAATATTGATGTGGAACCAGTACCAAGTACAGGTCTTATTACTGTAGCAACCAGAAGCGCAGCTAAGAGACAAAAGGAAGCAATCGGCTTCTAGTGGAATGTGGGCCCGTAAAGACAAATTTAATTTCACTTAACTAGAGTCGCATTGTGAGTAATTTGAGATGAGATCATTATTTTCTTTTTGTCACATTTTTCTCCGGTGTTGTACCGTGAGATATTGCCAGTAAAATTTTCTTGTAAGATATTTGTTGTCTCTATAAAGGTTGAGAGACTGCACTAATTTGTGCATCCAACAAAATTCAGTGCAGCTCTGTTTAACTTTTTGGCTTTGACATTGTAGCGTTTCAGATAGTGTAGTCTGGCTGTGGCTTGAAAGTGGCGTTGGAACTTCATCCAGCAAAAGCTGCCAAGTCACTGTTGTAACAATTTGGCACTTCTAAACGGCCCGCTCACAGGCACATTTTCCACATACAGGCAGCTTGCAAAAGATTTACTTGGTTAATTTCACACTTAATAGCTGGGCAGGCTCTCTAGAGACAAATTGTATACACACATTTAAAAAGTCAATTTTGCACAAGATCCACACAGAATTATGCACTTCTTGATTAAGAATAAAACCCCGGTGTATATGCTCATCTGCAAACTTCATCTACATCTACAGTCTTTTTGCGGTGCACATTTACACACCAGAAATGCTAAAATGACTTCATTTTCTCCCCATTCATTTCCTTGGGACAAAATGGAGTGAAAATGGACAAGAAAATATATATATTTTTTTAAAACAAGGACATGAGCAGGTTGCAGAGAGGACGACCCAAGTTTAATGAATGCGCACGCTCCTCATGCGGTCCACAGTTGGTGCTTTCCAACCCAGTTTGCTCTCCAATGTGATTTTGTTCGTATGAGTTCAGATTTTATAATCAGTACAGTGGACCCCTGCTATTCGTGGGGGATAGAGACCGATGCATTCTAATGCATTTTCAATGCATTGGAGGAGAAAAACAATCATATATATATATATATATATATATATATATATATATATATATATATATATATATATATATATATATATATATATATATATATATATATATATATATATGTGTGTGTATGTATATATTTATATATGTAGAAAATGATGCCTTTTTGTTTACATTGGCAGCTGCTTATGTCGTATTTATTTATTCGTGTAAAGTTGCCATTCACAACTGTATTTATGGTATTTATTCAGGTTTCCATATACAAAACTGCTGACTATTCCTGCTGCTAATTGCTCCCATTCACTATGTAATATAGCCTATTTTTTTCATGTTGTTTACCATTCATATACAGTATTTATTTGTATATGTATGTGTATGTGTATATGTATCCACATTCTATAATTGCTGTCTTTTTGTTCATGTCCACATTCTTTGCTGTTACTGTATACTTTGCTGCTGAAAAAAATACTCTCCCCAATTGTGCACTAGTAAATGCATATTTTTTTTCCCCGTTTATTTTATGATGATGTAAACTTTTAGGTGTCTTCCTCTTTTACTTTTATTGTTAGCCATAAGAAATGAATGCTGCATTATATTGTCTTTTGCCAAAAACAAGTAAATGGGGACAGCTTCAACTTACACTTCTGGCTGCAATAGTTGTGGAAATGAGTTTAATTTGTGTGTAAATTGGCATGTCTCCTTTAACTGTAATGCTCAGGACGTGAACAGGTGAGTGCAATATTTTCATCAACAATAATCGAATGGCACTCACCGTTTCGAGTTTTGTCATGGGGCTGTCAGTCAACCCCAAGGTCAAATTTGACGACAGCCTGTCCGCCAAATCCGAGAAAGCCGGCGGATGAGGATGAGGAGATGGAATAAGAAAAAAGTGATTACAGTGGAATCTGGCATTCTCTGGATGAATGCACTTTGGCACTCAGAGGCTGATTGTGATTGACACTCTATGACCAGCCGCAGCCTGCCGGAGCATCTGTGCTGTCAGGTTGCCGGCGGTGCCGGTGGCGGGGGCGCCAGTCCGGGTTCGGCAAGATTACTTTCTTCTGGAATAACTTTCCCGGGAGAAGATTACAGTAGACAAAGTGAAGTCGGCGTCTCCCTGGGATCTTTTCAGCTGCAGATCGCGCCTTTTGGGGCTTGTCAGCTGTGTTTGGAACAATCTACATCACTACGATTGAAGCTGATAGATTTTGATGATTGATGATATGTCTAGTTGTTGCTCTCAAGCTACAGCATAGCGCAGTCTGTTAAAGGGTAAAGTCTTATTGAAACTCTCTCTTGGAGGTGTCCATAAAAGGAAAATTAATCATTTCTTCGATCTTCTGACTGACTGAAAGCTTTAAAGGAGATGAACTGTGTTATGGACAGTTAACAGTTTAACAGGACAGCAAGCACATTATGAATGCAAGGTTGTTATTTTTTTCACTTTTGTCAATGTGAACAACTGCACCCTGGACATGGATGCTCATGGGTGTAATTTTGATTTTCTTTGCACTCCATTTAAGGTGCCACAGTAATAACAGTTATGACAAGCCAGTGGCTACAAATTGGTCAGCGCGCTCGACAACAACAAACATCACAGCTACCATTTCAGGTCATTTTGTTCCTATAAACCACTTCAGTTTTGATTTAGAACGTTTGGAAGAAAAACGCTTGAGGCAAGGACATACAGTATTTTATAGTTGGACAACAATATTAAGGGGAAAAAATGTTCCCGCGAAGCTGGCTATAGTGCTCTATTTACTTTTATAATCCTGTGGCAAGTTTTTGGAAACCGAATCTGCATGAAAGTGGGTAGCTACTCACTTTTATAATACTATGGTGCCTCCAGCTAGCTTTGTTAGCTTAGGTGGTTAAACTTGCAAAAACCTTGTATACTAACTAGGCCTCATATTAAAGTTAGCATTTGGTTAACAAACTAATCAAAAGCTGTGGCACATTTCTCAAAAGCGCATCTGTGTGAGTATGGGGGTTAACTGTACACGCAAGTAGGCATTCATTAAATGTAAACAGAATGACATGGGATATGAATTACTCAAAAATCCAAACACGAAAAATTGATGCCCCCTCGAGAAAAAATTGTAACACTGCTCAACAAATCTTTTCATCAGAGATGTATTAAAACTTTATGTGTGTGTATATATATATATATATATATATATATATTCCGCTGATTTCAAATCTGCCCTTGCTTTTTTCCTCTAGCATATCAGGTTTTCATAATAATAATATACCAAAAACTACAGTATTTTCCTACTAAAACACTGGTATCATTTCAAACTCACAATACAACAGTAACTTTGTTTAACCACCAGAGCTAAAAATGAGCCCTGTCATACAAACATCTTCGCATAGTTCCTTGGAACCAATTACTACTTTCCTACTGGCCAGGGCTTTGACGACATCTTGGGGGGCACATAGAGCATATTTTAGCCCCAGATCATAGGTATAAAATAGTCATTAGGCCTTGTGATCCTGTCATATCAAGCTATCACATTAAAAAAAAATCAAGATTTAACCATATTGTGATACCTCATTAAAGCAATCCACCTTGTTTTAGCTTGATTGGTCTGTGGTGGCGCGAGACATGTGCCCGCGGCCATCAGGCATCACCATTGATTAGTCATGTGACACGCGGCATGACGTTTTTCATGTTTCGCGAGCCTGGCTGTCCTGTTGTTCGACATATAATTGCGCGTGTCCGATGAGATGATTGTCAACCCACGCGCTACAGCTCTAATGAAGCCAGCAGGGCACATATGATTAGGCAGCGAGACAACTTCCACTCACTTCTTCGTGGAATGGCTCTTTCCAATAAGTGCTATACTTTGACAGTTTTTTTTTTCTGCATTTGGTTAAAACAAAATTCAGAGACCAATAAAGGGCCACCAATTGTCCATCCCTGAGATGAGACTTAATTTTTGATTGGATTTTTTTATGGATTTAAAAAAAAAAAAATGAAACTGTATAAATTATAATCAAATTTGATTAATGAAAAAAAATGCTGTTGTTTTAAGGCTTTTTTACCCAAGAAAAAGTCAAAACTTTCATGAAGTAAACAAACAAACAATATATATTTTGGTGAAAACATACATCTGGCCAGGATGAAATACAGCAAGAAGGAGAACATACTGCAACGCACAAGATCTGATCCCGGTGAGACGCAGGATTCACCCCACAGAGCCCAGTCCCTCCAGGCAGTAGATCCTTCTAATTCCTGCAAAATAGTCCAACAAAAGCGGATCAAATGGCCTCCAGCTAAGAACCAGTCAGTGTGGTCACAGTTTCACACTAATGTGTGCAAGATATTGGAAACCACGAGTAAGGGTGGAGTAGACCAGCAGCTCGAGACCATCCAGGCATGGTCATTGTTTCAGATTCCACCAAGCAGCCGATCATTCTGGAGCTCAAAGTGCCATGGGGACAACACATGGACGAGGCCAATGAGAGGAAGTGTGCCAAGTACGGGGATCTGGTTGAAGAGTGGAGGAGGCGAGGCTGTAAAACGAACTGTGAGCCTCTAGAAGTGGGCTGTTGGGGATTCGCAGAACGGTCACTCTGCAGACTGTTCACCTGGCTTGTTGGGGAGCCAAAACGGAAGGCTATCAGATCTGCAACTGAAGAGAGAAAGCCACAAGATGGCTTTGGATTAAGAGGACAGAACCATGGGCAAATGCTGCTGGGACACAGGCCAGGGATAATTAATAATATCATAACCAAATTTGTTAAAATGAAGAAAAAAACAAAATAAACCGAAACAGGTCAGAGAGAGAAAAACACCACTTGAGAAAAACGTTTCTTTTATCTCATTAGTGTTAAAGGTAACGCTTGCCCTTCCCTTAATAACTTACGAGGTGAAATAGAACAGTTTACATGTGGATGCATCCACTTTACTCCTTTCCCGGCCCTTTCCATGCCCTAATAAGGTAAATATAAAAAAGCTCGCCGAGTGTTGCATCCACTTCACTCTTTTCCAGGCCCTTTTTATGCTCTAATAAGGTAAATATAAGCTTGCCGAGTGTTTTACCGCCGCTGTCAACCTGCACAGAGGGAAGAGGCGCTATAAAAGACGGATGGCCGATAATAGTCCGACGGTTTGCATGAATTATGATTTCATGGTATCACATAAACAGTCATTTTAGCTGTTCGCTCTGCCTTTTCCGTCACATTTTGTCAGTAAAGGGATGGATGATTTATAATATTTCCTGAAGATGAAGATGAACCTACGTTGGTGTGTTGTTCAATGATGTGCTGCTGAATGTAAAGAAGTAGCGAGGGGTCGCATTTAGTAGTTAGTAATAATGGACGAAAACCATTTAGTTTTCCTGCAGGTTATTTTGTCATGATGGTCAATGATGTATGAATCTGTAAAAGAAATAATTCATGAATTATTGACTTCATTAACTGGTCATCAAAAAAGAGGCTTCAAGCAGTTTGATGCTACACCAACTTGGAGTTTACTGTCAAACTAAATGTAAAACATAAAGAATTATGCATTGTGTATTTTAAAAAATAACACAGCTGTCATACAAGAGTCCATTTAGCTTTTTGCTAACATGGAATTTCACGCTACGGTCTTTTAGTAATTTCAGAAAGCTACATTTTATTTTTTTGCTTTGCTTTTATATGCCTGAATTTTTTGGGGTTTCAAATGAGCTAAAAGTTGTCAATGTTCCTTAGTCATATTAATAAGCTGCTTTTGTTCTTTTTGCTTTGTCTTACGCTGTTCTGTTTGTAAATGATTTTAGATGTGCTATTGGGTGCGTGAATCACATTGTATGAAATGTGCTTTATAAATAACTATGCCATGCCTTGCCTATTCAGCAACCAAGGGCAAACAACAAAATTAACCACATAATGTAATGTAATGCAAACATTATGTAATGTAACATGTAATGTAATTTAGTGCAAAGGCTCTCTTGCATAAGTTGCCATTCAAGGACGGCACAAAACTGCCGAACAGCAAACCCAAAGTCCCAAAACTATTTTATGCATTTTTTTTACCACAAAAAAAAAAACCAGGGTTGTCAGGGTTTGTTCAAGGTCGCAATATTCTCCAAACATCCGCCAAACGTTCGTCAGAGGTTCACCAACAGTTTTAGTGTTCTTTCTTGTTGCAAGGAAATTTCCAACATGTTCAAAATTTCTTTGCGGGAAAGAAAAGTACTGACAAACGTCTGCCGACCATTTGGAAAACATTTGCGCCCTTGGACGAACCCTGATGAGAACGTGCAAAGCACAGCTTAGCGATGATCTAGTGAAGAATGGTGATATTACAACTTGAAACTATACAGTGGAACACCATTGATTGTGGGGGATAGGGACCAGAATCGTGAAAATCCTTGTATAACTGATGGCCTTGAAATTTAGTGGGGGTGAGGGTTGTAATTAAAATTTTGTACACCCCCAAAATTCTACCAAAAAAAAAAACGCTGACAAATTCCCCCTCACCCCCTAAAAAAAAACACAAAACAAAGAAAAAAAGGGAATTTGTGTACAAGCTGTACATGTTTCTCTGCTTGTTGGATGCAAGTAGTCCATTTTTAACATCCACTTCTGTAAGCAAATGTGGTTCCTTGCCCTGTAAAGGTCTACCGGTGCCTAAGGGCTCGCACTTTTGGCGGTGTTGTGGGAAAGCATCTCGTCGACCCACTCGCTGCTTCCCCCCCAGCATGTCTTGCCGAACATCTTTCTTTCCCAACAGAATCCGAACGACGCCACCTTCCTCCCATGTTCCAAAAGACACGTGAATACGATTCAGCCACATGAAGAAGCGTCAATGTGGATGTGAGGGTGCCGTGTGCACACAATAGGGAGCCACTTGGAATGCTTTTTCTCTCAAGCACAGCTCCTCTTCCATCTGACCTAAGTCAGCCTGACGTGTTCACCTCCTATCCTCGGTACCTATTTATGGATGATTCTAACGTATGGTGACGTGGCCGGCGGGGGCAGCGCTTCCTTTGTGGTGCTGGCAATACGTGAGCTCGCTAATGTCTTTTGGCTGTTATTTATCTCAGGCGGAAAAACACAAATGGCGTCGGGGGAGAAGGGCGGAGCGCGCTCTACATTGCTGATGCTTTTAATGTGCATATATATGTGCTTTTATTTGCCTTCTGTAGGCTTTCAAAAGGTCGCGTCCATTTGGTTCATGTGCAGACTGTGATGATAACGGAAAACAGTCTAGAAACATCTTTCCCCAATGAAAGGAATGGAAATGCCTGTAATCCGTTCCGGCCTGCCCCCCGCCCCTCAAAAAAAATCCCCAAACATTTTTTTATGTGTTTTTTTAATAAGAATAGTAGTACTCTATTTTGTTCATAAAAACGTAAAAAATGTTTTCAAGAAAATAGGCCTCTTTTCAACAGATTTTTTTGGGAGGGTCATCAGGAAACATTGTAGAAAATAAGGTAGTAGAACAGACGCCTTACTCCACATCACAGATACTGGTGATAGAATGGAGCGGATAAAAGTAAAAGGTATTCTAAAAAAATGCTCCGTGAATTATAAGGTTCTGGAAAAAATAACTCAAGTACAGTGACAAAGTATTTGCACTTCGTTACTGTACTTGAGTAGCGAGGTGCACATAATAATAGGCTTCATTTTAGCAATGGGGTCCATCAGGATAATCGACCTGGCCACAATCAGCGCGACTCTCTATTGCAAGCTGGAATCGCCTAAAAAGGCACAAAGACAGCTCTCAAATGTGCTCATCTCACCTCATACCTCATCTCCTTTTTCTTTCCTTATCTCCTCATCTCCTCCTGTCTTGAGTGATGATAGTCTTCCCTGCAAACAAAGCTCCTTTAACTAACGAAGGGAGGCCATTTGGTTGCTTTGGAAAAAAAATACCACTAAAAGCGGCTTTTAAAGAGCAACATGGTGACAGCGTGCCCATCAAAGTTGCGATGGTGAATAGAACGACAATTTCTGCGAATTTAATCTTTCACATTCTCGGGGCAAAAAGGAAAAATATATGAAGCGATGTTAAGTACACACTTAAAAGGTATACTTCCAGCTCGTAAAGGCGCATTTCCTTGTTTGTTTGCTTGAGATTGAGCATAAGTGGTTCAGGGCTGTCGCAAAGCCTACTGCTCAAGGTTGAAGCTTTGGTGGTTTTGTGAAGGGAAGGACACTGCTTTTGAATATCACCACAGCCTTGACAGTTATGGCAGCGAACCCTTTTTATAGTCTTTGCGTTGGTTCAGCGTCAAGGGCGTGCGTGGGGTGAACTTACTGGGTGAACAGCTGACCGGAGATGGAACTTTCATGGCATACTCCTCTCTCTCCGACAGTAGCAGCCTGGGGTCGACATCCAGAAGTGTGGCGGGCTCCCAATGAAATGGCAATGGCGACATGAGGCAGCCCTTTTGGTAGTCTCATGTCGGCGTGCTATTTCATAAGCATGGGCGATGGTTGCTGGTCACTTTTCGAACAGCTTCTGAACCATCTTAGCATCACCAAGACCAGTGTTGTTCAAACTTTTTTCGAGTCAAGGCACATTTATTTAATTGAAAAAAAATCCCGCGGCACACCACCACCTGAAATTGTGAAAAAAAAAAGCTTATTTTTACAATATAAGTTATAAGGGAGGCGAACTGATGTGATTATGGTAAGATGGCGTCTGGTCGTGTGAGGCAGACGGGTGGGTGGAGAGCCGTCCTCTCTTGTGAGATCTAAACCTGAGATTTACACTTTTGTGGATGGTAGAATTGTAGTGAAAGATGAGTTATTACATTTTTTAGTCATTAAAATGAAGACAATGGCGCAAGATGAACTGGTGCTTTTAGCCACTAGCCACTTCTCGTCTGAATGGATTGCAAGTTCAAAGAAAGCGCTGTTTGATCTGTGCCCCGGCTCCGCACAGCGCAACGTTCAGCATAGAGGGGAACAAAAAGACACAAACAATGTGAAAAGTTGTTTAGCATTGCGAAATGAACTCGGAGAAAAAAATCCCTCGCTTTGTGTCACACTGTCTGGACGACCTTCCGCCTGTGTCCTTTAACAGCATTGATGTCTCATGCCTACTTGCAAAAATTGAGAAGCTGAGTCTGGAAATGAATGCTTTGAAGCAGGAAATGAATGGGCAAGTGAAAGTTTCTAACGATCTTCATGCTGTGTCGGAGGATCTACATCTGCGTTTGAATGCGGTGGAGCAGCCTGAGCTGGGCGGAACTACCGTGTTGTCGGTGTCACGAGCTCCTGTACCCGCGCCCGAGCACGGTGAAGCGATCGAGGGCATGGAAAAACCATCGGATGGATTAGTACAGTGGTCAATGCCGCCAAGTGAGGTTAAAATGATGTGCGATGAGCGAGCGGCGGCGAGCGGAGCCGAGGAAGGGGCTATCAAAGCTACCTGGAGCACAGTGGCTAAACGCCGGGGCCGTAGGCAACTGGCTGATACTATTGCGCTGGAGAGGCCCGCTAAGGCCCGGTTAATCAGACCAATGCAGCAGGATAAGAGAAGCGGCATTGTTGGAACGGGCCTTGGAAGTGGCATTCGCACTGTGGCCAGAAGGCGCATTTGTGCGGCGCTTTTATGAAGTGCGTAATTCAAAGGCAGCGCAGACTGCCAGGAGAGGCGAAGCCGAATATTCCTGAAATGTAAATAGTTTTCCATGAGGGTTGTATCATACAATACTCAAGGATTACCTCTTGGACAAAATCCAACAGATAAAGGCCGGCGGTTAGTTGTAGACCAACTGTTTGAGAACACTGACATTTTGTGCCTACAGGAAACCTTCCTCGCCAAGCAAGACCTGGGCAAACTTAATTCAGTTCATGTTGACTTTCATGGGGCTGGAGAATCGACTACAGACTTTAGCTCGGGTATAGTTCAAGGCAGAATACCTGGAAATGTGGCCATTATGTGGCATAAGAAATATGATTCTGTTGTTAATGTGATCAGATTGAATGCTGATTGGTGTATAGGTGCTAAAGTTGCCTGTGATAATAATGTGTTCATTATTTTGAATATTTACGCACCATTTGAATGTCATGGCAATGAAGCTGAATTCATACAAAGACTAGCCTTTATTGGCTCTTTTATTGAGGAATGTGAATGTACTAGCATTTATGTCATTGGTGATTTTCATGCGGATATTTCTGATACGAAGTCTATGTTCGGTCAGTATCTGATACAGTTTTGTCAAGATAGTAAGTTAAACTTGTCAAGTAAGTTTTTTTTTACCAAGTGACAGCTACACATATGTGAGTGAAGCTTGGAGTACAACGTCATGGTTAGATCACTGTTTATGCTCTGCAGATGCTCATGAATGTATAGAACATGTTGAGATCTTGTATGGAATGGCAACAACAGATCATATGCCGCTCTCTGTCACATTGAATGTAGAGAAGCTACCAACGTTAACACAGAACAACCACATTAATGTTGGAAAAGTAGAGTGGTCCAAGCTCACGGAGTGTGATCTCCAGTACTACCAATATTTAACAGAAATGAGCCTCGGGAGTATCCCCAGTCCATATGATGATTTGATCTGGGGCAATATTGACTGCGATAATCAAAGTCATAATGAAGCTCTGTGCAAACTGTATGATCAAATTGTGGCTGGACTAAAGGACTCAGGTGTACCATTCTGTAAAAAGGAGTTTTAAACAGCCTAACGTTCGACCTGGATGGAATGTGCATGTGAGGAAACATCATCAGCAGGCAAGAGAGGCCTTTAAATGCTGGGTCATTACAGGAAAACCAAGGTCTGGCCCTGTATGGGATTTTAAGAAACAGTCTGACAGGCAGTTAAAATGCGCTGTGCGATACATAAAAAGAACTGAAAACAATCTGAGAGCTGAATCATTAGCCCAAAAACTGCTGAAAAATGATAGGCAAAACTTTTGGAAAGAAGTCCATGTTATGAATGCTACTAGAGTTCCTCTTCCCTGCGCTATTGAAGGAGTTACTGGGCCTGACCATGTTGCAGAGCTGTGGAGAAAGCATTACGGTGAGTTATTTAACTGTGTAAGAACTGGGCATTTCAGGTTGGGTCGCGTTCCCCCTGATAATGTTGTCATTACAACTGGAGAGGTAAATGATGCTATTGAGAAATTATCAATGAGTAAATCTTGTGGGCTGGATCAAATCACAGCAGGACATCTGAAATGTGCCAGTCACAGGGTTGTAGTATTACTTGACTTATTTTTCACTGTAGTGGCCAAGGATAAAAGTGGGAAAATCTCCAGTATTGACAACTATAGGCCAATTGCGTTGGCTAGTGTGATCTCTAAGGTTATGGAGATAATCATTCTGGAGAGACTTCAGCATTACCTTGTCACTACTGATGAGCAGTTTGGCTTTAAAAGGAAACACGGAACTGAAATGTGTATCTATGACCTGAAGGAGGCAGTAAGTAAGTACAGAGGTCAGAACTCCACTATGTTTCTGTGCTTCTTGGATGCCTCTAAGGCATTTGATCGCATTAACCATGGTAAGCTTTTTACTAAATTGTTGGAGGAGTCCCTCCCTATTTAATCCGTGGTCTACAGTTTTGGTATGCACATCAAACAGTGCAGGTTAAATGGGGAACTGTGATGTCAGATCCTTTCCAAGTAACCAATGGGGTAAGACAGGGTGGGCTTTTGTCACCTATGCTTTTTAATATGTACATGGACGATTTATCTCAAAGGTTAAATAACTGTAAGACAGGCTGCATGGTGGGGGATAGGTTGTTAAAGAATATATACTTTATGCAGATGATCTGGTCATCATGTCGCCCTACTCTGCTGGCCTTAAGCAGCTGCTCAAGATTTGTTCTGAATACGGGGAGCAATTTGATACCAAGTTTAATACTGTACTAAAAAGAGTGTAGTAATGGTTGTAAGGCCTAGCGAGCAGCGTAAATCAGTGGTACCTAAGTTTGACCTGTCTGGAGGGGAACATTCGGTGGTGGATAAAGTGAAGTACCTTGGTCACATCATCAGGAATGATCTCTCTGACGACGATGACATTCAAAGGCAGTACCGCAAACTGCATGCACAAGCAAATTTGCTAGTACGAACATTTGGAATGTGTACAGAAAAGATGAAAATAGCGTTATTCAAAGCCTACTGCATGCCACTCTATACCGCCTCCCTATGGTGTCGTTACACGAAATCTAAATTTAGGAAGCTGCAGGTTGCTTACAACGATGCTCTAAGGCTGCTTTTGAAGGTTCCTCGGTGGAAAGTGCTAGTCTGCTGTTTGTGCAGAACAATGTAACAACATTGAATGCTGTCATAAGAAAGCTTGTATATACATTTTTAATGAGATTTATAGTCCCACAAAATGAAATAAGTGTTCTTGTAAGACCTGAGCGGAGTAGTGTTAGGTATACCTCTGTGCTCTGGAGTCACCGGAGAGAACGCTTGTATGGATTGTAGTTGTTTCACCTACTCTTTGTCTGTCCCTTTTATGTTATTTTATGGACCTCTTCTGAGTCTGAAATAAATATTGATTGATTGATATTGTTTATATAAGCATTTTTTTTTAACATTGAAGAATGACGTTATATTATAACGTCTTGAATAGGAATTAAATAAACGCAAAGAAAAAGTATTTTATAATGTTTCATATTGATACTTAGTGTGAAAAATTAGCTTGTTTGGATAAACATGCGTCACTAATTCGCTTGTCTCTAAAAGACAACTGGGCTACCGGCTGCTGCTGCTGCTCCCTACTGGTATGGAAGAGTACCTCAATGTAGTAACTACATGATTACGCTGCCAGGCTCTAGACCGCACAGGCACACAAATTAGATAATTTCCCACGGCACACCTGACAATAATTTCCCACGGCACAGAGCTTGAAAAACACTGACCTAGACCATTTGTAAACACTTCAATAGCAATAGAATCTTGCTCACTCTCTATTCTGTCAACATAACCTAAAGCTATTCTACCATAAATGTCATCCCTGAATTCGTGCAAGGCTTCTCCAGGCTTACGCTGTCTAAGTTCTACAGCGAATGAGGCTGCATGATCGGAGGAACGTCCGTTGGCAGTTTCAAGATCATCTGCTAGGTGGCGATAATCCCACTTCCATGAGCCAGGGTTACGGTGGACATTAGCCCCCGCTTCTCCAACCAAGCAGTATTTCAACTGTGCTGTCATAGTCCTCTCCGACCAATAATTCGCCTCGGCGCAGTTCTCGAAATTGTGCAGAAATTCTCTCCATGGTGTGCTGCCGTCGTATCGGTCAGGGCGTAAAGTGGGGATCCTTTCTCTAGGATCATCCTCCTCATCACTATTAGTTTGCGGTTGACAGAAACTGTAGGATTGCCCCTCCCTTGAGTGCCGCTAAATATATGCAGGATTTCGCTGATAGTCTATTGCATCAATTTGTTTGCATTTATCAACTTGCAAGGGGCTGGCGTGCTATGTGCAAAACTGCAGATGAGCAGAGGTAAATGGGTTCGAGTTTGGTACTTCCATTTGTATGGTGGGAGCTGAACCGTCGAGTGAACTGCTGTCTGTGCAGTGGGGGTGATTCTTATAAACGTCATCCGCAAAGGGATTTGACCGGGAAAACTGTGGCAGGCTGAGCAATTCTTCTCCATTAGCACAGGTGTTAGCACAATTCGTTCCCGCACTGCACATAAACACTCCAAAACATTCCAAACACATCTTCCCCTGATCCATCCCAAAACCCCTTGGTTTCCCAACATGTAATACACGTCATTCAGCATGATGAACACAGCCCACCTGTTAACACGAACGAACACACAGTGCGTCAGCATTCAGCACATTTGTTGCATTCTATCTTAAAAAATGTACGAATAGCAACTCTTCTCTGAGGGTTTGGTCCTACTTTCCTTTACCCCACCTGTGATGCAGTCGCAAAGTGCCATCTCCTGACCATGGACCAACAGGCAATTGCTCAAACAGTGGTACCAACCTTAATGAATACTAGCTCATGTTTTCAGTCATTTGTTTTATCAAAAAAATAATAATAATAATAAGTGGGGATGACTATTTTATGTGTATAAGTGTTACACAGTCAATGCAGTCTGGGTCGCGTTTCCATCTCTCTTCAGCAAGGTCCATTCGAACTTGACCAGGTTAGTTATGAATACATGGATAAAAATAGCTCAATTGCCAAAGGATTTATGGCATTTGCATATATTTTAATTGGGGAGAGCTGATTTTTGGATTCGAGTATGTTGAGTTCAAACATAGTCACAGCACTGATGAAACGTGTCGTAATTGAAGAAAAGAGCGAAGAGGACGCGTCCATCTCAAATTTGGCTGCATCTTATCAACAAAAGCAGTAGGCTGATTTTTCCCATTAGCGGCGGTGGGTGGAAGTAATCAGCAAATATGCACGTCTGGCGTGGGCACACTCGTGAAAGAGAAGCCCAGATTCGGTTTGCTCGCAGCCGTTCTATTTATAAAAGCGCGCGACACTCAGCTGTCCTCATGAATAAGCCTTACTGGGATGAATACTTCCCACCGGGAATACAATATGGGAGCAAAGGGGGGCAATTTAATGTCCGCATTTCCATCACATGGAGATGCGATACGTCAACACCCTCTGGAAGCAGGATATGAGCATGCATGAACATGTGTGATAAACACACAGGCATGAAATGGATGCACGCCAGAGACGTCTCTTAGCATTAGCGCACTGCTAGCATCCGATTGCACAATTTTCAGCATCACTTTCAATTCGGAATCCAGTTTAGATGGAAGTAAGTCAAATGGGAGGCATGCTAAACTCAAGACATGGGAATGGGTTTTAGAGTTTTAAATCAGGGTTTCAAGGCAGGTACAGGGCTTCAACCGAGTGTCAGGATTTTAGGTTGGGGTTTCAAACTTAGATTTCAAAATCGGGTCTTTGAAGCTGGGTTAGGGTGTCAAAAAAGCATTATGGTTTCAATCTAGGATTTCAATTCAGGGTCAGGGTTTCACTTTAGGTTTATAAGACTGTCTTAAATTCCAATTAGGGTTTCAAGCCAGTTGTAGGGTTTCAAAGTAGAGTTTCAAGTCCGGGTTGTTTTTTTTTTAAACAATGTGTAAAAATTAGGATATTGAAACCTGGGCTAGGGTGTTGTACAAGGCGTTTAACTTGTTTTGTATCGTATCCCCCCCACCTTCACCACCGTACTTACGACTGAGGCACTGATGAGTTTAGAGCCCTGAAACAGGTAAAAAAAAATGTTATGTTGAATAATTTCACAGCAGACACGCATACGGCAGAAATAAAAAATATCTATCATTAGCATTATCATTTTTATTTGAGCATGGCAAGCTACTTTCTAGTCCAGAAGGAATAGAGCCAAGGCAGCGTCGGTCCAAAATCCCACCTCGACTTTGAAATATTTTATGAAGGTCAAATTTCTACAAAGTGTTGCTTTAAGGTTTCAGTATCAGGTTTTTAAACCTGGGTAAACAAAAACTATTTCAATGTACGGTTTCAAATTCGGGTTTTAAGATTGGGTTAAGGTTTCAAATTAGGGTTTCAAGCCATGTACGGGGTTTCAAGTAAGCATCAGGGTGTTAGTTGGGGTTTCAACTAGGTAAGGTTTCAAAGTGAGGTTTTACAACTGGTAGGGTATCAAACAAGCATTATGATTTCAATGTAGCATTTCAATCCCAAATGTCACGTGGGCAGCAGGATTTGGACCTCATAGCGGACATGACAGAGACGTCGAAAAGTAAAAGTCTTTATCAACGAAAATACAAAGTAATTACAGAGAGCCGGACTGGAGGAATTCTGACGGGAAGAAAGCTTGCATTCTGGCTCAAAGAAGGTTTGACGTGCTGACAACATGTCACTGAGTAGCACAAGCTTATAAACTGTAAGACATCAGGCCTATATGACATAATAAAGAACAAAGTATAAAAGTAAAAGGATATACAGTACATATATATATATATATATATATATATATTTATATATAGGCATTCAATATGGAGTATTTGGTTTGACGCACTACTTTCAAACCCTATCCCAGGCATGTCCTTGTAAGGTGAAATATAAGCACACATACAGTATTCGACACAAGAAAACAAAGCATATTGTTGATGTATGAAGCCATGGGGCATTTGCAGCATGTCAGCCCCTCTTCACATTTCATCTTTTGCAGCAAAAAGAAAAACATCAGCGCCAATTTACGGTCTAATCTGCGATGGCATCAAAGCAGAAGATTTTTCTAAACAACTGTCTGGGATTTTTCTGAGCCGCTGCGCTGTCGCGAGCGCGAGGGGATACCGGCGGGATTGACAAGACGCTCCCGCTGGGTCAGGGGTTCCGGTGGATTTGGAATAAATCACGGCGATGGGTCTTAGCCTGTCGCCGCTGCGCCGCCGGATACTAATATATCTCCCACGTACCTCGCCAGTCCCGCTGCCACAAAGGCGCCTCGGGGGAAATGAATTGTGTGTGCGTGCAATTTGGAGAAGAAAATAACACCTCGTAAACATTAGCAGCTACAGAATGTGCATGTTTTGGCAGATATTGATGTACACTGTGTTTGGGTTTTTTTTTTGTGCGCTTTCTGGAATGCCAAAATACATGACTAACTAACTAACTAACTAACTAACTAACTAAAAAATATGCCTAAATAAGATTTACAAATAAAGAATATAGTTCTTCACAGTAATTATGTTAGTTTAAAGTGATACATCTTAATTGAGAGACGATAATTTGCTTGTAGGGGAGGAGCTAAGTTTAGCCCGAGTTGTTAGTGGAAAGTCACCCATGTCTTTTTTCCTCAAAGTTGGCTTGAAACACACGAATTTGAAACCCCAGGTCTAGTTTGACAGCTTGATTTAAAACCCTGACTTGAAGCCCTAACCATGGCTTGAAACCTTACCTTGGCTTGAAGCTCGAGTTTGAATCACTGAAGCTGGTTTGAAACCATATTTTGAAATCCAATTTTTAAACACTGTCATCTTAAATCCTAACGTGGCTTGACTAATTTGAAATCATAGCCATAGTTTAAAACCCAACATTAAAACCCTAATCCTTCTTGAAACTCTCACTTGCAACCTTAAACGCAGTTGAAACACAAATTTCAAATCCAAAACTAGATTAGAAACCCTAACCTCGGCTTGTAACACAAATTTGAAACACCACTTGAAACCCTAACCCAGGCTTGAAAGCCGAACATGAGACCCTAACCCGGGCTCAAAACAATAATTTGGAACCTGAGCCCTTTTTAATATTAATAATAATTGAATTGACTTTTATTTTGTTTTATTTTGTATTTATTCTTATGATTGTTTATCTTATTGTACATTCAATATGATAATTTGTAAGATTCTTTTATTTTATAATTCATTTTTTGTTACTATTTGTTTTTACTATTTGTCTTACTTTTATTGCATTCTTTATTTCAAAGTTGTTGTTTTTGTTCAAAATTATTTAATTTACTCTATTTATTCTAAGTATTATAATTAATTTATAATTAATTAGTATATAAGTATTTAAATCGATTTTTAGTGTCTTTTTTTAAATGAATCTTTTGTCTTTTAAAATATCTTTCTGAAATATATTTATATATAATATTTATTTGTATATTTTATGTATTTTTTTGAAATGATGTTTCTTGGGACTACAGCTCACCTGTTTACTGGCGTCCGTCCCCAAGCGTCTTTTTTATTTTAACACACGTGACCAAGATCATGTATGCACGTGTATATACATTACTTATGTTACATTTCATGTGTGGGCTCTGTGCTTTAAAGTACCGATATCTATTCCTCCCCACCCCCTTCCCTTGTCACGTCACATGACCTCTTCAAAATATCTTGGCCTTGTTTATATTTTATGCCTCTTGCCTAATTTAAAGGAGGGAATTAGAGCAGAAAATGTGCTGTGGTGGGGGGGTGGATCTTTGAACGGACACACTCACACTTGACACTGGGCGCCATCTTGTTCTTCACACAAACAAAACCCCTGTGAATGAAATGAAATCCACTGCAGTTTGGGACATTATTTGAAATCCAAACCTAATTTTAAAACCCTAACTAATAGTAATTGCAGTGACGTGAAATATGTAATAATGTGGACACTCTATCTGCTTTCCAAGCACTGCTTTTGCTTTGCATCATGAGAGGTGAAATCTTCATAGCCATGACAACGAGGATGCTTCACATCATATTTCACTCACCCACCCCTTTCCCTTCATGGACGACATCACGGGGGAAGGCATACACACAGACACACACACACACACACACACACACGCACTCACACGCACCCACACGGACACACTCAAAGCCACGACGGCCTTTCTTGAGACGACGCACTAAACCAACAATGATGCCTGCGAGCTTATGGCGAGCCCCTCAAGCACTCTGGTCAATATCCAACTACTAGTATGCTCTTTTCTCCTCACTAGTATGATAATCGGGCGCGTAAGTGTGTGTATTGACTCTGTCAAATTTCCAGATTGAGGAACTAAGTTAGTGTATCTTAACTTCAAAACCATAGCCCTTCTTTGACGCCAAATATATATATATATATATATATATATATATATATATATATATATATATATATATATATATATATATATATATATATATATATATATACACACGAATCGAACCGAATTGAGATACATACTAATTGTATTTTATTGGAGAGATATATTTTAGAAGCAATTGGCACATTTACAGTACTGACAAATTCATTTAAATGTGTGTAAAATAACAACAAAAAATTGCATCATACACTATTGAACTGAGCCATACTATATCGAATCAAATCGTAATCTCAATGAATCAAACCAAACCGAATCGTTCCACTTTCAAATCGAACCGTCCTTGAATCGTTTCACACCTAACATATCGAAAACCGTATCGAATCATCTTTCATGGAGAGACGCGCACCCTTTTTTTTCGACCGCTAGATGGTAGCATGCATTTTTAGTTTGAGAAAAAACTGAGTATTGTATTTCAGCACAGCCTAGTTTTTGTTGGAAATTTTTGAATGCCTCCACTGGAATCTTGCTTTTTAAGCCTACAGAAAGCGATGGGTGTAGGTTCATTTTAGAGTGTATATTTTGGTCATGATTACTGTTGTATATTGTGGGTGGTACGTTTATTTTTCCATTTTGGAAAAATGTGATTTGTTACTGTGAACATAGAAGGATTGGTGCACTGTTTGTACAATATTGTTGTGTTATCCATTGCTCCAGCTCTCACTCATTATATTATGTTTTATACATATTTTTGCTATTTGCGTTCGGCCACAGTCACTAACCCTCAATAGTCGGGGTACAATACATTTTCTCTTTTTTTTGTTGTTTTTTTTCCAAGCTAAGTTTTTACTGTGTAAAGTCTTATACAAATCAAGCCGAATTTGTGTGCTTTGAGTCTTGTATTCATTTCAAAGTCAAATGTAGCACAGCTGTCGCCCTCCGCCCGTCTGAGTCCCCCTGAAAGGAGAGCGACAGGCAACGCAGCGCATTGCATCGGCTTCATTCTGAAGACAGGAAAGATGTCAGCCCGTGGGCGACGTGCAGCGTGTACTTTATAATTAACCTCTCATCCTGCGCGCCTGGCGTCTCACAAATCTTCACCTCGTTTCAAAGCAATCACAATTCTTTTTTTTATTGTTATTTATTTATTTATTTATTTATTTTTAGAAATGCCAGCCTCAGCCTCCCAGCGCCGCTACAGTATTATACACGATTGCAGGAGCATTTCACCATCCATCCATTATCCAATCCGCCTATCCTCACAAGGGTCATGGGCGCGCTAGAGCCTATCCAAGCTGTCATCGGGCAGTGGGCGGGGTACCCCCCGAGCTGGTTGCCAGCCAATCGCAGGGCACACAAAGACAAACAAACACACAGTCACAATCACAAGTAGGAGCAATTTAGAGTGTCCAATTAACCTACGATGCATGATTTTGGAATGTGGGAGGAAACCGGAGTGCCCGGAGAAAACCCACGCAGGCACGGGGAGAACATGCAAACTCCACACAGGGAGGCCGGAGCCGGGATCGAATCCACGACCTCTGAACTGTGAGGCGGACGCGCTAACCAGTCGACCACCGTCACAGTCTTGTTAATAGTCACGCTGCACAATTCAGTCTTTTAAAATCTCAGTCTGAGACTCAGCTGTCATTTGATGTTCCTAGTTTTCTGACGTACAGCTAGCTAACTGACTGGTCAATGGTTTGACTGCTTAACTTATGAACTAGACAAATAGCTGATGAATAGACTGTCTACCTAACTCAATAATATACTGGCTTAATGAATAGACATGACTGACTGACTGACAGACTTGAATAAATGGATTGAAGAACTGACTTAAATAAAAATAAAATATGAAAAATGCAAATACTTGGCCTAATTGCTAATAAATGCAAGAGTCATTACTGACTCGCGACACGCCTTTATGGCTCGCTAAAATGTTATTTCGCGAGCCAGGCCGTCACCCAATAACCATCACATTTTATTTAGTCTGTTGCTTCAGAGGATATTAGAGAATTAAAAAAAAAAAAATACCAGGAGAGGGAGAGAGGAGTCTCTCTTGGCGGGAAAAACTGGCGAGGGTTACGATTATCATCCATCTGTTCAATTAACCGTCAGCTTTTTCACAAAATGAATGAAAAGGCCGCAAAAAAATAAAGCTTGCCGATAACACCAGGGCCACAAATTGAAACAGTGGACTCATGCATTTCTGAGTGCGAAGCGTGAAAACGGACACAGACGTTGCTAAGCACGGGAAAAAGAAGAATTAAACTAATTTCCGAAAACACGCATAATATCGATATCTGGCCTTCCTGACAAGCGATAAGGATAATGAGCTTTTCTTCCTCCTTCAGCTGGATCCAAGGAAATCGCATTGTGTGTTACAGATGTAAGTCTCATTATCTGACCTCAACTTTCTTCAATTCAATTCCCACACGCTGCTCGCTGAGCGTGTCAGCCTGATTAAAGACTTTTTTTCTTTCTTTCTTTCTTCTAGGATGCTGAAGTCATTTTATCAACTCTCACAAAATAGATAGTGAGGCCCTGGACGGTGCTGACGTGAGCTCCAGACAGCTGCTGCTCACCTTCCTCCTCTTCTCACACACAGTGAGCCTTGAATAAAGTCAGTCACAAGAGCAGTTTTTTTTTTTAAACCATACTGAAAATGTATACATACATTTCTGGTTTTCCTGAAATCAAGTTGTATTTTATTCATTTATTTAAGCTTTAGTGTACACCTTAATCAGTGGGCTATATTGTAAGCAAGTGCCAAGCTTGTTGTTAATTAACTTGAACTGTTTTGATTGGTGGATTTAAGGAGGTTGTATTTACTGTATGTAAAAATGACTTTTAATTGCTTGTGCGCATTGTTCTCTCTGAAGTGTGTGTTGAGTAAGAGAGCTCAAAATCAACAGATTTTTGTAATCTTTTCAGTGCTCTAATTCTTGATCCTTGGGCTATTTTTACCAAAGCAGATGCGGACAGTTTCTTAAGACATCTGGGAACTCCTTTAAATGAGGCCTACTATGCATTTTTACACACTTTAAATCAATACACAGGTGTCTTATTAACTAGTCTGTGACAAGCGAGCTAACATGACAACCAGTCTTGGGCTTTGTGACGAGGCGGCTATTTGCGGAAGTGGCGCCCAGAGTATGAAGAAAAAAAGTGAGCCGCTTTAAAACAAAGGGGTTTTTTTTCACTCGTGGAAGCAGCGCTTTGTACAGTACACTTCGTAGACAGACAGATGGATGGATCGATTGATTCTAATAGCAAGACTGTGGCATCAAAGCCATCGGTCTCAAATTTGGGTTTTAAATTGGACAGTGATTTTATATTGGGCAGGCAAATTGGTGCTGTTGTTAAATACAGCTTTATTATATCCTCGTTACATCTCAGCTGGATTACTGTAATGCATGTTATTTTGGAGTCAGCCAGTCCTCCATCAAGCGTCTCCAGTTGGTCCAAAATGCTGCTGCTGTTACTTTTCTCATTGACTACCAGCCATTTTGCATTTTGACCTTTTCGAGAACCCGTAATGTTGTTGTCAATGATTATACTGTATATACAGCAAGCTACTAAATGGAAGCGTAGACTCACTCCTCTCACGGAGCAGTGATGTCATCTACTGGTGGTTGTTCATCAGTTATTTTTGTTTCCAAGTTTGAACTTTACAGTAGAGTAGCATCAGACACTCTCTACCCAATCAAGCGCTTCATTTAATGTCAAGCAAAGAATCAGTTCACGATTGTTACTTCCCATACTCAACTATGCTAATGTTTATCAAAACACCACTGACTATGCTCAACCTTGTCAATATTTTACCTAACTATTTATGCAGGCAATCAAAGCATATATGAGTGATTCTCGGATATTTTGAGTTTTCTCAAAACTGTCTGTTTGGTGCTCTTCGGTTGAGGGATCAGGACTTCAAAAAACTGGAGACTGAGGCACTCAAAGTATTTTGAATTAAAAGGTCTTTATTTTAACATGGCCAGTTAGATAGAATGGCATTTTTGAGAAGACTCAAAACATCCGAGAAGCACTCCTATGGATAGAATGGCATTTACTACAACTGGCAATGTTAAAATAAAGGCATTTTAATTCAAAATATTTTGAGTGCGTCAGTTTCCTTTTTTTTTTTAACTATGCAGATTTCTCTTGAAATATCCATTCAGAACGCTCCACTGACTTTTTATTGGCTTCATCCTAAATTCAGGTATAAGTTGTTGTTTTTTTAACATGCATCTACTTACAATGCATATTCTACCATATACATGTCTTGTTTTATAAACGTAATATAGGAAATTATACAATTTGGCTGTTGTATTCTGTTGCTCCTGGTGTGTTTCATTGCAATGCGGTTGGTATGTTTGTACAAACTATTTTTTTCATTTGAAAATGTGTTTTGTTTAATTTGTTGGGTCCGTGCAAGTGGTAGTGCAATGAGTTTACGGTGTAATGTATGTTTTGCATTATTTTATGTGTTCGGAACCTCTCAAACACAATGTTGCATCTCAAGGGCCGATCGGAATTACAGATTTAAATTTGATGCACTTGTAATGTTCCAATATGTAATAATTTAAAAAGCTCAGATTATTAAGTCATCCGACGGGCCATCGACATGTCAAGTTGTCCCTGCGTGGCCGTTGAACTTTTAGACAACAATCGTTGATGCTAGGAGACAAACGTCCATCCTTGTTGTTGGGCATAAATTCACACGCTGAAGAAAACAGGATGCAATCAATTTGGCCACCGGTGCCTTATCTACCCTTGCAGATCCTCCCCACCACCAGCATCAAATGATTCCCTCCGCTCCCTTTTTATTTATTTCCTCCCGCTATCTTTGAATTCTCACACGGTGCTTCCTCTGGTCAAACTAACTTTTTTTTTTGTCAACTTGATGAGACAGCTTGTTACCAGCAAGTTGAGTGGTGATAACCTGACTTTCATTGGATGGATCAGTTGGGCTCTGGACTGTCACATGTTTTTTTTTTTTCCCTCCCTCCCACTAAATTGAGTGTGTGTATTTATTCACCTCAGTTGGGATTTATTTGCTGTTAAGCGACATATTCCTCCAGCGTGCTTGATCTCCTTGAATCAGATTGCACCTTATCGGACAGAACAGACTGCACCAAAGCCATGGTGTGATATAGTGCACTGCCGGCTGAGCTCTCAATCCGCGTGTCGCACATTAGCAGCGCCATTACCACAGCTCCGCTTGACGTCAACATGTGTTGCTTCGGCTGAATATCTAATTGAAAACTGCGTTTGTATTGCATACATTTTTTTTTTTTTTTTTTAAACGGTGTGTACCAGGGATGGGGACTCGAGTCATTGCGACTTGGATGAGAATCAACTCGAGTCACTGAGACTCGGCAACTAAAAGTCAAGGCAAGCTTATTTTTTTAATCCCTTAATCGCAAAAGTCTCAAAGGTCTTCAAAATTCTCAAAAAGAAATTACATTCCCTGGTCTAGACCACTCATCCAGAAAAGGCAAAACTCTTCGAGCAGGAGAGAAGGGGGGTGCAGAGAGGAGAAGCAGCAGTAAAAGAGCCCAAAATCCAGATATCAAAGGGTGAGACATGACAAGACACTAGTTGAGTACTAGATGTGGTTTAACCAAATGTGAGTTTATAGATAATTCTTAAATGGAGATTTATTCATTCCTACAGAGGTAGCTGCGCAAAAAAAAAAAAAAAAACATTGCCTGAACATGGTCTTACAACCCTGGTCACCTTTGCTGTAAAGGGCTTTGCTTTAATCCATTACAGGGTTGGGGAGGCTAAATGTAAGGAATATGTGCATTCACACAGAGGGATCCAAAGAGGGAGAAGTCAGATGCACCGGAGCAGCAGTGATCATATCTAGGAACAAAGAGGACATTTTCAGAAGGACATCTACTTTCTTGTGTATATTCTACAGTTGTTTGCTATCTTGATAGCCTTGGAATGGATCACACAACACAGCCCAGGCAATGCTTTAGTCTGCTGTTTTACTTGGTCTCTGCAATGGAGAGTCTTAGGTCAGGCATGTCTAAGAGCAGGCATCACATAGTATTTGGAATAAGGTCGGTAAATGCAGAGATAAGAAGGCAAGGTAATGAAATTGTTTTAATGTGGATCCCTGCTCATGTAAGTATGTGAGAGAGGGTGCATAACCAGGCTAAACAAGCTATGAGAAACGAACACATACATATGTATAAGGCTGCTAAGAGCAGAGGGGAAGAGAATATTAGTGACAAATTATTCATGCAGTGACGTCACAATAATATAGGTGTTTCATTGGCGCACGGCTAAGGTAGGGAGGACTAAAATGGCACAGAGTTATTGTAGATAATAGGCAGAACTTCAGATGGTTTTAAGTCAACACTATTGCAATGAAAGATGAGTCGACACCGACGAGTAACAGATGACTTTTTCTGTATTGAAATTTTAAGAATCGCTTGAGCTATGCAGGGCGTAATGCCCAATTCATTTTTTTTTTTAATTAAATGCGATCTTTTTTATGTAGTCGTTCACATTACAAAAACAAACGTGGCTTCTAATGTGAACCAAATGAGGCTGTGATGTGACAGGCACAAAGCACTACGTCGAGTGAAGTGCACCAAAAAAATGTCATGTCGCTCTGAGTTTACAAAGGTAAATATGGTCTCGCGTGTAGTGGCTCGTTTTATCATCTCATATCGCCTTAGTAGCGAGGCGGGAGGAGGTAGAAGTATTTTGGGGAAACGAGGTGACGCTCCTCAACCTCCACATTTTATGGAGATGTCTACTCAAAATGACGTCACGCCATTGCCGTGCGTTATAAATGACTGAATTACTATTATCACCACATATGTCAACTTCATGCTTCGTTTTTCAAGTGGGATTACATTAAAGTCAAATATTAAGACAACACTGTTACTCATAACAACTTTACAGATTCACGAGCAATTGTCAGTAGTCTTGCGAGCACTCTCCCCCGCCCGAACGGGCTTTTGATGACGTGTAGGTTGAATGTGTACGGATGATCCTTCATACTGCAGACGCATCACATACATATCCGAATTATATACAAATACGAAAGAGGCACAGGAAGGATTTGGAAAAAAAAAAAAAAAAAATTGTACCGAAATCCGAATTGTACACTGCACACTGCATGTACACTGTTTGAAAAAATCAAATATGTGTCGCGAATGGGCAAAAAAAAAAAAAAAGAATCGAGCTGCAGTGTGAACACAATCATATTCACTGACCTCGACAGCTCAAAAAATGAATTGATGCAAAACATACACATCAGAACAGAAGAGCTTGACTTGGGGGCTGCACATTCAGAAATAGAAATACCATTTAAAGTCAATTAAAGTGACTAACTTCATTCATTTTATTCCATACACACATCTGTCACTGCAAGCGGTGTGATTAGCGACTAGATATCAGTTTGGATTTTATGGGAACCTTTGCTGTAGGTGGATGTAAATCATGTTTCAAATTGTCATAAATTTAAATTAAAATGTTTCACCTGTTCTCTGAATGCATTGCTAACTGTGCATTTCAGCGCATGCAGGGAGTTTAAATGAACCTTCACACATTCAAGTCACGCAGTTAAAAAATATCTAGATGTTTCACGGTACAGTTTTTTTTTTATCAGAAATGACTAATGAGTTCATATTGCGAGACGTATTTTTCAGACGATTCAACCCCAACATGAAATAAGGTGGAAGCCTCTGTTGCTCACAGCTAGAATCGTTCAGACAGAATCATTTGGCCCTTCGACGGTTCTGCTGATGAGCCCAGTGTCACTGCCCACCCATTTGCTGATAGCCCACCGGTCACTCGGCAGCGCTCTCATTTTCCCTCGGCAGGCCTTTGAAGCCCGAGACCGAAATTAAAGATCTGCAGATATCACCCACCCATTGCTGGCTGCACTTGGCTCACCCGCCCGCCTTGCTCCACCTTGCTTAGCTGAAATGCGCTGCTTTCATTTGTATTTTATTTATTTGGATGAATTAATATTTAGTAGTGTTTTTATATAGAAAATAACGTTGGGGAAACCAATACATCTCTAAAAATGAAGACAGCAGGTCATTGTAATTCTTTGTACAATGTTATAGCCTATTTGTATTTGTTTATCTAATTTACGCTTAGCTAAGCTAATATTATTCTTTGTTGACGTGGGACATGTGTGTACCCAATTGTTGCTTGGCAGAATTTCTGGGTCACAATCACTACTGCCCCAAAGAATAACAACACAGATTCAAGAGTGTACTTTCGGTGACTATTTGGAACTTTTTTATAACTTAAGCAAGCCTGTAGGCTAGTTTTTTTTTTCATTCAGGTCATTTCTGATCACTTGTTGCTTGGCAGAATTAATGAGGAATTATAACTGCAGACCCTTATGTAACTGTTATGTAACTGAAGAGACAAAGTCGATGTGACTCATAGTGAAACTTTGTAGGCCTGTTGGTAGACCAAATTTAAATTTGTAGATTATGATGGTATTTTTTTTTCATTCGGGTCACTTTTTGCTGGGTAGAATTCATAGGGCACAATCATTGCAGCCTCTGACAATAATGTCATAAACAGATCAAAGAAATTGATGTGAATCATAGTGAAACTTTGTACTTGTGTGTCTGATTTAAGATAACTTGTAAACTACGGTTTTTCATTCGGGTCATTTCTGCCATTTGTTTTTGGGCATAATTCATGGGACATAATAACTGCAGTCACGGATGTAATAAAAGAGCCAAAAAATAGTCAACGTGACTCATAGTGAAACTGTCTTTGTATGTCAAATTTAAATTAGACATACTAGTACAAAGTTTCACTGTGAATCACATCAACTTCTTTTATGTTTAATTATTTTATTGTTGGAGGCTGCAGTCATTGTGCCCCAAAAATTCTGCCCAGCAACAAATTCAGAGAGGACCTGAATTTAAAAAAATCGTAGTTCACTAGCGGGCTACGATTCTGCTTTCTAGTCATCATGTGACACATTTGTGCAGGGACTGTGTTTGCTAGGCAGACTTCATGGGGCACAATCCTCTTGCTATTCACCAACGAAAAACATCCGTTTTTTGTAGTTGTTTCTTTTCTATGATACTAAAGCCCCAAAAGTAGTAATTAGACACAGATGTGTACTCGGAAGATATTTTGCATTTTATGCAAAATTGATGATCAGCGATAATGTCATAATTTTATTTCAATCAATAACATCATTGACCAGATCCACATAATAAAAATGACAGCAAACACAATCTCGTTCACTACAAGGACATTCTGTACTGTTGTTAATAATCCAAGGTTTTACAGCATATACATTCCGATTTTTTTTTTCCAATTCTTTTCCAATATTTTTAAATATTAATGATTTTTTTTTTCGCCCTATTTTCCATGTATTGAATGTTTCAGAGTTTTTAGGGGAATTTCTTCTTAGGGTGAAATTATTTTTGTGTAAATGTGTGCAAAATTATACATTAATTTTGGCGGCCAATCCCATGCGAATAGCCGGTCTTGACTGTATATTAGTAAAGAAAAAAAGGAAATAAATACATATTTAAAATCTTCTTCTGTTCATCTTCTGATCGAATCTGTGATCGGTTATCATTTTTTAAATTTGCTGATGGTGATCAGCTCCAAAATCCTGATTGTGTAATGCCTAGTTGTAATTGCTATCAAGAAGTCAACTTCTAAAATATTTGATTATTGGGGAGGAGCTAAATTTAGCCTGGGTTGACATTACGAATTCCGTCTTCACTGGATGTGTATGTAGTCATATACTTCCGGTGTATTTATTGTTTTTATTGATTCATTCAAAATTAAACTTGAAATTATATTTAAATGTTTTGGGATGGTAGTTTATAGGTTTCTAGTTTATAAGCAAATGGAAACAGTTTTGGGGGGCAGGGCTTGGTCCCCATTCCTCATAAATTACAGAGTTTACTATAAAACCAAAGATGAAAAATTCCATTAAAAGGGTAAAAAAAAAAAACAAGAAAAAAAGCTTCCTTCAATAGATTTGATACTGGATGCTGTTTATTAAAATCTACAGGGTTCAAAATCTGTAATTTGGACACTAATTTCATTCTGTGATAACATGACTCCAATATTTGAATAGAACGTCACCTCAAAGAAATGATTGACGCTCTTAAGAGCATCAACTCACGGCTGTCCTTGAACTACACGCTAATAGCTAATCCGGATTTTGGCTGTGACAGCGAACCTCAGCTAATTAATCCACTTTGATACATGCTTCGATATGGGCTGAATGAGCAGAGCGAGCGAGGCAGTGTGTCGGCTTCTGTCGGAGGGTAGAAACCAACTCTCGGCTTATCTCTGTGACACAACCCCTTCGAAAATTTCCATGAAGACAGCAAATGGACTCACTCAGCGGTTTCTTCGAAATGCACTTTGAAATACATAAATATGATGGACAGCATTAAAATGGTATGGTAGCTAATTTATTTGGACAAAAGGGTTTCGGATATAACACGCTCTCCACAAGACTCATACATCTTATTTAAATTTAAAGTCAGTCACCTGTTGCCTGCAGAATTGCTATGGCACACACACCACTGCCCCAAACAGCAACATATTAAAGCAGCACTGGTCAGGAAATCGACCTTAACCCGTTGTAAAGTTTTTTCACAACTCTTTTGATGAAACATTGACTTACAAGTAGTTGAATGGGAATTTTGTCATGCCCTGGGGGGTCTGTATCATTTTCACTGGCACTAAGCAACTTTGAGGAGGATGGAAGCAACCCTGGCACACAAAAAATACAAATGTACTGAATTGCTTTACGGCATACTCACTTCCTCCTTTCGCTATAAGGGCGGAAGTCGATTCGAATGTCTACGCGCTATTACTGGTGTCATGGCAGAATCCCCAAAACAAACCAAAAAAAACAAAGTATTATTTAAACAAAATTAGATTAATTACCTCATCGCTATTCATCTTTCACACAGCTACTGGAAATAGAAATGCAATTCAGTCCAACTTGCAGGCCGGCGAGAGGTCAGGATTTCACAACACTACACGCTGGCGTGGATGGGAAAGAGTGGTTGACTTTTGCCAAAACGCTACTGCTTTTGTCCACATGACGCCGCCATAATCAACAAAAACTAACATATGACAAACTTTAAAAAAAATAATAATAATCTTAAGTCAGCGTTTCTCAAACTGTGGTACATGGCTTCCTCTAGTGGGATGTAAAAAAAAAAATATATCACTGCCCTAGTAGAGTTTAGTTGTATTGAATATAAAATACGTATGTGTATATACACAGTGGGTACGGAAATTATTTAGACCTCTTGAAATGTTTCACTTTTTCTGTCATTGCAACCATTTGCCAAAATCAAAAAAGTTGATTTTATCTCTCATTAATGTACACTCAGCACCCCATTTTGACAGGAAAAAATCTGAAATATAGAAATGTTTGCAAATGTATTAAACAAGAACAACTGAAATAACATATGGTCATAAGTATTCACATCCTGATGTGATGGATGTGATGTAATGTAAAAGCTTATATTGAATAAATATATATATAGGCAGTCCTTGAATTACGACGTACGTGACCTACAAGGTTTTTATTTTATGATACCCGTGCCTCTTCCTCTTTTCTTTTTTCCCCAGCACCATAGTGACTATGTTTACATGCAGTCAATATTCGGTTTAAAAAGTCAAAATTCAGATTTCTGAAACATTCGGAACGTTCTGTTTCCAGGAATGAGCGGACAGAGTTGCTGCGGCATTTGAATAAGCCACTGTGACTGAAATGGACGTCATTTACGTGTGTTACTTTCATCTGTCAATAAAACACTTGATATTCATGTCACTCACCACAGGAATGAAACAGCCGGTTTCCTCCTCAATCCAAAAGTGTGTTTTTGTGCTGCGTCTCTGAGCTTGTTTACCTCTACTTGTGGGTTTGTAAACTTTTTGAGCGACTAGATTTGGCACAATTACCATCGATTTGGCTAAATGTGAATTTGCAGTGGCAAATGTGATGTATCTTGGCCATGTGGTGGGCCATGGTTTCGAGGTGAAAGTTTTTGCAGTCTCACGGTTTCCTACTCCTACAACCAAAAAAGAGTTTCAGCGTTTTTGGGGTTGGTTGGTATTATCAGAGCTGGGCATTTTACTAAACATTTGCAGTCCACTTATCGCTTTTTTGGACCTTTATGAAATTTTATGGACCTTTGAGGACCTCGGCCATGGCCAACGGGGATACGGAAGCCTCGCTGCGGCAATGGAAGCCTCACTGCGAAAATAGATAATAGATGATTACATAGATGGAAAAAATTGGCTTCCGACTATGCTTAGTCCAACTATTATTTATATGTTTCCCGTCTAACGTTTATCGCCTACAAAATGGGAATCCTATTTTTCGTCATAACCATTGAGCTAGGTTATTACAGTATTTTTTTGTTTTTATTGTACAGCACTTTGAATTGCATTTTTATATATGAAAAATGTATATATAAATAACATTTGATTGATTGATGTGAAAAATTTATGTGGTCACTTGTTGCTCGGCAGAGTCCATGGGTCACAATCACTGCAGCCCCCAACAATTTGTCAAACATCAGAGTTACTGTCTACTCATTGTAAAACTTTAATAAATCTAAATAAAATGTTAGCTAGCTATAACACAAATTGGTGAGATTTCAAGATTTAGATACAACTTTCGGTAGCTCGCATGTTCGGATTCTTCTTCCTTATCATTTGTGGGGCCACTTGTTGCTCTGCAAAATTCTTTTGGCACAATCACTGCCTCCTCCCACAGCCATGAATGATCCAATACACACGTCAATGCGAGTCCTCTCAAAACTTTGCACGTTTTTTTTTTGTACCTTTAATTTCAGATAGGAAGCAGGCTAGAATTTTTTTTGTCATGTCAGATGACACATTTACACGTTTGCACAACCACAATTTGCTCATGTTTCATTGATGTCGAAAATATGCCACTTAGAGCTTAAAATTATTTTATTAACGAGATTTAGAAAGCTAACTAGTAAAATATTCAGAGCCAAAAGTAAAGAAAATTGTATGATTTTCCTGACGTGCCTTCACTGCTTGACCTTCTCCATCTGCTCTTATCGTCCTCCACATAGTTTGTTTTTCTTTCTACGACCTTGCAGACATTTCCCCACTCGCGCTGCATGCTGAGTCGAGCGGGGCAGAGTTTGTGGGTGTGGCTGACTTTAAATCGTCCCTTAAACATCCCGAGAATTTCTCAGAAGTAATGAGAGCCTTGGCTACCCAATGTTTTAGCTATTCAGCACAGACACCTGCTTTTTTTTTTTTTTGTCCGAACCAAAACGCAGCGTTAAATAATGATTGCTGTTTATTGAGGATGTGAGGGAAAAATTACACATTGATGCATTGTCATAATTGTATCCAATGAATTTGGAAAAACTATTGAGAGTATAATTTTAGCTAGATATATCATATTGCATCATCATTGGAGTGAATCGTATTGCAATTGGAGTGAATTGCGATCATAATTTTAATTAATTACTACATTATTACAATTATAATTGGAGCAAGTATTTTCGTTATTGGATTAAATGTTATCGTGCTCGGAGTGAATCATATTATATATGGAGTTAATCATAAGCGGAATGGTGTGAATCTTAATGTAATTAGAGTGATTCGTATCGTAACTAGACTGAATATACTGTAATTGCAGAGAGTTGCATTATATTGCATCAGAATTGGAGTGAATCATCTCACAAGGGAACTGCAGTGAATCGCATGACCATATTTAATTCCACCGTAAATGGAGTCATTTATATTACATAACGTATAGCACCATATTTGGATTTAATTGTGCTGTATCGCAACAAAATTGGAGAGGATGGAATTGTATAGTATTGAAATCGGAATGATTATGTCATGCCGTACTAATGAATCGTAATAGGAGTGGATCATTTTGTATTGCAATGTTGTTGCTGTGAATTGAATTGTATTATATCATGTAATTGGGCTGAATTGTCATTGGATCAGAGTGAACCCTAGCCTGAAACGCACCTCCTCTTAGTATGTTAAACTGTAAACTGTATTGCATCGCAAACAAAGTGAATCAAAAATGTATCTTTCATAGCTTTATCGTATCCTAATATATTTATCGTATCTTATCGGTGACAGCGTACCAAGATGCGTATAAGCGTCTGCTGCGTATAAGGGTCGAGATACATATCCCGAGTGATTTAATCTTAAAACCATTGTGATGGTGAGAGGTTTTACTTTTAAACTCTAAACCTTGTCAATTTTTATGCACTGAGTTGTGAAACTAACACCTTCAGACTAATGAATTTCTTCCAAAGGGCAGTCAGGTGGTGCTGGAGTTGGCACTGCGGGAATAGGGTGTTGTGGCTAGCTGAGGTCTTGGCAGCTTGAAGTGTTGAGAACAAGCCCACAAATAGATGGTTAACAACCATGTTGCATGGTAAGTGCCATTATCGTCTTGGCAAGCAGAGATTTTATCCCAGCGCCGACCACCACTCAATATCTTCCCTACACTTGTGCAGACTTGGAGTGTGGAGTGAGGCTTTCACTTTTGAAATAGAGGGAGGCTGACCAGAGCTGGACATTTTATTAAAAAGTTGCGGTCCGTTTATCGCCTTCAGCCTACAGCCGGAGTACCCTTCTGCCGTTCGTTTATCCGCCATTTTGTCCGGCCGGACCAAATAGTAATTGCCTATAGGCTGGTCCAACTATCATTTTGCTTCCATTAGCGTTTCCAACTACCAACTTTGACAAACTACCACCAGCATCATGGGGACATCGAAAACGGATGTAACCTGTATCACGTCACATGCATGTGCCGCATTCCTGACATGCGGCCGAGTAAGGAAAAAATAAAACAGTGTTGTGTACCTTGCGGTCCAACAGATGCAATGATATGTGCCGCATATTGTTTTTATTACACCGATTACCACGCTGTACGTGTGTGTGTCACTTGTTTTTGTTAGATTTTTTTTTCTTTGTTTGGCGGTGTCTGCTTGTGCGAAGATTACGTTCTTGACACCAATTGGCTGTCGCAGACGAGGGTATGATTGGGAACACGTGGGTCATTTAAATATGCAGATGGAAACTCAGTGGCGATTAGGCGATGCCCAGCACTGGTTAATACCATCTGTGCACTAATTTTCACCGTGGCTAACTAATAAGCGAAAATTTAAAGTATTTACTAGTAGAAGTTAACCCAAAGAGTTACTGTAATTATAACAGTGATCTGTTATTTGTAATAAGTGTACTGTACATGTTTATAAAATTTGCTTTTAATAATTTGAAAAGAATAATCTGACTCTGTCTAAAGCTAACACCCACAATAGCTAACACTCACAAGCTAATGCTCATTTGCGATTAGTAATTAACCTGAAGAGTTACATTGATAACAGTGAGTTATTCATATTAGGAGAGTAACAGGAGATCGTTTTGACAAATAGTGTTTATTTTTGTCTGGATTTAAATGCTTTGAGTGTATTATTTGGCAACAAATTAAAGCTGGTACGCACTGCATGTGCTAAAGCTAAAACTCACCTTGGCTAACTTGTGAGCTAATGCTCATCTGCTAATGTCAGTTAAGAGTTAAGTGGATATTCTGCCGGTAGTGAGCTGTTATATAAAATAGAAATGTGATTTTTGGCGACTTAATTTTGGGGACATTTGATCTCTCTAAATGATATACGGTGGCGCCGCAGATCGCCTCCAACACGTCATTGTCTTGTCGTGGCACACGTCGCAGATCATAATTTAGACAAAGAATACAAAAAGTGGGTGTCAGGATTTCTTGGATCAGCCATGTTTTGTTACAGCTTGGCTTGGAAACGTGTATGGAAAACCCCAACAGATCCTATCTATGAAAGCACCCAGAAATATTCCTCCAACACTATTATTGAATTCATTCCAGGTTTCAATTTGAGCCATCATAAAACCTTTTTTAACTTTAGACCCCCGTGTTTTAATAAACATCTCTCTGGCTGTCGTACTCACCCTCTGAATATCCCCGAACAGACTTGTATAGATCCGTTTAAATTATTAAGTTTTACTGTGCTAAAAAGGCTGACAGCTATTGAACGTGACGCATAGAGTACATCGACGTAAAATGTAAATAAGCCAAAGTCAAGTCCTTCCTTTAATGAGGATGTTATTTATCCCTCGTAGTCCTGTTCAAAGGCGCTCATGAAATATGAAAGCGATATTGCCATAAATTGGATTTCATTGCCTTCACATTTGCATATGCTGCATTGAAGCGTGGCTGCAGTATGTATCGATTTAAAAACCTGAAATACAATAAGTACTCACCACCATGTATTCAATGGTGGGGTCTGTTTGCTCTGCAACAAAACCAAACAGACTGTGTACTGGTAGTGGTGGGAAGTAACAAAGTACAAATACTCAAATAAAGGGACGTAAATAGAGAGAGGTAAAATCAACCATGTTTAAACATCTTGATTGAATAAGCTATTGAAAATGCAACAGCTGCGACATGGAGGAACATAAAGAATGCTGCATTAATGGCGATAAGGTAACAGATTCGTAGACGCAAGTTAGTTTGGCTACAAAACAATGGTGTGAGATCTTTCGCCACCTCCACATATTGGTGACATACATTTTTCCAGAGAGGAAAAAAAAAACAAAACGCTGCTCTCGTCTATAGACTTGGGACTCTCTCAGAGCACAATTCACGCTGCAGACCTGGACAGCGCTGTTCCCCCTTGTCAACGCTTTGCCAAAGTTGTGCCGCAATTTATGAGCGAGTGAGCAAGCAGCAGCAGCAGTGGCAAATTCGTGACATCTTTCACGAGGCCATCAGTGGGACAGATGTCAGCTTTTATGAAGCGATGAACCCGGGCGCTTTGAAACGCCTGGACTGGAGATAACTGAGCCTGCAGGCGTGTGGCTAATGATTATGTGGCCCATTAAAAAAAATGAATAAAAAAATGAAAAATTAAAAAATGAGAAATATACTTTTTTTTTTTTACTTTACTTTTACTTTTTTCTTTTCTCTTTTTAAGATGGAAAAGTGGAAATGTGTGATAATAATAACCATACAAATGAAAATGTCTTAAAGGGGAATTTTGTGGTCTTATGTGGCTACTCCACAATAGTTTTAGCAAAGCTAACAAAGCCTAAAGAAGCAACTCAACGTGAAGGCTGCTGGGGTATGCACAGCAAATGATTGACACTTCATTGGACACGCCATCTGTCTATGAATGATTGTTTTTCTTTGGATGTTGTGGTTTATTCAAAATCTAATTACAGGTACAAGATGGGTCCTAAAGAGCGCTGTTATTTTCCACTAATCATTTTATAACAGTTGAAACAAATGTGCGTCAAAACTTTGGAGTTGCAAGCAACTGTGATAATCATAGCTACAGTAATACATTTAAACACATTATACCCACCAGCGATTGTAAATAACTCAACAAAATGTGGTCACATTCATTTACAGCCATGCTTACTTATCAAACATTAACAGAAACTGCAATGTCACACTTCGCCAAAAACTCAAATGGCTAACACTATTTTGAACCGTGCAAAGTGCAGGATCCAGAAGTTGTACAGTTTATCGACAAAGTGGCTCACTACTTGGCGTATCAAATGCCATCAGCTCGCCCATAAATTGATCATGACCCAGAGCGCGGGAGTCAATGCGGCAAATCCAAAGGGGCAAAGCAGAACCTTTTGTGGTGTCTGCCGGGCATGACTGCTCAAGAAGAAGCTGCCCATTGATCCGTACGTGAACCAAATGTCGGCCTTTTAGGCAGTGGAGAAGTCCAGTGATTAACGCTAGTCAAAGGTAGCAAAAGTACTCATGCTCTGTGCTTCTTACTGTAAGTATAGAGAGAAAAGAAAAGACACTGCTAAAGGCAGAAACACGGTGTTAAAGTGGAAGTCGAGTCAAAGCATTTTCTTTACACTATTGTGTTCTATGTTTGTTTGAAACACAATGTTCAGATTAATATTACATTTGTGGAATATGAACTGAGCAGAAAAATCCACCCGTTTTAATCCATCTCATTTTGTTACTTGTCGACTGAAAATGACATAACAGTTGCTCAAGTCAGGACCAATCGCGACTTACCTGTTTTCTGGGTTTGGTCATTTGATGTTCGCAAGCTGAGCACTTGGGCACTGTGATGTCATTTTCAGTCGACAGATGTGGGGGGTTAAATGGCCACCCCTGGCCACTGCGTAGCTCTGCCCCTGTTTGACACTAAACTTCGACTGGAAATTACGATAAACAGCTCAAAGCCTCTTTTTTGAAGAATTCTTCACTGTGCCAAACTGCTGCTTGTTGTGAAGTGAGTCCCGTTTAGTTGACTGCCTCCGTACAGCAATCATATGAAGTGTTTGCTTGGAAATAAGAATAAGAATAAGAATAAGAATAAGAATGCCTTTATTGATCCCACAGTGGGGAAATTTTCATTGTTACAGTAGCAAAGATATAGGTCACACAGGGGCGGCGGCATAATGTGGCCATTAATGTATAACATTGACGGCAAACATTTAGAATCAAACCTATGTAGATATACGCAGTAACATGTGTATATACACATGTGTATACACACCAACCTACATCTACATAAAAAATATGAGGAACACTCATTTCGGCCTGTACATAGTACAGAGGAAAAAATACTCTAAGTGACAGTGCTGCAGTGCTGTAGTGAAATGTAAGGAACAGCATTGGATAAAAATAAAACTAGACTAACAGTAGTGGGGAATGTTGAGTATTGCACGGTATTACAGTAGTGGGGAATATTGGGTATTGCACGATACGAGCTCAGGTGCAGGACTGCACAATTGCACTAATGACCGCCAGTTTGTAGAGACTACACAATGTTCTTGTTAAAGAGTCTGACAGCAGCAGGCAAGAAGGAACGGCGGAATCTCTCCTTTGCACAGCGAGGGTGTAACAGTCTGTCACTGAAGGTGCTGTGGAGTGCTGTTAGGGTGCCCTGGAGGGGGTGGTCCGGGTTGCCCAGCATTGATGACAGCTTGGCCAACATCCTCCTGTCCCCCACCGAGTCCACAGAGGCCAGGGAGCAGCCCAGGACAGAGCCGGCCCTCTTGACCAGTTTGTCCAGCTGCTTCTTGTCCCGGGCCGAGACGCCGCCTGCCCAGGTGACCGCTCCCTGGAAGATGACCGATGCAACCACCGAGTCATAAAAGTTCCTGAGGAGTGTCCCCTGAACCCCAAAAGACCTCAGTCTCAAAGCAAAAAATCCACCAGATGATGGCTCGTGTCTAAAAAAAAAATCTGGTCTATCGTATGTTGAGGCACCAATGTGTTTGATCTGTTTTCAAATGTTAGGATCAAAAGTTAAAAAATGTCAGAAAATTAAATATTCAAATAACGTACAGACAAATGAAAAACCTATGTGTAATGAAGTATTTGTTCTTCCTTCCCACCACTGACTTTTGTGGCAGATGTCATTTCATGTAGTGGATTTTTTGTTCAACTCATGCTGTCTGGCATGTTAGTCGGGAGTTTCCACTTCAAAACCAAACTAAACATTCACTTGGCAGGATCTCAGCTTGACTTCGAAGTTAGTGTGCAGAATTACAAGAGGCGTCGCTTTCATTCGTCAGCTTCATGGCTTTACGTTAAGACATCATGCAAAGTTTACACTGTCAACGGTGGATTCTAAAATGAACATGAAGTCATTAGCTGACAATCTTTGTAAGCCTGAAAGACAATTTAGACTTTGATAAAGAGAGTGGGGCGGCACGTCCGCCTCACGCAGAGGTCGTGGGTTTGAATCCGGCCCAGGCCTTCCTCTGTGGAGTTTGCACGTCCGGTTTCCTCCCACATTCCAGAAACATGCATGGTAAATTGATTGGACACTCTAAATTGCCCCTAGGTGTGATTGTGATTGTGATTGTGAGTGCGAATGTTTGTTTGTCTCTGTTTGCCCTGCGATTGGCTGGCAACCAATTTGGGGTGTCCCCCGCCAACTGCCCGAAGACAGCTGGGATAGGCTCCAGCACGCCCCGTGACCCTTGTGAGGATAAGATGTATGTATAATGGATGGATGGATGGATGGATGGAAAAACAGAGTGTATTTGTTTTTTTAAACCAGACAATTTATAAGGTATCTCACAAAATTGAGGTACAGTGAACCTCCACTATTCACAAAGTGAGAGGGACTGAGCCCAAATTGCAAAAATCCATGTGTGATTGATTTAGAAGGGACAATGGGTTATTTATACAACACCGTAAAAATAAAAAATTGGATGAACTCAAAATTTCAAGCCAACAAACGATAACATTTTAAGTCTGGTTAGTCAACTAAATATTTTGTGAAAATGGGCTTTGCCGCATTCTCAACAAAGAAATAAGAGTTTACAGAACTAATTACAGTATCCATTGTAATATCCCCTAATTTACATATATACAGTAAGTAAAGGCAACTCAGCAAATTGTTTTAGAGCTAACAACTTGCTTGCTTTGTGTGATAATGAACATTGTTGACATAAATGTCAATTATTTATATTTTAAAGTTGTTCTGACTGTTTTAACCCCCCAAAAAATACAAATATTTTTTTCACAGTGGAGCACATTAGGTTGATGATTTGACCCAGCAGGTTGGGTTAAGATCCAATAATGGGTATAAACCACCCATAGTGATGGGTTAAAACAACCAAGTAATGGATTATCACTAACTATAAAGCTGTGATAAAAATAAAGCTAATTTTATCAGAAGAAGATGCAACTTTCCACTGTCAGGAGTGAGTGACCACAGCAGTAACACATGATACAGTTTTTACACCTGATGTCCTCTCTGATGTAAACGCAGCTCTTTTCTGTGGGTGGGTCATCCACATTAACCAGGATTTTTAACCCCAATCCCGGTATCCAAGGCCAGCGGCGTTACCCGTTGAGCCATTCAGCCGTCACTGCCATTGTCTAATGTTCAGCCACTCAGCCCGCACAAATCTTTAAACCAATCTGCTGGGTCAAAATAATTAATCTTAGGTTAAAGTAACCCAATCTGCTCAAAAGCCATAACGAGTGGGTTAAGAAAAAATTCCCGGTATTTTTTAAACGTATAATATCAAATGCCTTTTTGTCAGCATTCAAGATGATTTAGAGGGGTATCGGTACTCATTATTAGTATCGGTGAGTACTTTAGACTGAATAGTCGTGCTGACATTGGCCTAAGAATATGCGATGTCGAACATCTCAAGTTTTAAATTAACCCAAGATTTGTTTGTCCATCCTTTTATCTGTAAACGCTGTTAAATAAACCCTGAGTCAAATTCACAGTGTGTGATAATTCTGAGTCATGATGTATGCATTCATTAACAAAATTGAACCTCACTGACACATTTGGCTCATCCGCCACATATTTTGAAGAAAAAAAAAATGTGAAAGCGTGCAGGATCAGCAAAGTGCTTTCAAGCTTCCCTGGCGTGCCGTGTTTGTTCTGCACTTGATTGTGTTTTCACTGGGATTATTTATTTATTTATTTATTGGGACATTCACCGTATGCCTCAAATGCACAGAGATGGGTAGGAGAATGTTTCCCAGGCGGGTGATGTAAAGACAGTCTTGCGGCATTACAGACAACAAAGCCAGGTATCTATATTGAGCTACCAAACCAATTTAGCCATTTTATTTTGGTCATTCAAAGCAGCAGTGCCACTACACAGCTATTGTGCACTTATTTAATGCTTCCCAGTGGTGTGGCAAAAACGGGAAACTGTAGTATCATTTCTACAGTGGATACACATATGATTTAAGTGCTTATGCATGGACATAACTGTAGGCTACTTCTAAAGCATCCAATCAGAATTGTACTGATTTCATACATATACTGCTCCTGGCTACGTGTGGGAATATTTGCATCATATGCGGGGAAAACATTCAGATATGCACAAATGGTTTCTTGTTTGATTGTGGTGTGATTGTACCTTATCTTCACATTCTCTTTAGTTTTAATACACATGCTGTTTTCTCACAAGGTCAAGCAAGAGAAAAAAAAAGACTTTTAAGTTCTGGAACAGATTAATTCCATTTCAATTAATTTCTATGCAGGAATATTCATTTGGTACACAAATAAATTGAGTAAATTAGTTAGTACTAATTTAATTAGTAAGTACTAATTAAAGTTGTAAGACCGGGTACTGCTGTACATATGATTTTAATTGTCTTTTCTTTGTTTCACACTCAAATGTTTTCTAATCAAAATGTAAAAAATAAATCAACAAATATGTAAAATTAGTTTTTGTTTTTCAGATCTATTTCCAATGCAAATGCTTTCTATTTTATAAATACATTAATGCATATATAAATAAAAACAAAATTATTTTTACCTATCATCTCTTGATTTCATGCACAAATGTTTTCAATTTAAAAAATGAATATTTTCCATTTAAAAAATCAATAAACAAATAGTTTGTCAAATTTCTATTTGCTCTTGTTCACACACACAAACCCACACATACACGCACACAAACACATTTTACAATTAAATAAATCAATACAAATTAAAATGTAGCCTAACTAATTTTACATATCAACTGTTGATTTCAAATGCAAACCTTTTCCAATTTAAATGGAATGAATAAATAAACTGATAAGTAAGTCAATAAATAAGTAAATAAATAAATAAGTAAATAAATAAATAAACAAACCTATCACCTCTTGATTCCACGTACATATTTTTCAATTTAAATTGAATAAATTAATGAATAAATAAACACAAAAAACGTTTCTAATTCCACCCATCAATTCTTAAGTTCACGAGCAAATGTTTAAATAAAATAAATCAATTTCAAACATTATAATTTGAAGAAGCAACCAATTTTACCTTTGAACTATTAGTGTCACATGCAAACATTTCACCAATGGAAATGGAATAATGGAAAAACAAAAACTAAAAATAGTGTTAGAAAATAAGAACAAATTAAACAAAATCAACACAAAAACACTGAATTAATTTACTTATATAAATAAATGAACATACAAAATCATAATCAACATAAGCCAAAACCCTTGGCGCGGGTGCGCATGTGCACGAGTATTTCGGCGGGCCCCATCGTCCCGGCTCCCCCCTCTGTCGTGACGTCAGCGTCTCCCGAGCTTCCCCCCTGGATAGTGGTGCGGGAGGAGTGGATGCGCACTCATTTACTCACACACCCGGCTAGGCAGTCGCTCGTTTCGGAGAGCAGCGTGAGCACACGGCCGCCCTTGTTGCGTGGAGCTCCGCGGCGTCAAGCGGGGAATCGACAACCCGACTCCACGCTTTCCTTCCGGGAGGACATTGCGGGCTCCACACCGTTGGGAACTTGAAGCACTAAGGGGTAGCGGGACGCTCAAGTGTTGGGAAACTTCCCCCTCCGGCCGACCGTCGATCCAGAGACTTGGATGGAGTCACAGCGGAGCGCTTGACGCTCAAACTCGCAACAACAATCGAAGTCCAGCGTGGAATCATCCCAACCAGTAGATACTGTGGCGCCGCCTGATCCTCTAGTTTTTTTTTCCTTTGGTTGGCTTTGGAGGTAGCTGTCCAGTTCAGTCCAAGGGACCCCCACTTTCTGTCCCTTCCACTGTGTGTGTGTTTTTTGCCCCCTCAAGTGGGATTTGCGCAAGTTGCATGCTCGCTCTTTGTACGCGGTTCTAACGCAGAAGACCCCCAGGAGAGCTGAGGTGCCATGGCGCAGCTGTGTGCGGGGATTTGCGTGCTTCTCTTGGCGCTGCACGTCCAAGGTAAGCCCCTTAAAACACACACACACACACAGACACACACACAAAAAACAAACAAACCAAAAATAGATTTATCCCCCCGTTTTTAAAATTATTTTTCTTTTACAGCCACGCACTTTGTAGTCATTGTATGCATATAAATACTTATGCGGTTGCAATTCGGAGTGTGTTTGCTGCAGAGTACTTATTTAGCTTTTTAAAAAAAGTGCAGTTACATGGGTGGTCGGCAGATGGCATTGTTAGAGAGGCACTGCAAAGTTTGGCTAATTTTGGGTTGAGTTGGGGGTAGCGGGGCGAGGTTGGAATAAAAGCATCCTCTGCTCTCCAGTTGTAATGGGATGAATATCCTTAATGTAATGAGCTCTCTTCCTTCACCCTTTCTTGTCCAAATCCTTTATTCCGCTTTGTGGATTCGACTCTGTTGGAGTGTGAATGTTGCAACTCGTGTGTGCGCGCGCGCGTGTGTGTGTGTGTGTGTGTGTGTGTGTGTACGTGCCCAATAGAGCCTGTCAAAGGCTATTTAAAATCAATAACTGTCAGTGGTCAGTGGTGTTCTCATGGAAAAATGTGTCATATTCGCATTGGTGCCGCCCCCCCCCCCCAAAAAAAAGTCCCTCCTCCTCCTCTTCCAAGGTGAAAAACAAGAAAGATGTCGACCTTGCTCGCTGGTTTGTTTTAACAGTGATGGGATACTTTGATCACAAAGAGCTCTGTGTGATTTACAGCGAGATGATCCCTTTGCTTGTGGAGAAGATCAGGATTAGTGCCATTCCCTTGTGCATGTGCGTGTGTGTATGGAAGTGGTGAGGGCGGGTTGGGGGTGAAGCGTTTGAAGCTGTTCCATCAAGGGTGTGTGTGGAAAACGTCTCCGAAATTGTACAGAGGCATCTCGGGGAAAGTGAAGGAAAGAAATAGGGAGCCAAATGAGATACTCCTAAGGGTGCTTTTACCCGCGACGCCATTCCGATGCTGTTTCCACAGTTGGGATCAGCGTCGCATCCCAATGATGGTGTATATGCTTCAAAATCCGATTTGAATGGCGTGGATACCATCGTGAATCGGTTGAGGCCAAAAAAAAGATTCTGTTTTAACTAGTTTGCTGGCAAAAGAAGAGGAATAACATGAGTGGAGATGTGAAAACGGGAGTTCAGAACATTGAGATACAGATTTCACCTCGTTACCGGGCACCTATGGCAACAGAAGGAAGAAAGACCAAACGGAATGATGTGGAATGAGTCAAAACTCACATTCAAAATGACTGTATTTATGATTTGAAAATTGCGTGCTACTACATTGCGTTATCGACTTGAATTCGATTAATAAGGGTCCAACAATGGGGGCCCGATACCTTACAAATAGCGGCCAAGATACATTTCATGAATAAATACGAAGAAATCAACGCATTCGTACTTTTTACACGAAGTATTTTTGAATACTTATTGAAATTCTTATATTATAATTGTATGTGAGGCCACTGCCAGTTCTAACAGGGCCATCACAACTTAGCTCATGGTGGCCCCAGAGGGCCACGCTCCAAAAACAGTTGGGTCAAAAAGAACCCAATTTGGGTCAAATATCCGATCTACTACTTGGGTCAATTCGACCCAATTTTCTGTGTTGTTTTGGACACAACAACCTTTTGGGTCAAATTGACCAAAGTAGTGAATGAGATTTTTGACCCAAATTGGGTTATTTTGGACCCAACTGTTAAGAGTGCACCCCTCAAAAAGGCTGAATATCAGACCCTGCTAATTGTTTGGCCCTAGTTCAGACCAAACTAAACGATAAGGAGCTTTTAATGTAATGTTAGGTTACTTGGAGTGTAGTTACTTCACAGCAGTTTTTTATTGACCTGGGAGTGAGAGTGTGTTAATGGAAAGAAGCTGCTGTCTGAATTCTCGTCTGTCAGACATGCAGTAACAAGAATTTGCTCTCTGTGGCCCCCGGGGGGTTAAAGGGCGTCGCTGTAAATGCCTGCCATCTTTTTTAAGTCCTAATTGATATACAGCCTGTTCCTGACTCTATCCTCATTGTGGAAGCACAAACAAGTGGGAGTGTCCCGGTCAAAACGAGGCAGCGGGACGCCCCATGTTGTTAGCGGGAACGGGGCCCAATAAACCCACACGCCAGATTCCAAACGGCGAGCCCTCGCCAAAGAGATGATCGGCGCGCGCGGGTAATACGAGCTCCTGCTGTCTTTGGCCGGCCACAATTCCAGACTTTCGATTTAATTTGAATCCTCCACCAGGTGGTGGTCGGTGGAGGTATGGCTCTGATGTCTCTTTTGTTTAGTGGGAAGCAGTGAGTTATTAACGGAGACCTAGGGAGAGTATAAATTACATCCCGGCCGTCCTTGGCGTGAGTCATCACTTTGGCCGCCAGCATCCGTGCAAGTATATGCGTCGCTGGCCGTTAAGCCGATCCACGTGCCGCGTTTGCTGTTGTTGAGATTGACAGCTCTAATGTTTGGGTTGGTGTCCGTGGATTTCTGACCACTGTGGCATCCGAGTTCAGGCGGGTCGGAGGTCACTGGGGCCGCTGGAAGGTCTTGAACTGGATGTTTGATGGTGACTCAGGCAGAAGAGTGCTGGTAAATGCACATATGTGTTTTATTAGCATGCTGACTGCACATTTTTACCTCAGCCAAGGCCATTTGTTGGTTTGTTAGTGATCCAAATTACTTACACACAGCATTGAGCAAGCAATAACTCATTTAGTTAAATTTCACAACATATTACATAATTCCCCAGAGGGGAGATCATAAAGCATAGTTGGGCCTTGGTGGGGGTATGCTTTTGCTATGAATGGTAAACTGTTCAGATCCAGAAAAGTCACCCTAGACATTCATTGGATGAATGATATTGCGCCATCTTCGATATTTAACGTTGTTATGGTGGGACTCATTGAATTTGATTGAATTTAGGAACATTTTTCATAATTTCATGGTGAGTGAGCCATCGGGGATGTTGTGCCTTGGTAGATCTATTCCCTGTTTGTTTTGTGATCAGGATGAACCATATACTAACAACCACCTCAGATTTCAGAATTTCACCCAAGCGATGCAATGTATGAATAGCATATTGTGAGAATTTGCTCCATTTTCCTTTAAATTCTCAATGAGCGAGACATTTTGGCCTTTTCACACTGCACTTAGCATAGCGCAGCATGCTATCGACGGATGGTTGTTGAGTGCTGCAACACACCCTCCAATTCTAAAATCTTAATTCGAGTGCAGCGGCGCAGTCACTTCAGAAGGCGCGGTGGGGCTGGCGGAGTGATTTCTGACTGCTAAAAGCAATTGACCAACCATTGGGAAAAGCTTCCCTACCGTATTCTTCTTTGTAACAGGGAGACCTTCAAAAACCAAGTACAGTGTGAAAAGAAAAGAGTGTGGTGGGACTCATTGACTGGTGGAATTTTGGTGGAAAACGTTTACCACAATTTTCCTTTGAATAAGGCGTGAGGGCTGTTTGGCCCTTGTGGAGCTCGGACCTCGGATCACACAATTCAATTTTAATTTATTTGAAGGGACAGTGCAAGTTGATGAACGTCATGATCAAAGCAATTTTTACCACGAAAAGCAATGTTTGAATGCCAATTTGGTGCTTGTTCTGCAATGTCACCCTTGAAATCACTGGATGAATGACAAATTATAAAATGTTGCAACATTTTTCTCAATTTCTCAGGGAATGATGCATCACAAATGTCAAGCCTTGGTGGAGGTAAGCACCGGTTTGTTTTTGTTTTGTGCTGGAAATTAACCAATAATAACACAGCTTCAGCATTGTTGTGATGGGAGTCCTTCAACTTGGTGGAATATTCCGCCATTTCCCAGTGAATGGTGCATGAGGATTGTTGAGCCTCGGTGGTGGTATGACTTTGTTCTTTATGCTTCGCTGATCCAGGGCTTTTTTTTCCACCCACTTTGCTAAACATTGACAAAAATTAACTCTTTCTTTTCCTTTCTTACTTTGTTGGCGGCATGTTTGTCCCTTTGTTAGTGTAGTGATTAGGATGATCCAAGAACTGCTTAATCCTGGAATTTCCTGTCACACAGGATTGGCTCGCTGTACGCTGCTTGAAAATGAATGAATGAAAAATTGTGAGATGTTTGCATTTTCAATTCTCAGCGATATAGCAGAACTCTTTGGGGCCTAGAGTCAGCCATATGCATGCGCGTCTATCGGGGTATATGTGACATTCCGTATGGTATCGAGGCATATCGATTTTCCACTCTAAATATATTACGTGAGGATAGCGCGGTGCTATGTCACACCATTGGTGTTTGTGTTCATTCGTTTACTAAATAGAAGAGAAATGGTCACACTTTCCTCAAGGAAAGACAAACTGCATTATCCTCTCTGGAGAGGAAAGCAAACTATCGCTGTTGTACTTTCTGGAAAAGAAGACAAACTATCGATGTCATACTTTCATAAAAAGAAAATATTTAAGATATTACATGTATTTGTTACATACAGTATTAACTTTGTATTTTATTGTGGACATTACTCTACTAAACGTGAATGTACCACGCCCTTAAACCACGGTATTGTCTGAACTGTCTTTATTTATTTTGTTAATTATTGTAAGTGTCCTATCACAATTCCATAAAAATTAGCACTGGGGTGGGGAAAGGGCTGAGGAACTTTGCGGCTCTGATTGCGATATCCAGCAGTAGGAAAGAAAATCTGTCTGGCTCTTCTAATATTTCTTGTTGATGGTTTGAGGAGCGATTTCCAACTGTTCTGATATAGCGCAGTTAAAAATGAACCCAACTTGGTGCAAAGTAATATCATTTTCAGAACTTGAGGCGGTTGCTTCCAAATTTCATATGTAGGAAAAACACCGCTTGAAAATTCATGCAAATGTATGAGGTGTGTTTACAATTTGACACTGAATCATATTAGGGATTGTCTTGCTTTGGCAGAGGTCTGCATTCCACCGAGTGCCATTCTAGTTCCCCTGTAATTTGCTCGTTTGTGGCAATTTGTACCCCGCACCGACGACAGTGTCGATCCGTGGGTGAACTCACACGGGGATTGTAAGGCTTGATAGTTTGAGTGTGAATACTAATTGCTGTGATTCCGGCCTCCTCTTGGGGACATCTCCGCTCGTGATGGATGGGCAGGAGCGTTCCTGGGAGAGTTGCTTGAAGGCGAGCTGACAGGAGATTAAGCGCCATTGCTCTCTCTCTCTCTCTCTCTCGCCGTTGCTGCTCGCGGGAGCTAATGGAAGCGCTCGCTTCCTTGCTCGCTCCAACTTCTCTTTGAGCGTTCCGGGCTCGTTGCGGTGGCGCTCCTGTCAAATCTCTCTTGGAATGCTGCGTGAAGTGGAAAGTTTAAGATTCCGTTTTGTCTGCCACGGCTTGCCCTGCAGTAATTTCCAGGCTCTCAAAACCACTTTTATAGAGTAAAAATATTTGAATTGCTTTCTTTGTGTTTCCCTGCTGCTGTTTGAGGAAAAAATTAGGTAAGTGTTGCATAGTGTAGCTGGCTAACACTAAAGCCCCACATTTACTCATAAACAAACACCGTGCTTCTGGCAATAGTGGCCGTTACACCCTTAGTCTGTTGCACTTGTGTGCATTTTGGATGGGCGAGTACCCATACCAGGTATCAGTATCGGTATCATTACCAGCCACTGATGATTAAAGCAAAGAAAATCTGACATCGAGTAAGTCTTCCTCGGCAGTAGTTGGCACTATACTTTGCCAGTTTGACACATTGGCGAATCATCTGCATCATAAAAATCTTTTGTTCACAATGTTTTGTCATTGTGTTAAATGGAATTTTATATATCAACGTACTAGAGGTACTTTCACTCACCTGTTTTCTGAAGCTGAGCCATGATCGGTTGTTACCTGAGCCCTGAGCAACTGTGATGTCATTTTTAGTCAACAGAAGTGACAAAATGGCCGCCCTCTGAGATGGCTAAAAACAGGTGGATTTTGCTGATTAACTCATATTACACAAACACAAAATGAATCAGAATGCCATGTTTTGACCTGATGGGTCTGCATAGGACATATTCTTGCAAAGAAAATTTTGGGGCCTAAAAAGAAGGCAAATTTTTGATGTTGCATTTTTCTAAAAAGAAGACACTATCAATGCTGTACCTTCCTAAAAATAAGTCAAACTATATTTGTCACTTTCCTCAAAATAAGGCAGACTGGTATACTTCACTAGACAACAACAAGACAAACTATTGCTATTGAACTTTCCTATTATGAAGACAAAGTATTGATGTTGCACTTTCCCCTAAATGAAGGTAAACTATTGATGTTTCATTTTCCTAAAAAGAAAACATTCAAGCTGCTCTATATGTTTGCATATTTCATTAAATGTAGACATTTTTCTTATCTAGAATCTTTTATTCACTGGAGAAAACGGATGGAAGTTTGTAGTTTTAAAATCTGTTCATGTTTATGAAAAGGCCTAGATAGACCAAAAAGACGCTGGCCAACAGTGACAGACGCTTACTCCCTGTTTTTTCCGGCCAGCTGTCGGCACGTCACGCTGGAAAAATACACCGCAACGACAGACGGCGACGCTGACCATTAAAGTACCTTCTGCGCATGCATAAGATGTAATACCCTTCCATACCATCGGCGGCGGTAGTCACTATTTCTCATGGTTAGAAAAATCCAACCGGAAAGCTGTTGGCCGGTGGCGGATAATAAAAACGTAAACACTGCATTCAGCTATATTCTTCACTCATGATGAACTCCCACGCGAAGTAAACCATCACGTTCTTGACACGGTATTGCGAAATACTTACATTGTCAACACTCGCTCTTGTACTTAAGAAGATTTAGGCAGCGGAGGCGTGCTCACTGTCTTTCTGCATTTGTCACTTTCTCTAGTTGCTCCGAGCGCTGATTTGCTAGCTAACAGCCAATCAGAGTGACCAAAATTCCTTTTTTTTTTTCAGTAAAAATCTTCCTATTGCTTTCTTTGTGTTTCTACGCTGGAGTTCAAGGAGCAGTGCTTGGAGTTTTGCTTGTAAAGTCGCAATTGGACGGGTATGAATAAAACATGACATTAAAGCACCGAACTTGAATGGTAGCGAGAGCGTGATCCCTCTGTGCCCCCATAGAATCAAGAGAGAAGATGAATGATGAATTAAGTTCAACCCCCGGCCGAGGCCTGGAAACTGTTGAGAGGTGACAATCCAGTCATGATGAGGAATTAATGAATGGTTGAAATTCCCAGCTGAGCGCTTTACTCAAGAATTTCTTCTTTGTGCTCAAGTTATTCCAGCGACTTCAGGCTAATATCACCCGGAGTATTTGACTATTTGTATCATAACCTAAATATCAGCTTAATGAAGGCTATTTTGTGCTCAATGCCAGATACTCACTTACTAGGAGAGGAAAGTGGAAAGTTGGAATAAATTAGCCACGATCACCCAGGTCACAGAGCAACATGAAATCGGGTGTCTATCATAACAGGACGGACAAAAAAGTCCCAAGAACCCATGACTGAAATTAAACAGGAAGTCGGTCATTTTGGTTTGAAGCATTCTGAATTTCCGATTGAGTCCCAATTGGAAGAGTGTCCCATCGACAGATAAGTGATTCTAAATTGTAAACTTGCTTTGCCTGTATCAGCTAAATTCGGTAAAACATGTCATAGTTTGATGATCGTGATCATTGCCCTCTGGGAATTTAGAAAAAGAATCAGCCCCCAACACCAGTTTCGCCAATCATTATGGAAATTGGATGGACTTATCTATCATAACACGAAGCATGAAAAGTGTCTGAAGTGTGTCTGAAGGACACATGCCCGAAAATGAGTAGTAAACTACTCATACTCACACTCAAATTGAAAAGGAAGGCGTCCATTTTGATTTGAAGCAAAATATTTTGGGTGAAATCCGTACATTTGTACCTTGTCAAACCCATTTTGGCCAAATGAGCACCAATCAAAAATTGTTATCCTTGACACATGGGCCAAGCTTTTTTTGCTGATTTGCTATGAAAAGGGAATTGCCATAATGATTAAGGTAACAGGCAGCATGTACGACACTGCATGTCATGTTGCTCGCACATTGTTCATATTTGGTCTCGCCTTGCTTCTTGGTAGTCACCATGTCGGATCAGAATGAGGTGGGGGAAAAAACACGGCTATCTGCAATTTTCTGCTTTAAATCCTTGACATTCCACTCTGTTTCAACTGGAATGGCAGAATCAGCAAAGCGAGGCAAAAGAGGAAATCAATGAAGGGGATCAAATCTCGCCCTGAGCTTTTCTGATTCGGCATTAATCTGTCTTCAACATTTCTCCTTCTATTTAGCAGACAGATTCTTGTCGAGGGATTAGACGGTTAAAATCCTGCTCGACTTGACTCCGTCCATCCCAAGCGCTTTCTCTCCCGTTTGTCTGATTGGGGCGTTCCGGCGTTGTTTGATAGGCTTGTAATGCCTCCTAAATTGATCTTAATCTTCTCCGAAGTAATGTTGGAGGACTTCTGACAGCCGACAGTGTTTTTTTATTAAACTAATTGGCTTGCAAATAGCTGGTAGGATTGCTCTGAGCCTCTTTGGCTGTTACCATAGTGACAACCTTTTCCTGCATACGGTACATCGACGACAAATCGAATGATATTTATTTTTCTTTACATGATCTTTATTCATAGGCGAGAATGCTGGAAGGGATGCACTCATCTGAAAATAAAAAAAAGTGAAATATGTGGGCCGTTAAGTCGCTCGCTCATAAGGGATTGAAGGCAGATAATTCCCAACTCTTCGAAGGCTCTATGCTTTTAGAATAAAGCAGATTTGATCAGTGTGCCGCCACCCTCCACTCCGACAAGTCACAGTTGAGCCTCCATTAGGCCTCATAAGCAGTCCTCCAATAAGATGCGGGCTGCAGGGATGTTGGGAGAACGCAAGCACAAAACAACAAAAACACACTTAGCCAATAGTGGTTTGGCAACATTAAATGCTATCAAGCCTTTTGAAATGGAAACATGAGGGATAAACCTACTCAAAGGTAAAAAATAGCCTCCAAATGTTTATTTCTAATAGTCAAGGTTAACGGGAATGAAAAGCCAACAATAAATTTATTCATCAAAATGCAATGAATTGAAACGTTTGTATCAACAAGGTTATGTTGCGTTCTTTGCATGAAATGGCCTCGCGTCATTCAAGTCTGACAAATTTGCAGCCTAAATGGCCTGCTGTAACGATTTGAAAGTACACAGCAAGCATTGAACGATTGAACAAATTATGTAGATTAGGAATGTGTCATTAAAAAGCATGTATCAACAAATTGTGTGAAAGCCTTTCATGTTGTTCATGATAATAGAACATTGTGTTTGTATCTAAGTTTTTAAATTACCAAATTGTATGTCCATCCAAAATATTTGGATAAAAAGTGCATCGGGTCTCTGAAAAATTAAGACCTGAATTTAGGCTTTTATGCAGATTGGACAAAAAGTGAACAAAATGAATCCTACAATTTTTCAGATTAAGAATTGAGCAGTGATGAAATATTTTATTATAATATTATTTTATTTGGGATTTTAAAAAACGTGAGTTACGTGAATTGCAAAAGTCACATTCACTGTAAAAACAAAACAACATAAAAATGCGGTGGCTAAAACAGTACATTAACTTTGAACAACTTTAAAATATAAATTATTGACATGTATGGTAGCAATGTTAGTTAGCGCAACAAAGCAAGCAAGCTGTTTGCTCCAAAACAATTTGCTGAGTTGTTTAAGGTGGGAACAATACAAGACACAATCAATTGTGTAAACTCTTATCTCTTTGTTGAAAATGCAGAAAAGCCCATTGATACATTCGCAAAACTTCACCCATTTAGTTAATTGCCCAATTTAAAATGTAATCAAGTTAATGTTGTCTTGAAATTTTGAATTCACACAACTTGTTTTTTTTTTGTAGCATTATTAGATGAAGAAAAAAAAATCGTATGACTGTCTGCATTTTTTTGGAATAAAAATTCTCCCCAAAACTCATCCTACTCTATTTTGGCGCTGACATTTTTTGTCAATTTTGAAACATCGTTTTCGGGAATTAAACACCAAATTTGGAGATGCATGCTTCTTACATGCTTGCAATGTATTGGACAAGTAAAATGTGACCGCACTGAAGTCTCCCACCTCTTCAAATTCAATTTCCCGCTTTCCAGTTGTTTTCCTGAGCATGAAACATTTGAAACAATTAGCGTGGTCTTATTTGTGCTGAAATGGAGGCGCTAGTACGTCAACACAGACTTATTTTTCCAGCGTGCTGTGAGATCCATTTCAGATTTCAGGAATAGTCTCCGCATCCAAATCATGACTCAAACCATCCGTCCCCGCTTTGCTTCAGGGACTGTCAATACTGCACCCTTTGATGAAAGTCTTTAACTCTTAAACCGTAGCGCTAACCTCGCGTTCCAGAAAAGTGCGCTGTGATGAAATTTCCATCCTCGCCACGCGCGCACGTGTGGCTCTTTCTCATGTTCCTCTGCCAGACTTTTACATCTTTTTCCGAGCCCACCCTCCATCTTCTCCCCCCACCAAAACGTCTCCTATCCTCAGTCTTCCTGCCGAGTCCCCGCACTTGCGATACAAAGGGGAGCTTTGTTGCATGACATGTTTCCTCTTTTTAATGAGTGGTGATGATGAGTTTTAATGAATGATGTTGGCTCATTTAATATGCCGCGATAATATCTCGAGATGACTATGCTTCAAAGTAACAGCGTGCCTATAAATGGGTGTGGGCTGTGGTTTCGGCAGCGGTAGGGAAGGTTTCGCATCGAAAACACTGGTTTGTTTTTTCCCACTGGGAGATATTGGGGCGGGGGGCTCAATTCACATGACTTGACTTGAGTCTTCAGTCGCCAATTTTATCAGCTGGGAGTAGCTAAAATGTATCAAATAGAAAGAATAGAATAGAAAGACAGGAGTTGACTTGGTATTCAAGAGACTCAACATAGGCTTGAACTACATGACTACTGACTCAAATTTTATTTATATAGCACTTTTCACATACAAGATGCAACTCAAAGTGCTGTGCAAGTCTTACTTGTTTGCATTTGATAGTGTACCATTTGTTTTGTTTTTGAAAGGAGAGTGATTTTTTTAAATTATTATTTTTTTTGGGATAGTGCGCTCAAATTTGGCACCCCAAAAACGTTGCCATGACGCAGACTGCAGAGGCCACTTCATGAAGTGTGATTATGGAAGATGATTAAATTTGAATTTCAAGGATTATGTTTTGGAAAAGAAATTGAGTAGTGTCAACATGCAAGGTTTGCAACTCAAAGATAAGAGACACAACAACTACGACTACGGTCCAAGCAATTAATGTAGTTTGGATTTAGGTTTAATTGTCCACAATTGTTTTTCTTTTGAAATTTCCAACATTTTATGAACTTTTTTTCACACACACACAAAATAAATCAGCAAAAAATCTGCCGATTTTTGCCAATGTTTCTCTGTTATAAAGTTAAATATTCAATGACAAATTATTGTAAAGCAGTCAAATGTTCTGCCTGTAATCAATATCTTTATTTTTGTAAGTTTTATGGAACTTCCCAAAAGTAATTTTAGTCATTCGACATGTTTTTGATTAATCGTCCGATTAATCGGTTATCGGACTGTTATTCTGCCAAATATTGGAATCGGCACAGGCCTAAAAAAATCCAGATCAGTTGGGTCCTACCGATGTCATCTAACTTCAACTGTCAATTTAAAACCCACAAAGACAGCTAAGCTGCATTGTCCACTGTTGCCACATGACGCCACTGCCACGTAATATGCTGCTGCCGCATAGTCTGCTACAATTTAGTCCAAGATATATGCCTCATAATCCACCGCCATCGCCGGCCATCGCATCGTCCACCACTGCATAGACACTGCCTCAAAGCCCATCACCACATAGTCGTCTGTGTGGGATGAACAGCAATTTTTATCCATTTATAAACCGCCGCCCAGGCCCACTTAAAAGGTCCTATATTTTTATTTTTGTAATATTACATGTTGCCTAATTTGTATTGTATATAAGAAGTTCTGTAACGTAAAGAGGTTTAGTCAGGAGATACTTAGGAACCAATGCACGTCCTCACCTAGTCAGAAAATGCCTTCAGTGAAACTGGCGTGGTCATGTTGTGTCTCGTCTGTTACAGGTGAGCGATAATTAAAGGGCTTCATGTACATTTAATTTTGTACTTTTTTTTGTCGTCCTTTGTTGTTTAAGCTAGTCAGAAAATGCTTTCAGTGAAACTGGCGTGGTCATGTCGTGTCATGTCTGTTGCAGTCTGTTGCAGTGCAATGTGGCCCAATTAAAGACAGCGAAATTTCACTCCCTCAAATGTCTTCATCCAATCGCTAGTGCTCTAGTGCTACAACTGCACCGTAGTACGCTGCTGCTGCATAGCGTGTCACTGTATAGTTTACTACTGCATAGTCTGCTGCCGCTGCATATGCCGCGTACACCACCCACCCATAGGCTGCTATTCCCATGCGCCGCAAAGCTTCTTAGCGGACTCAGCAGACAGACAAGCAGAAAGACAGCTGGAGTAGCGGGTTGTCGAGGAACTTTGATTCCCACTGTCCTACACTGCCTCTCCTTGGAAAATAATCACACTCTTCAAATTCAATTGCTTATGTGTGAAACGACACTGTTATTGGTGGTGTCCCTGTGTCACACCTGAGGATTTCCCACTGACAGGGTTTGAGTACTCGTCAATTTGAACAGTGATGGGGTCAGGTTTCTTTAGTTACTTTCTTCTGTAAGAATAATGGGGTGGTTGTAATTTGGGGGCTAGGAGTGAACCCACACTGTCTGGGGAGCAGGTCAGAATTTCGAGTTGAGCAAGGCAGGCTTACATAAACAGGAAGTCCTCGAATTACGACGTACGACGTTTCAACTTTACGACGCTCGTGCCTCTTCCGCCAATCTGTCCGCAGCACCATAGTGACTACGTTTACATCCAGAGTCAGACAGACTTGCTCCGGCATTTGAATAACCCACAGTGAACCGCAACGCACGGCATCGTGACTCAAAGGAGGTCATTTCCGCATGTTACTTTCAACTGTCAATAAATATTCATGTCACTCACCGCAGGAATGAAGCAGCCAGTTTCCTCCTCGCTTCAAAAGTGTGCTTTTGTTCTGCGTCTCTGAGCTTGTTTACCTCTGCTTGTGTATTTGCGGTGGTTGCGTGCCAAACACCGCACTTCCACATAGAAGCACTTCCTGTACTACAAAGACCAGCATTCCTTGGGGGTGAGCATGCGCAGAGTGTCTCGATTGTGTCCGTGCGCGCCGGCAGTATCTTTGCCTTTTTCGCCTTGCTTTCCTTCTTTTCTATCCACCTCTCAGCAGTAATGGTAATTACATCATCTTATGTTTTTATTTTAAGATATTTTTGTTGTTTTTATACTAAGTATTTTGACGTAAATTTACCTAATTCTGCTTTGCTTCTTGTATCAGGAAAGTTAGAAACAAACAAACTAACTATCAAACAAGCACACTTTGCCTTTTATTTGGAGAACTATGCCAGTCAGTTTGAACATGCGGTAAGTAATACTTTTCAAAATTTTGTTTAAAAAAAACTGCCACTATAAAAATAGTTTTATATGATCCCCTTCTACATTGGTAGTTTTCACCTATTCCCAACATGAATGCAATAAAGTTAACGCGGTGGCCTGCAATTTGGCATTGATCTTCGCATGTTGCCATCTGTGTCTGAGCCAAATGGGACTAATGCAGCCTGCAATCGATTGCCCAGTTTCAAGCCTTGCTGCATTTCAGTGCAATGTTTGCTCAATGTCAGGTGTCAAACAGCGTTCACCCACTTGCCTTTATCGCCTGTCACGGTGGCCTGCAATGTCTCTTTGGAAGGTTTGAAAATGTGAAACACAAATGGCAGGTTGGTTGGCTGGCTTTTTAAATGAGTACCTTTTGAGAGGGCAAAGCTACCAATGAGTTCCCTCGGTGCAATTAGATGCATGCGAAACAAACCCACAGCACTACAAAACTGCAGGTGTGCTTTTTGCTAGCACTGACGTGGAACAGACGAGACCAGGGTGCCTTTGGAATTCAATGCTTTTCACGAGGCCACTGCAGCATCCCAAATGTATTATTTATTTGACAGACTAGGGAGGAATCATACTTGCCATATTTACTTTTTGCTGCCTTACTGACACAAAGAAGAATTAATCCAGCATCATTATTATTTTTTTTTTCATACCAAATGCAAGAAAACGTGTTGATTAGTAATAAGGAGGTTACATCCTGCCGTATCCACAAAAAGTAAAGCCGCGTGTTGACTTTCTTCTTGGGGTTAAGCTCATTAAACCGTCTCAACTTTACGTTTGTTTGTGCCTTCGTAAATCTGCCGGCTTGGATTTACCTTAACTGCTAGTGTAGTGGGAGGGACGCATGCGCCTTACAAACTCCATTTAGTATATAGCTGCCTTAATTTTACAACATACATTTAACCTTTTGAAAAAATGTGTAAGCCACACATCTCCTAAACATGTTAAGCACCATATAAAACAAAACAAACTGCATTTAGTGAATAGGGCTAAACGATTTTGAAAAATCTTGATAGTGATTTTTTTCCCCTCGATATTGCGATTTAATATGCGATTATTTTATCAATGTGGTCTTTACTTCTTTAAATAGACAAAAGTAATAAAATAATCAACATTAAAATTAACAATATCAGATTTGTTATACATAAATGCTTTGGATTTATAGGTTACATTTGCGGTAAAATAAAGGCACTTGAACCATGAATTCATATGAAAGTGTTATTTTATTTACTTCAATTAGTTGTTAACTTACTAAAAACTGTGACTTAGCCTTTTAGCCAAAACACTAAGACAACTTGGCAAAATTCTACTGTAAACATAACTCAGTAATTCATAAGTCAAATTGCAACAATAATGGCTTTATCACTTCAACTTTTCAGTTTCATGAAACACTGATATGTAAATATGTGGACCGCACTTCTTAAGCAGTGGATTTATCGAAACACTAAAACTATATGAATTAAATGTACATATAAAAAATAAAGCCAAACCAACCAAAATCAAGCAGTTTTTTCAAAATTGTAGCCATTGCGATGAGAACATTGCATTCTACTACATTGTGATGTCCATTTGAATTTGACATAATTGTTCTGCCCTACTGAGTAAATATATTTGTGGATAAACTGAGACATCGTTGTAACATCAGTTGAAATTTTTAAGCAATGTGCCGTGACATTTTTCTAACATGTTCCTTTTCGTAAGCAGTGGAAGATTGAATCGCCGCCAAAATATTGTACTTTGAGCATCTTTTAGTCATGCCTGTAAATGAAGCCGTGCTGTCCTCGCTGCCCACCTCTGCTTCCCTACTCCCCCTCCCTCCGCCTGTGCGCCTCTTCCAGCTGAATAACTTTGTCAGGGTTTTCCACATGGGAGCGCACGCACACATCTTGCCTCAGCGAGCCGAATTTTGAAAAAACCCCGCTATTCCGCATCATGCAGGGGAGCCATTTTGTATTCCGCCGTGATTGTCAGCCGAGTGGAGAAGATGCCAAATGTCACGTTGAGGGCGACTACCCTTGCAGGTCCAACATGTGTGTTAAGGCGTTTACATGATGCTAAATTATGCAGCTACAAGTGGCCGGGAAGAATGGTCACTCTGGGAGGAGGTAGCTGATTGGAGCGTCCTGCATTCACTGCTAGCTGTTTTCAAAGCAAACTTCCCCATATTGCCAGCCACTTTAGAGCGGATTTTGACGGATCTCTCCACTCACAGAATAGTGCCGTGACTGGCTTTTGCCTTCAGCATTTTTGGTAGACAGAAGAACTCATTGTTTCATTAAAAGTAGCAACTCATCCAGGTCCTGAGGTTGCAAAGCAGACCCACGCTTTCTTGTTCTTGCTGGTGGATGTATGCGTTAAGGTATGCTGGATCTTACAAGGCGACTGTGCGGTCCGGCTGACGTCTGGCCATCTCGTTTGCGTAGCTTGGTGGGCTGGCTTTCGTCATCTCGCCAGCAAGTGTAAGCAAAACGACGGGCTGGATCTGGCCAGCGAGTGCGTGCTTGATAGGCAACCCATCACCAAACACAAATAACTATTTGTCCATCCATCCATTTTTGGTACTGCTTGTTAGGGGTGGAAGATATGGGCAAAAAAAAAAATCTCGATATTTTTTCCCAAAACTCGATAATGATAATTTGACGATATTCTACAAAAAATATTTTAAATATGCACTTGCTTCACAGACCAATTGTGGATAGACAGCGTTTGTGAACAACATCTCTTTTAAATTGCTAAATACAGCTTATGCAAAACATAATAATATTCTATGACAATATTTAACAATAAAGAACAAACAATTATGTATAGACCTACATTGATTTTTGGGAATAGTTATGTCATTTAAATGTCTGCTGTTATTCCATCATGATATGACATTTTGAGCTGCAGTAAGTACTGGTGTACCACTGCCAACTACTAGAGGAATCCAAGTGAAAAAAAGGTGTGAACTACAGCAATCAGAATGAGAAAACATGTATTTGATATGTGACGTGTGACAAAGTGTCACTCAGCGAGAGAAAAAAAAAAGAGGTCGTCATGACAACACCCATTCTCATACACTGGCCACCGTATTCAGAATAAAGTTGAAGAGCAGAACTGCAATTTACCAAAAAGTACATTTTCCCACTCATTCATCGCTGTGATATGTAGACTTGTGACTTTATTCATGTTTGGGTGGCGTCACATTAATTAGCCGCCATAGTTTGTGCAACATGCCTCGGGAATACAGGCTAGTTATGAATGCTGCGGACCAAAGCGTGTAAACTGAATGTTAACCGATCATCCAGGATGTCACCTTTGACTTGCTCGCTAAAGTACTGAGTGTGTGTGGGTGTGGGGGGTGTGTGTGTCTGTGTGTGAGTGCGTGCGTGCGTGCGTTTATATTTGTTGGTTCAATTCGGTTCAACTGTTTCCTGAGTGCGTGTGTTTAAGATTTTGTTTAGCGTGCTTGCGCAGTCGCGAAGTTTTCCTCGTAAACCATATGGCTCGCGGTGCAACAGAATTGCTCTTCACGGTTACCATTTTGGCACATCTAACAATGTTATTCCCACCGACGTCAGTCCTGTCAACCCCAAACCATTTACAGACTATGGACAACGTGGACTCGCGCCTCACTATGAATCCCCGCTCGACACTCCTCCATGCTTGAAACTCAGCTGCAGTGCGGACAGTCACGTGACCGGGTCCTGCCCACTGATTCGGTGAATGATTATCATTTCCTCCTCCTCTGCCGTCAATGCGCACTGATTTTCAGCATTTCCTCATAGTTGTTATGCTTTTAGAGGCAGTATTAATACTCGATAATGTTAAATTACACATCGTGAAAGCAAGATTGACAATGATTTCGCTGATGATATATATCGCCCATCTCTACTGCTTGTCCATATTTGGGTCATGGGTGAGCTGCAGATTTTCCCAGTTGGCTTTGGGTAAAATGAGCGGGGCGTGGTTGCTAGCCAATCACAGCACACATACCGACAAACAGCATTTTAAACTCGCATTTACACCTCTAGACAGTTTGGAGACAAACTGGTAGCCCTTTTCTTTAATCAGTAGCCAAGACTCTCTGAAGCTTCAAAAGAGTTGCTGACCCCTGTTCTAGAGCAGTCCGAGTACTCTGTAATGCCCTACCTGTGGAATTTAGAGCGACCACCTGTGTAAAAAAAAATTAATCTTGATTTAAGACCGATTTCTACATGCTCGGGTTAGGTTAAACTACACGCTGTATGCTACTAGTATCTCACTCTGCCTCATCTCTTGATGTCTGGATTGTGGCCTGTTTTACTGCCACTTCTCTCCCAAGGTTTCTATCTGTTTTCCCCACTGTTTCCCCAGTCTCTCTTTTATTAACTAGGGCTGTCACTAACACATTTTTTTAGAATGGATTCTCTCATTGATTTTTCCATTCTTCACGTATATTATTGCCCTGCTCCCAGTTTTGAGGCAGAATATTTTTTCAAGCAATTTTTGTGGTTGACATAACAGATTTAGTAGATTTTTATTTAGTTTTTTTTTTTTATGCGAGAGCTCCAATAACATAAGAATAATAACACGATTAAACGTAATTAGATGTAAATTTCCGAAGTGTGTATCAAACTGGTAGCAATTCACGCTAATCAGCAGCCAAGAAGTAGCGCCCAGCCTTAAAAAGGTTGATGACTCCTGATTTAGAGTCTTCAATAAACGTTTTTGGATTATAGTTGGAAGCCGGAAAAATCCCACCCAAGCACAGGGAGAACATAAGTCCACAAATGAGTCGTACCGTAAACCTCTCAACGGGGAGGCAGACTTGCTAACCACTAGCACACCCTACTGCGCAAATAGCTCTTTGTATACCTAACCAGCAATGAAACAGTCAATTTTCCTTAAGGGTTTCAGTGTCCCCAATAAATAAAAAAAAGAAAAGGCTTGCATGTAAAAAGAAAACGTCAGGAGATGAAGATCCTTATGTGAACCCTACGGGGATTGGACATGCTGTTCCGAAAATGGCCGATGTCCAAGCATGATTCTACTTGGCGGCATCTCCACTTGGACACGTCGGGGACGCTGGTACCAATAAGAGCTCATTAATTCTTTTTCAGCTGTATTTTATCCCCCTTTTGCAAAACCCAGTCAATGCTATCTTTGTACATTCTCTTTTGTTAAAATAATTTTTTGCATAATTGTGACTGAATGACACTCAAAATTGAGAATTAATTTAATTAACAGCGATGTCGTTTGCTGGAATTAATTCTTTAATAATGAATCCTTTTTTTTTTTTCATAAATGAGTTTAATAAGACATTCAAAGGCACAGTAAGCCTTTTTACACATGAGGGTCCAAAGTGGAGCTGTGTCAACCACTACAGAGCCAATGACGATGACAAACGAGCCCTTCTGTCCATCCATCCAGCTTGCTGTGATTGGTCGCTAGCCAGTTGGCACAGCTGAAGATTCACATACTGTACGTAACACTTAGGGGGCAGGAAGTGATCAAAACTTTTATGTATGAACCGCTACACTACCAGGGGTGATGACAAAAAGTCTATTAAACAGTTTGTGTTGAGTAAAATGCACATAACACCCTGGATTGGTCGTCAGGGCACATACAGCTTCGACTGACAACCGTTCACAATTGTATTCAGACAAATAGTCACAGTGTGATAAAAAGAGCAGCACAAAATGCAGCTATGTCAGCCACTATATTACCAACGGCGACAAAAAAAAAACCAATCCATTCCTTCACTCTGGATGGGTCGCCAGTCGTGGGCAAGTCGAGACAGACGATCATTCTCACTTCTGAATGGGAATCAGCAACAATTTCAGTCACATTCACACCAGCGGTACAATCTTTCCTGTTATAGTAGCACGGAATACAACTCTGAACCACTACTCTAGCAAGGCCAACGACAAGCACTCCTGTAGACGACAGGCAAACCACACCCTCGGTTAGTCGCCAGTTAATGTCATGGGGACAGAAAACAATTCACATTCACATCTACAGTACATTTACTAAGCGGGCGCTGGACCCATTTTAGCGGGAAGGAAGCGGGAAGGATGTGAAGCATGTACTCCTGTGGGCGAAAGCCAAACTGATTGGCCACCAATCAATCACAGGGCACTTATATTAAAGACACATGACCATTCAAAGTCGCATTGCCATGCACGACCGCTGAATGAAAGTCAGCTGAGCGAACCACACTGGCAGTGACCCACATTTTTGCTAAAGATCAGCAAAGAAATCCACTTGTGTTCTGTTCAATCTTGTTATCTGGAGGCAGAGTTTAAAGGGTTAATTCTATCGATTGGATGGCCGGATTTGCCACCGTAATCCCGCTTGAAGTTCCACTGCCCTCACTCTCTGATGTTGTGTTGGCTGGGAGGGGGCTGAGGCGGTCAGTGGGGGGTGTAAGCCTCCATAAACGGTGTCTCTAATCAAATCTAACCAAGACTATTTTATTCAACCTGTGTATTGTGTAGGTAGTGTGTGTGTATATATATATATATATGTATGTATATATATATATATATATATATATATATATATATATATGTAAATATATGTGTATATATGTGTATATATATATATACACATATATGTATATATATATGTATATATATGTGTATATATATATATATATATATATATATATATGTATATATGTATATATATATGTATATATGTGTGTATATATATATATATATATATATATATATATATATATATATATATACATGTATATATACATGTGTATGTTGCTGAACTGAATCTTTGTTTCGTAAATATTACTAATTATTTTAGATATATTATTATTATTATTATTAATATTATTATTATTATTATTCGTAGTAGTAGTAGTAGTAGTAGTAGTAGTAGTAGTATGAAAACCTCAGGTGCTCCAAAAAAGAGGGCAGATTTGGAATCAGCGCAAAACCTCGTTATCAAAAATATTTATCTATTGATTTTAAAATAGATTAGTTTTCATTGTAGTCATTACACCTCTACACAACCTCTAGTTTTAAAACTGGTGACAGTTTTAAGGCTAGCTATGTTTACTTGTTTCAAGAAAGAAATCTTGCCAAGTCATCCTTGCCTTTCCTATTGACTGCCACTTTTTTCCTTTTGTAAATCTAACTTTTTGAAACTTTTACTGTTTACTTTAACGTTTACTGTTGGGGCGCGTTTTTGTTTTAACTATGGGGGGTGGTGGTTAGGCCTCTGAGGCACAACCGTGAAGCATGTCGCAGGCGTGAGCCGCTCCGGCCCCGCCTCCCGATCCTGACCCACTTTACTCCTCGCTGCTCATCGCTGCCTGTTTAATTGTTGCGCGACACGATGAAGCCATCTGCTCCGACTGAGGCCCGGTCGTCATGGAGATGCCAGGAGGCTTTTCGGATTTGCTTTAGAGTGACCGACACAGGAATGGAGGTCAGGGGATGGGTGGGGTGGTACTGGGCACTCACGGGTTGGTGCCAGGACAACACGGGTTTGCACCTGGAAAGGTGAATTATGCACAATGGCTAGCATGAGAAGCTAACGTAGCGGTCTAAAGATGTACTCCAATGACAAAAAACAATTTAATCAAATGCACTGCCGTGCACATTCAAACCCCAAATAATTTGCACACTTTGAAAAGCCATATTCAAATACCATATTAGCTGTGCGTCTTTGGTGTTTTGTTCAACTGTAGTGTTTTATACAATACAATACAGTACAATAGAAGTTTATTTTATTTTTTTTAAATGTATATATATATATATATATATATATATATATATATATATATATATATATATATATATATATATATTAAGATAAGTGTGTCCTTATAATCCATCTCTGGCTTTTTTTATTTAGTTTTTTTTTTTAAATTAATGGCTCTAACAGACACTTTGGCATTGACCGTAGCAGAGTGCTGAAGCAGAGACTTTGCAGGAAACTCTTAATGTTTACTCATCTCACTAAAGGTCACTATTGGTAGCTGTCATTTTCTGAGGCGCCATTCATATGTCAATAGCTCATTAGAAATCCGCCGGCGTTTGTTTCAGCCGTGTCACAAAGATGCCACTGTTTGCACCATGCAACTCAGGAGAGGCCACTGAATGTGTATGAAAGGAGCTTCGTTTCATTTACTTTTTGGATTAATACTAAAAACCAAAACAAGATAGGAGAAACCACCTCCATACATGCCAATTTTAGTTCAAGTTGGGACCTGTAAAAATTGCATTGTAATTACACAATATTTTCAAGCATTGCAAATTCTGTTTTAGCATAAAATGCATGATTTGCAGGATTCAGACAGCCTGTGATAAAGAGAAGAGAAAGTAAACATATAAAAATATATATATTAGACAAAAATCTAAACAACAAAACAAAAGCAAAACAAAAAATATAATAGATTGGGGGAAAAATAGACAAACATTAGAAGAAAAAAACATTGAGTCAAAACCTAAATATAAAATGAATAGTACAAAACAATAAGATGAAAAATACAAAATTATGAGATAAATGATATTGCACAATGTCTAATATTTATTATATTTTATATTTAAGAGATGTTGGAAGAGAAACAAATACTCTGGAAAAAACTACAAATAAAAGAAATTAATGCAAAATATAGGAAAAATGAAATGAATGAATGTGAAGATGAAAAATCAACGAATGAAAAACTTATTTCATATTCATGAGTGTTATGAATTAATAAAAATATCAAGCAAAATATAAAATACTGTACTTTAAATTATTAGAAAACCTCAAAACATTGTCTCATATATTTTTATTGTAAAAATGAAAAAATGGAAGACTATTGAGAGAAACTGAACATTTTCCTAAATACAAACTGAAAATTACAAAAATATTAGACAAAAAGACAAAAAAGTATCATAAAATAAATTACGTGCATTTAAACTGTTATTAGAATATATTATAACAAAATATTAGAAAAACTAAACATCACTTTACAGTATTTTTTTTTTTTTTAAATACACATCTGTCTGTCTGTCGGTCTATTCATCCATGAAGGTCACAAAAGCCGTCTGTCTGTCCTTCTGTGGCAGCTTACCCCACGCGCTAGCTTTATGTAGTAATTAAATCGTGCGATATTCTAAAAGTTTGAGGTGGCCGGCCGCGCTAAGCCCCTCAAGCTGGCCTCCATCTCCATTTTTTTTTGTCCTTCCCTGTCTTAATGTGTGTGGACCACAGAGCATCAAATGATATGACATGAAAAAGCAGAAAAGGATTTGGAGTGTCATGGCGGACGGTCGGTGACTGCGGTTGCCAAAGTGCTGATTGAAGTTTGAACGGCAGCCATGTTCATTAGCACTCCTTGTGCTTTTGATATGTTTAAACAAAGAACGTCTGCCTCATCTCTCCTATACTGGACAGCCGCTCTTGTGCAAACAAGGCCCCTCGGATTAGGTTGTGGCCTTAGTCCTGTTTTGCATCATTACGTTTTTTGGCTTGTCTCCTTTACTACCTCCTATTCTGTGTTTGATTATTGCCTTACTAGTAAACCTCAATCCACCTGAATTGAATTTGTTGATAAATATAAAGGGAACCACTCACAAATAAGAACAAATATTTCGGAAAAAACACAAACTATAAAGATGTTGGACAAAATTCACATCAAAAATATTTTAAGGGAAAATTAATATGCAAAAATATGTAACACTGTGTGACTGGAATATAAAATAATATAGGCTACCATTATTCTAAAAAATGACTACAATTTGGGGCAAAATAAAATATTACAAAATCACAAATAGTAGAAAGCTAAAATATGAACAAAATACAAACAAATAAAGATAACGCAAATACATGTATATATCAGAGATAAAAATACAATACCAAATGTTAGGGAAAAAAATCCTTGCACTGTAATTTATGTCTGACATTTACTGCATGTCTTCTTCAGTGCCTTCCTCTTCTTTGTTTTTTACTTCAGTTTATGTCTTACATTCTACTACCCTCTGAGAGGTTGTGTATGGTAGAAACGATAAATCCAATTTGAAAACGGCAATACTAACCATGTGATATCTTTTTTCTACTTTATCAGTAAAGCCCGTGGCTGGCTCACGGCAAAGAACTGGAATGGGGTGGCTGGATCCTAAGCTTCCACTCGGCTCTGTGATGAATGCTAACAGCACCCTGTCATACACATCCGCAGCTAATAGTGGCTTCGGTATTCATCAGCCAGCTCATCTCCCCTTAGACTCCGTGCAGAGAATATACGCATTCCTGCTGTGTTCTCTGTGAAGACCGCCAGCGCAAAACCAGTCCATCTGCAATCACAACAAGCATACAATATCAAAAGAGAAACACAGCAATCGCAGCGGGAGGGAGTCGGGAGGGCGTAGGCTGCTTAAAACACATCTTCGAGTGGTGTTATTTTCCAACTAGATGCCGCTTGTGCCAATGAAGTCGACAGGTGGACTGGCTGTTTGAGAGTTTGTTTCAAGAAAATACTCTTTGTTGTCTGTGTGGTATTGGAATACAATGCCACCACAGTGGCCCCCCGCTATTCATGGGGGATATGGCCGGCCGGCGAATAGCTGAAATCTGCATAGAATTGACACCCAATATAAATGTTTAGAAAACATGTTTTTTTTTTAATTTTCACATTTTTTATAACGGGTGGCACGGTGGGCGACTGGTTAACACATCCGCCTCACAGTGCAGAGGCCGTGGGTTCGATCCCGGCTCCGGCCTCCCTGTGTGGAGTTTGCATGTTCTCCCCGTGCCTCCGTGGGTTTTCTCCGGGTACTCCGGTTTCCTCCCACATTCCAAAAACATGCATGGTAAGTTGATTGGACTCTCTAAATTGCCCCTAGGTGTGGTTGTGAGTGCGGATGTTTGTCTATGTGTGCCCTGCGATTGGCTGGCAACCAATTCAGGGTGTCCCCCACCTACTGCCCGAAGACAGCTGGGATAGGCTCCAGCACGCCCCGCGACCCTTGTGAGGAGAAGCGGTATCGATAATGGATGGATGGATTTTTTTTAACCTGAGAAAATTCTTGGAAAATACTCCAATTAAAGTGGAAGTTAAGCCCAAAAATTTCTTTGAAGAATGTTCTATGCAGACCCACTAGTCGAAACATGGCATTCTTTTTTATATTGCATTTGTGGAATATGAGTTCAGCAGTAAAATCCATCTCCATTTTGTCACTTCTGTTGACTGAAAATGACATCAGAGTTACTCGGCGCTCAGGTAACAACCAATCATGGCTCAGCGTCAGAAAACAGGTGAGCCCTTAGCACTGAGCATGTCATTTTCAGTCAACAGAAGTGACAAAATGGCCGCCCCGTAAGAAGGCTAAAAACGGCTGGATTTTGCTTCTTAACTTATATTCATCCATCCATTATCCTAACCACTTATCCTCACAAGGGTTGCGGGCGTGCTGGAGCCTGTCCCAACCGTCATCGGGCAGTCGGCGGGGTACACCCTGAACAGTTTGCCATCGCAGAGCACACAGAGACAAACAAACATACACTCTCACAATCACACCAAGAGCAATTTAGAGTAATCAATTAACCTACCATCCACGGTTTTGGAATATGGTAGGAAACCAGAGTTCTCTGAGAAAACCCACACAGGCATGGGGAGAACGTGCAAACTCCACACAGCAAGGCCGGGGCCGCAATCGAACCCAGGACGTGAGGCAGACGTGCTAACCAGTCGACCAACGTGCCGCCATTATAGTAATATATTTATTAAGATTTATGAATTAAGGGTTAGGTTCAGCAACAGGCAGAATTTTTTTTCTGAAACTTCATAGCTGTAAACACATGGTGAAATCCGTTTTACTCAAGGTCAAAGTTAAAAACAAAAGGGAATATCTAAAAAACTTGAAACATTAAAAGTAACGATATTTTTAAATCAGCATCAAACATACATTTAGGGACAGAAAGCAAATGTTTCACCTGCAATTTGGTGTACCTACTAGGCGTTGTCAATTTAAGGGAGCACTGTAACAAAGTGTGACTTCAAACCTGCATGACGACGAATAGAAAGCCTTTTGAAAGACTTCCTACGAGATACATGTGAAGGCTTTAGTCCCACAGGAGGTGTCTTGTTGATATTGTGCATTAAAAGCATTTCAGGATCTGGCCGACATGAACGATCTCTTTGTACTGTCATACGCCGACTCATTTGTTTGTGTTTTACAGATGCGAGAGTTATGAATAACAAAAGCGGATTATAGGAATTGCTGTAATTTCACCATAATCCCGCCTAATTGTCAGTTACTTTGCCTTGCTCTTCCCGGCGGTCTGAAATTGGTTCCCACAGCTCCGCGGCCTTCACAACAGTGTTTATTGTTAATTGAATTTTAGTCTCTGACAAGGAAACAAAACCGCCTAATGAGTTAGCGCAAAAATGCTAACATGCTAACACACGTGGAGATGACATCATGTAGAAGTACATCCAGGAGGGATTATTGAAATGCTCTTGTTTTAATAATGCGAGTCAGTAATGTCAGATTATTCCCCCGCCGCGACTTCGACCTGAGATTTATGATTCATATTTACGGGGGGTTGTCAGGAGCTGGCGGCCTTCGATGAATCAACAAGGCTTCAGTCATGGAGAGCTGCTTGATGTGTCATAAATCAGTATCCAAAGCAGGAGGAGTGAGGGGGGGTGGTGAGGGGAGGTGGGGCGGGGCGATCCACCTAGTGGCGTAAGGAAAAACCAATTAGGAGTGAGTAACCTTCTCACATGCAGCACATGCTGCCATCCGGGGGATTACCGATGTGCCCTCTAGGGGTGTGCTGGATTAGAATTGTAATGTTGGATGTACTTTAAAGATTTACATTGTTTCTATCCGCCCAGGGTGTCAAATCAATGTAACAATATGCGAGAGTGTTGCTTAAGAAATTTTATTTGCAATTTTATTTAAAATTGCATATAAAAATGGTACCTTCAAAAATGTTTAAAAACAAACAGCTTTAAAAGATTAAACAGTACAACTGAACTGTCCTTATTTCAATAATTCTTCCATGTACCACAAGAAGGAGTCCCTGTACCTCCACACCTTTTCTTGGGATAAAGGTGTGCCAGCTCTGTCTGGGTGTTCAAGGTGGTGTGGGGCATAAAAAAAATTGGGAAAAGGCTGCTCCAAGTTGTAAATTCCTTGGAGAAAATATAGAAAATATAAGTGACTAACCTTCCCTTACACACCACACTGTGATCCAGGGGATTAACAAGGTGCCCGCAGGGGGTGCGCTGCATCAAAACTGCAAAGTTGTCTGTAAATTACACAAATTGTAATTTAGTGTAAAAAGCTGCCTTGAACACTTCCTGTATGTTTCTTTTTCTTGGCAGGGCGGGGGTGCACCAACTCTAAGGTGCATGGGATCAAGTTTTGGAAAGGCTGTTCAATGACTTTAAAAAAGTGAATCTTTTTGCCAAATTGCCTGTCTTTTGATTATTTTTTTTTAGGGTTGTGTTGGACAAAGGGTTGCACCAACTTTTTCAGGATATTGAAGAGGGTGCACAGTGTAAAACATTTGTGAAAGGCTGTTCGATGCTGTGAAATCAATGTAGGAATGTTCGAAATTGAGTTCTTTCATTTTATTTATTTTCGCTTTGTTCCCTTGTAGTGCTGTGAAAATGGGTGCGCCATCTCTCTTGGGATGTTGAAGGAGTTGTGGGGTGTCTTGGAACGAGTGTTCTACGACGGGGTTTGTTTCAATGTATTCATTCATCAGTTGGGTTGTGTTGCCATAGGACGGGGTGTGCCAACCCTGTCAAGAGGTTGGAGTGGGTGCGTGAAGCAATTAACCTTTGTGAAATCACCGTTCTATGATGTATAATCGATGTAAAATTCTGCTAATTTGTGTTTGTTTCAACCTTTTCATGGGTTGAGTTGTTTTGTGTGCTACGATGTTTAATTTATGGTTTGTTTCAATGTATTTTTCATGGGTCAGGTGGTAGTGCTTGAAAAACGAGTGCATCATTTCTGTCGGGATGTTAAAGTGGGTGTGTCCCTTAAAACTTTTGGGAAAGACTATGCTACGATGTTTAATTCATGTAAAATTGATTTTTTTGGGTGGGTTGTGTTGTAGGACTGGGAATAGGGGTGCACACATTCTTTCAGTGTATTGGCGGGTTTGTGCAATTTAAAATATTGTGGAAAGGCTATTGTATAATAAAATCAACATCGAAAAGTGCAAAATGGGGTTTGTTTCTATTCAGTTTTGGTCAATTGGATTGTGTTACCATGCAAAAGGAATGCACCAACTCCGTCCAGGTGTTGTGCCTGGTGTAAAACATTTGAAAAAATATTGATGTATAATTGATACAGAAAGTGTTGAGTAAAGGTAATGTCAGCATTTTTTGACATGTGTTTGATATCCTGCAAATTATGTTCCTATTGAAATTCTTTTTTTCTTTCATATTGGTTTGGACTGACTTTTGCACCTCCCGTGAAATTGGCGAAAGTGCCGTCATCTGTGTGTATGCCAACATGCCAATCAAGTGAGGGGTGAAGGTAGTGAACATTAACCTCTTTAAAAAGCATCAATCTGACTTTTATAGCTACACAATTGGAAGCTGATGTATCACAGAGTAGGAAGGGTGTGTGTGTGTGTGTGTGCAGTCGCTGAGTCTAATAAACCATGTCAGCTCCCCTTTTCCAGGGATAAAAAAATACTAAATCTCTCCCAATTTAACAAACGGATAAAGAAAAATGTTCCTGTCTCTGCTTTATTTGTGTCAGGGAAGTCAGTTGTTTTTTTCACAGTAAGCTGCCGTCGAGATAAGTCACTCACCCTCCCGTTTACGTTGGCCATGATGCCGCAGAGCCAGAAGCCTGCTCGTGTGCACAATGAGGTCAGCACGTGACCCAGCGCATAACCCCCCCACCACCACCACGCGCACCCCCCCCCACCCCTCAACCACCTCCAGCGCTGGGTACAAACTCATCCCTGTGCCCCCAGCATTAAGGACCATCTGACTGAATCTTTAACATGATGCTGCCCCTGACACATTGCATGGGAAGCAGCCCATTCCGGTGTGGGTGTGCATGGGTGTCTGTGCGCGAGCGCGTGTGTCTAAAAATAGCTCCACATCCCAACACAACTTAGTGATGTGTGTAAGTCGACCTGAAAGGAAGCCATGCACACACTATGTTGCCATGCGTGCCTCCCTCCCGTGTAAAAGGCACCAAATGGGAGCAAGAGAAAGCAGTCTTTACTGAGCATTTTAACCGATGCACCCCTTTCTAGATCCCGACAGTGTTCGTACACCCTGTTCCAACGGCAAAATAATCTAGTCACTAGGGGTGTAACGGTTCACAAAAGTCACGGTTCGGTACGTTCCTCGGTATGGGGTTCACGGTTCAGTACGGGTTCGGTACAGCAATAAGTCTCAAATGCATTTTTTTTAGTTTTAACAGAGAGCAAGTTACAATTCAATTTTTTACAAACCAAAAAACATTCCCTGTTATAAAAGCACAAAATAGAATAAAAACTTTCGCAATAGGGTTGTTCATTAATAATATTAATAATAATAATACTACTAATAATAATAATAATAGGCGGCACGGTGGTCGACTGGTTAGCACGTCCGCCTCGCAGTTCAGAGGTCGTGGGTTCGATCCCGGCTCCTCGACTAATGCATATGGCCGCATAGATGTATATGCCAATTGCTTCAGTAATTACGAATATCATTGGCTCTGTCTGCTTTCCAGGCTGCTTAAAAGTAGCGGGGATATGTTGTTGGTGTTGAGCGGGTTTCTTTAATAAAAATGTCATAAAAATATGCGTAATGTGTCAATAAATACATAACGCTTTAGCCAATCAGGTGCTCAAAGAAATTCATTTGCGGAAAAAGCATAATAATAACAGCAACTCGAATCTTGATTAGAACAAGTCCAAGAAGTACAATTATAAAATAAAACTACAATAAAATGTTTAAAGAATAAATACAACAATCATTAGATGGAGACTTCTTATACGTGGGTGGGAAAAAGGCTATTAAATGTCCAGTCTAGTCGTTTTTTACGCTTGTGTTGATGTGAACATTATCCCATAAAAGTCCCCCGTCCGCCTCCTTCACTGGACGTTCCAACAGCGCAGCTGTCTAACATCCGTTAGTATTACATTAACTCCTGCTGCCTGGAAGCAGATGCCAACACAGGAAAACAAAGCTGGTGGGCCGGCGCGGGGAGTGGGTTGAGGGGGGTGATTATTGTGTTGGTGGTGATAGGAAGTGGGAGGAGGAACATTGCAAATCAACAGGGTCAGCGACACTGTCTCCAGGTGTGTTGAAGCACACTTAACCTTTTGTCGCCTTTCATATCATGCAACACAAAGAAAGTTTAGATGCAGACAATAAAAGGAAGGCATGGTCGCACACCACGAAGGGAAACCAAAAATGACAACTTCATCGAGAAGTAAGAAAGAGTCCCCATTGTTAGCCCATTTTGAAGTAAGTACTTTTGCAAACCATCAAATCTATGACTAGAAATCCAACTTATCCCACCTGAGTAAACCGATCTTGCCGATGGTCAGTGGTGACAGCTTCATAAATAGTGTGACATTGTAGTAGTTCTCTTTGGTTGTCTCTGTTCACAATATCACAAAGATTAGTCTCTGTCACTGGAAATGACCCAAATTATGCTAAAACGGCCATTTCAAAGGGAAATGTCTTTCCTGTCATGGGTTCTTGAGACTTTTTTGTGGGTGTACGTATACTCATGATAGAAATGTCTACCAAAATTCTTGTTCCTAGATGAGACAGGTGTTGAGGGATGAATAGAAATTAAAATATATTCTTCATGTACTGTTCTAGTAGAAATCACATCACTTCAAAACAAAATGTCTGACTTATGTCTTTTTGGGCATGTGTTATAAGACGTTTTTGGTGGGTCTGCTCATGGTAGACATGCGCACCAAATGAAATCATATTTTTGGAGACTGTATTTATAAAAACAAAATCAACTTTTTAGGTACCAAAACAGAATGACAAACTTAGTGGTTCTTGGGACTTTTTTTGTGAGTATAATCATGATGGACATGCCCACCAAATTGTTTTAAACAAGACAGGCTGAATTTATGGATAGAAAATTCCAATTTTTAAGTATTATGTCACTGGAAACATAATGTGCCTTTTATGTAGTTCTCGAGACGTTTTTGTGGGTCTACTCATGATGGCTATGCCAACCAAATTTCATGTTTCTAACAAAGACACGCTTTGGGGGCTGAATTTTGGGATAGCAAATTTTACTTTTTAAGTACTACACCACTGCAAACCAAAATAGCAGACAAAGATGTGTACAAAATGTTGTGTTCCGAATCAAAACAGTTTTGGGTGGCTGTATTTATAACTAAATACCACTTTTTAGGTATGTGCCCTGCGACTGGCTGGCGACCAGTTCGGGGTGTAGTCTGCCTTCGCCCATTGACGGCTGGGATAGGCTCCAGCAACTCCCCGCGACCCTGTACAGGATAAGCGGTTTGGAAGATGATGATGATGACTTTTTAGGTACCACGTCACTTCAAACCAAAATGGCAGATTTCTTATATGTTTTCCAGCACAAGATACTGAAACCTTTTTTGTGGGCCTATTTATGATAGACAATCTTCCAAAATATTGTGTTCCAGGGCTGAATCCTAATACTCCAGTAGACTCTACCGAGTCAGGATTTGGGGGTTATGCACACAACTCCTACAAAATATGTTGTTATATTTTTATCAGAATAAACAAGCATGTTTTGGTGTCTTGGAAAGTCCACTACTCTGTCCATTTGTGTGGAATTTAAACACGTACGTACCAGAACACTGGTTGGTATCGAATACAATAACTGACAAAGACTTGGCACCCTCTTGATGGAACGGTCACTTATGTTGGTACACTAAACAAAAAAACACTGCTCTGAACCAAATTGTATTTCTTTGAAAAGTCATTGAGGTGTGTGGCGTCAGAACAAGTTTCGGGTTGCTCCAACCAAAACTCAGACGTGAGAGCACCCAGGTAGGCAACAACATGAGCTGTGTGGGCTGAAGGAGTGGCTGACAGCTGGCTGATAGAGTGGTTAAATCAAACTCTTATTTCTCTCCATTTGGGTTAGAAAAAAAAAAAACAACCAAAAAAAAAAACTGAAACGGCCTCACCGCTCCCGTCAATTATGCGACCGGCATGCATGGCTTGTGAGGGATTGTCTGTGGGTCAGCGTGAAACGTCAATATCGTTTACTGCTGTTGCCTCTCGGCTGCTTATTGACGTTCATTTTGCAGTCATGTCCAGCGGGTATTAAAGCCTTTATGGTGCGTCTATTAGCAATGAAGCATTTCACAGCGGATTGCCGCGGTGTTTAACGGGGTCTCCACGGATCATTAAAAAGTGTTACGTTTGATTTTCCAAACTTAATGCTTTAATAATCCTTAAAACTGTCACTTAATCCTTAAACTGACATCACAGCAGTGATAGTTTTTAATGGGGAAGTACCTAAACGTTCAAGGCCACGCTCTTGCGTATCCACTCTCCACTACTTGATGTCAGAGTGAAATGAAGCAGTGGAGGACATCCAAACAATGACTCATAAGAATCTCCACCTCTTCCTGTCCTTGTAAAAGGAACAGCAAAACTGTCGCAGGTCCTCGCGTTGTCACAAAATACACAAAGTGCAATTCAAAACTATCGTCTGCGTCGGAATATTGCTGAAGGTCATATCCTTTAGTCTTGCTGCTGAAATGCAAGCCATCTGTCTCTGTGTGAGCTCCGATACTTGACTTTCCCTTTCGCTTCCGCCAAGCCGGAAATCAGAGAAATCTTAATGTTTCGTCCATTTTTTTCTTCCTTTGCGATCATGCGAAGAGGCGCAGCATCTCGTAGCTAGTTATTGACCGATATCAGATTCTGACAGTATGATATCTTATTGTTTTTAAATATTTAATAACTTTTTTTCCCATATATGCACATTGAAGCTATAGTAGTTAACGTAACAAAAATAAAATAAAATATGTAAATATATAATATAAAAGTAGTCCAACAGTAAATGTACTTATTTCTCAGAAAGTGAGTAGCTATTTCGCCACTTTGTAATGTCAAAGTGGAAACAAATTGATTTTAGCCATGTTAGTTAGCTAGCTACCAGTGCATGCCTCGGTAGTCCGGTTGATAGTATTTATTTCATCAATTGTAGACGCAAGCATTCATTTCAACTGTTATAGTAATGGTTGTTCTAGCAATATGTTAGCATTATAGTAATATATTAGCATTACCTCGAATTTGTCAAAGGTTGATGGATGGCATGCTTGTACATGTGATATCCGTCTCTACAAGGATACGCTTTGTGAGGGGGGTGAAAGGGTGTGTGGGTGAGAAAGAGCGAGTAGAGGAGTTCTCATCACAACAGCTGCACTGGAATTGTTGTCATTTAGCACAAGGTTCAGTTTTGCGTCAAGCTCTCTGTTGACTTAGTAAATTCCCATCAGGTAGGAAGTGACCTTTGTCCAGTAATGCACACTTGGTTATTTCTGAACTTGAACATTACGATATCTGTAAAATAAATTTTGTGTTTGAGGTTCTGTGTCAGCTTCCAGGTCAGGCTATAATCTTTGCTAGTTAGGGTTAGGGTGTTACTCCTTTTTATTTTTTATTGAGTATATGAGGTTGAAATTGACCCTACAATCTGATTCAAACCAGAATGACAGACTTCCTCTGTGTCCTCCAATTTTGGTTCTCGAGACTTTTTGTGAGTTTCCTCATTATAGAAATGCCTATCAAATTTAATTGGCTTCAGGAGCTTTTTTTTTTTACTCTAAGGTCTGTTACAGAGCTGATATTGGTGTTTTTTACCCCTGCAAATTTGGTGAGTTGTTGCGTTGAGGAGAGCCGTAAGAATGTTGATTTATTTGGCTGATGAATGACAAGTACGGAGAAACAAAGCAATTTCAAGAGGGCCTTCTCACAGTATCCTCAGGCCGTGATTGTTTTTAAATTTGAAGGTGCTTAGAAATATCACTCAACATTATGAAAACAGGTAAATGGTTACAAACACAACACACGCTTGTAACAATAAATATGCAAATCATGTTCAAATTCAAGCTAAGACGAGATAAAAGTAGCTTTCACCAATTAAAACTCAAAGGCTTTTTTTTTTTAATGGAATTTGGGGCTTTTTAGAGAAATAACAATATTCTTTGGAAAATCCCTACCCATCATGAAAAGTCACGCTAACGCTCACGCTAATACATCACTGCCAAATGCGATTAGGATCAGGTCGGCAAACAATAATTTTTTAAAATTCAACCCTAAGGGAATGTATTATGACCATTTTTGGATTTATATTTGAAACACCCTGATTGGGAAAGTCCCATCTCGTTATAAAAACAGGCTGTTGTGATCAAACAAATTAAAAGGAAAAAGCCACCAAGTGGTCGTACTTAGAGAGCTAAGCATTTTAACACTAGGGGTATTAGGGTGTGGATGTGCGGAGAACCCATGCTCAAAATAGCCCATTGGTGTGAATGTGAGTGTAAATTGTTGTTTGTCTAGATGTGCCATGTGATTGGTCGGCGACACGTCTAGAGTGTGCCAGGCCTCTTGCTCAACATCAGCTGGGACAGGATGCAGCTCACCCGCGACCCTAATGAGGGTCATTAAGCACTATTGAAAATAGATGGATAGGTGGCATTCATCCAAATTCTTTCAAGAAAGTTACCTGCACTAAAAAGGTTTTCTGACCAACATTAAGATAAATACATTTTAAAAAAAAGCAGATGTAAAAACTACCTAATGATTGAATTAAAATGTTTTTCACATAAAAGTCAAATGATATTAGCTCTGTTGTAAAACAAACAGCTGTAAAACGTTAAATACAAATATATTGAACTTTAAGTTAAATACAATTGAAGTGTGCTTCATTACATTAAATGCGAATGTAATGACTTTACGCACAATACAACTGAACTTCTCTTCAGCTGTACAGTATTTAACTTTGGTTCAATACATTTTCATGCCCTGTTTCATAACTGGTTGTTTTAGGCTGTGATTATTTCATGTACCACTTTAGGGAGCCCAGGTACGATTCACCAATTTAGTCTTGACCCTGCGGGAGAAGCCAAAGTATTGTGGAAGCAAATTTGGTCCAAAAGTAACTTATAGTTGTAGAAATTATAATTTGTAAATTATCTTCTCCACAGTTACTTTTTCACATCTGCAAATTTCTTTTGCACAACTACAAGTCATCGTTTGTACTACAACAAGCTACTTTTGCTGCTACTACAACATTCTTTTTCTACAACTGCAAGCTACGTTTGCACCGGATTTACCTCTATAGAAACGCGCACAAGCACAGGGAGGACATACAAACTTGACACAGGACAGCTTGAGGCCAGATTCGTACCCCAAAACTCATAACAGTGAAGCAGGTGTGCTACTGCTAACCACTCCTCACCGTGGTGCCCCAAACAAATATTCCAAGGGTAAAATCAAGAGTAGAATCTTGGGTAGCTTTGTGTGCATCGATAGCTCCATCTTGGCCTCTGACGTGATTCCATCACGGTATCCATCAGTGAACGTCAGGCAGAGGCTTTCCTCTTCCTCCTGACAAAGAGTGCGACCATTGTACGACATCATCTATCATCCCGCCGCCTTTGTTCAGCATCCTGTCTGATGCAGGGGCTCGCAGCCAGCGCCGGCTTGGCATTCTGCATGACAGGCGGCCGCAGATGCAAAATGACAGTGACACAAAAAGGGGTGGGGGGTGCTCGCCACGCACAACCTGACAGCGCTGTTTTCCATAGAGGCCGGGGGGGCTTGATGGGACTTGAGGGGCCCGCCATCAGATTACACCGGCGCTCTTGACACCTCGACGGTCGCGGGTTTGATGTCGGAGATGTACTTTGAAACGTACACGGAAGCCCTCGCCGTGTTCTCTGTGATTGAAAGCGCTTTCAAAGCTTCAATTTGTTGGGTACAAGCCGCCACCTCATGCTTCTTAGCGCCATATATCGAGGGGAGAATATTAACGACTTTTTTATGAGAGCCGTATTCCACCCAGTGGTACAGTGCAACGGAGTGGCTAGTCGAGATAAAGGTTATAATTAGGGATGTCCGCGACTAGTCGTTTAACCGTTTAACCGTCTACGATTTATTAAACGTTTAGTATTTTACTAGTCGGTTAAACGCTGCATTATCACGCACCTTGTTCCTCACGTTGCTCTGTAAACAAGAGAGAGAATTGCTCCCCTCACCCCCGCCCACACGCACACATAGTAGGGGGCAGGGACACTAAGGCTAGGTTCACACCGCGGGTCTTAATGCTCAATTCGGATTTTTTTTAAAAAAATCGATTTTTTGTGTAAGCGTTCATATTTCATTATAAATGCGACCTCGGTCTTTGCTGTATGAACACATGCGAAAGTGGCCCGCACGCGCAGAAGAAGAGACAGTCGACGTCACTAGATCCCGTCGTTGTGTTTGCGGAAGTAAATGTGGTCTAGCGTTGTCGGGGCATTTATACAGTCAAGCGATTAGGTAGCAGGTAGAAATAAATACAGTATTTGGGGGAAATTATGAGGCGGGGCTTTAATATCTAATTTCATGGAGACATCACTAATGATTACATCACGTCTTAACCGTGCATAAAAAATGAATCTGTCTGAGCCGTGGCTAAATTAGCACGATCGCCATAAATGTCCACTTTATGCTTCATGTTTCAAGGTGGATTAAATGAACGTAAAATATAAAGTCAATAGTGTTACTCAAAACAACTTTGTAGATTCGATCCCCTGCTACCAGCAGTTTCCCTCTGCCTGCGCGGAGCGCATTTTGGGATCCGGATGACGTCAATGTCGGATATATGCGACCTGGCCAATCCAGATCAGATTTTTTTTGCCCATATGCGACCTGTATCTGATTTTTTTTTAAAGTCTGAACGGCTCAACGGCTGCGCTCCTAGAGTGTGATGGGTACGTTGGCACAAGAAAATAAAGTCGTCGCCTGTGTGCATGATAATGCACCTAACATATGGCGAATGAGACCCTGCTGGACTGGGAGTCGGTACCATTACTCATTACATTATTCATAATAAATGCCATGCATTGCATTTCCAAATGTATCAGAAATGCATTTCTCTTTCAATTGTTCACCTTTAGTAATAGAATTTAAATTAACAAACTGTCCTGAATGTTTGGGCTGAAATAGCCCCTACTGTAAATACACAAAACATTTGCATTTTAAACTTTGAATTCAATATGTATTGAATATGTATTAAATTTCAAGTTTACTTGCTTATAGACTAGTCGACTGGTCGCAAATAAAATTTGAGACTAGTCGGCGAGCAAATTAGTCGAAATTCCCATCCCTAGTTATAATATTTTTTTTATTTTTCATCATAGTTAGTTTTTATTTTGTTTTGACTTTTGTTGTTTAATTTCAGATTGTTTTAATTAGGTGTACAGCATGTTTACATTTATGGGGGTTTTATTTTCTCAAAAATGCTTCATTTTAGTTTATCAATTTTATTTAGTATTAGTTTTTTTTAATTAATTAATAATTTTTTTAATATACGGAATGTCGCTAAAATGTCGCTAAAATGTTGTTGTTCTTTTTCAATTTTAGTTATAGCCACCTCTACTGTAGCATATTGTGACCATATTTATTTGCCTGTGCCCTGACTGTACTTTAGTTAAATACGTTTATTTGTAATTTTTGGGTAGATGTAAATGTAAATTTACATAGCCAATTGGTGTATTTCAATGACTGCGCTAACATTAGCACATGTCCAATATGTAAAGTATAAGATTTTTATCAGCATTTTGAAGAGGCTTGATTCCCATGTATGTATATCTGATCCATGTTTTCCCCCTCTTTACCCTTCCATGAGGCATATACAGTACAATTTTGTGGCACTTATCAGAAAAAAAAAAGGAATTGTGTCACTTAAACCAGGTAGTGTAAATCAAGCCTTTCTAAAATTGGACAGGAAATGTAAGGTAACATCGACCCTTTTCAGAAACTCAACCATTATCTGTGGTATAATTGTGGATTCTTCTAACTATTGCCTCCAGTGCAGTGATTGTATTCGTGTTTCATGTTAGCTTGGATCCATTTCCCTGTTGTCTTTTGTCCTTTTGTTGAAAAGGCTACACAGTATGCAAATGTGTTGTTAGGAAACTCTGCAGGTTAGCCTTGGCTCATTTGCAAAATTGTCATTCTGGCTCCCTTCTGTCAGTGTGTCAAGGCTTTGTTTGGGATTTGCATGAAACTTAGCTTGTTCCCTTATCACTCATATTTCTTGTATAACCACACATTCAACATTAATTCCTCATTGTTATCTATGTATATATGTATATATATATATATATATATATATATATATATATATATATATATATATATATATATATATATATATATATATATATATATATATATATATATATATATATATATATATATATATATATATATATATATATGTATGTGTGTGTGTGTGTGTGTGTGTACACGGTGACATCTGGCTCAGGAGAAACTGGCTCATTATTGACCGAGTGCTCAACTTTCTCCTTTGAGGTGAAAGTTTAGTCTTGTTTTTTTTTTATTTTCATTTTTTTTGGGGGGGTCTTATTATTTTTAGCCATCACTGGCGAGACGTTCAGGTTACCCGATGCTTGGAGAGTAGAAGCATCCCTCTGCCTTTTTCCCTCCATTCTTTGCAGCACACAGCTGAAATTCCATCCATGTAATGCATGATAGTTATACTATATAATGCAGCAGTGCATTATGTAAGTGAAGTGAGTCAAGCGAGCAGAACTAAAATGGTAGTCTGGGGAGAGATGACTCCTGCCAAGGCCAAGCAATAATGCCAGTTGCATGCTGTTAATAATGCTATATGTATTAGTTATGGCTGTCAATTATATAGATTGAAGTTGATTTGGATATGAGTCAATCTACTACAATACCATATTGTAGTAATGTATAATAGCGAGTTATGGATTACAGAGCATATTTGATGATTTCCACGGGGGATTTTAATAAAATACAATACAATACACATTTATTTGTATAGTGCATTTCATAACAAAGACTATATAATAATAATGAATATAATGATTTTGTTCAATCCGTTGATTATTAAAGCACTGCAGCATAGATGCTATTAGCAGTAGCATAGAGCTAGCGGACTCTAAAGCTAAGCTATGTGGTTATTACACAATGTGCAGTTCTTGTTTGATGTTTAGTTTGTCAGTAAACCTCAAATGGGAGTGGAAAAAAACAGCTTGAAGCTTCTTTTTTGAAGACTGCCAAACTGCTGTTTTATGTGAAAGGAGCTGAGTCACTGCCATCATACAGCTGAATCTGAAAAATCTGAATTGAACAACTCGGAGGACGAGTCACGTGTTTCTCAAAGCACAGTTGTCAGGGGTTGGTTCCTGCTTTCAAAATTAGCTGGAGGCACCTGCCTCCAGCTAATTTGGTGCCCGCCTCCACAGAGCGATTGATATTGCTCAACACAGTGTGATTGATTTCTGCGGCAGCAACGGATTTTAAGTGCAGTTGCAGCGTTCGCCACTATGAAGGCGCTAGATAATTTCTGGCCAACCCGCGTCTCGCGAGCCGCTCGCACGCGGCTCTTAAAGCCCTTTTCGCTCTGAAATTGCAGCGCCCTTTTGTCAAGCCCATCCAATGTGTACGTGGTGAGGGGCAGCACCACATAATGGAGCGTTGCTGGGCGGCGCTGCTCGTACTTGGACGTCTGCCACGACGTCAAATCTGTTGTGATGTCAGAAAGCGTTAAATAAAAGAGGGGCTGGAAAGCGATTCACTGCTATTTTGCGGCTTGAGGACAATGGAGGAAGCCTTGATAAATAAAGTGCATTTGCTGTATTAACACTGAAACATACATCTTGTCTCATCTTGATTTGTCTTTTTAAATTGAGAAAAGACTGGGATTTGCTTTGTAACAATGAAAGATACATTTTGTAAACCGGTGGGAAAAGCCGCACTTTTGACTTCCCGGTCGGCCGCTATGTTGAAAGCACTTCCAAATATGGGCACACTGTTGCACGTATGATGAAGGGATTGTCCGAACGCAGCGATGGAAGAGAAGCGAGGTACCAGCTACGTGCATCTCACGCATACACTTTGATGCAAATGAGATCGAAGGAAAAAAACGTTGAGTAGTGTTGCCTACGAATTTCACTTTCAAAACGGGAGTGGAAAAATCGGAGCATAACAAAAGTATAGAGTTTAACACAGGATGTTTTACCAGTTTTTGTTGATTGTTTTATTTTTGTTGTTTGTTGATTTATTAGCAACCCCACAAAAAAACAAACAACAAAAAAAAAGTTTATGTGTGCCCATAAGTGTAATGTGGCTCTTAAAATGTGTATCTCTAATTTTAATAAATGCATGTTTTAATGTGATAATAGTAACTCGTATTGGAACTTTTAACTTAAAGTGTGTTAGTTGAATTTACAGAATACATGCACGTCATGGCGAATGGTCTGGATGGTACCACCTTTGCCTCAATCTGAGCCAGGAAAAACCTGTGAAATTGTGCTGTGAAATTTTACAAAAATAAAATATGCGCCTTTTTCTCTAAAAGCCAGGAAACACTGGTCTAATAGGAGCTAACACAAGCTCCTGCTTCCAGTGACAGCTTTATTTGTGCAACTGTACTCTGGGGGTCGGCGGGGGTGCAAAACCTGTTTGGAGATCACAGAGGCCGTTTAAGATTACACGTCTGCATCACATAGGTGAAAATAATTGGCTGCGTCACCACCCGTTGTTCCACCAAGCCAGGGGGACCCCCCCATCCCCCTGTGATCACCCCCCCCCACCACTCACCCCTTGCTGAGTGGGTGTAAAAAGAGGTAGCAGCCCCAATTTGGTGCAGTTAGTGGAGGGAGGCCAGCCACTAATTGATCACACAAGTGGTGGTAGAGCACAGGGAGGGAGGGGGTGAAATAGAGGAGAAGCAGTGGCACTGTAACAATATACTGCAGCAGCGGACTTTGGGGAAATTATATGAGGGCTGCATGGTTGGGGGTGGGGGGTGGGGTGCTGTGGGAAAGAGGGGGCTGTGCAATGCAACAAATATTGTGGTACAAAACAAGGATGGGGGGGTGCCATGATGGGTAAAGACTAGTGCAAGGGCATTTCCATTGTAATTAAGAGCTCATTTATGTGGAGGACTGATACAGTGGTGCCACGTAATATTGTCTGGCTGGTGAAAAGATTAAATAAGTATGTCATTAATGTACTTCAATAGCTTTTTCATGAGTCTGTATTTTCTTGAGTAATTGTTTTTATTATGATTCTCTGCTTTTACCCACCCATAATTGAAAGCGGTTATCAGTACGTTCTGCAGCCTAACGTGTCAAAATAGGCTCATTACATTTTTTCATCCTCCATTATTGACAACGTCGTAAAAAGACGTAAAATGAGAACGCTAACAAAACGCGGTTGAGATCTTTATTGATTGAGATCTCTTGGTCTAAAAAAAAGTACAACAGTGACATGGAGGAACGTGAATCAAGAGCGCAATAGCGATGATGGCAAGATATTCCCAAATGATGGATGTAATTAAAAGAATTGTTGAAATTATTGGCTACAACAATGATTCGTGGTTAATGCATTGTCTTGTGCGCGCCTGAAAAACAGCAGCTTCTGGCCTTTGAAAAACTGTTGTCTTATCTGAAAAACACATCCTGTACATTGATGTATTATTTTCAGTTATCATTTCTCGTAAATTTGGCATTTTTGTTGTTGTTGCACAGACAAATGCTCTTAACATAATGCAACATTTAACATGATTTTTCTTTCTCCTCTGTATGAGTTTAGTTTAATTTAATGAAAGAGGGAAACAATTTGAAATTCTCAAAACCTGTCTTGTCTATAATTTACAGTAAAAATACATTTTTACTTTTTGCGTTTAAGTCAGATTCTGACCTTTTTTATGTTTACATCATAAGTAAAGGAGTTGAATCGGTAGTTATATTTTCACCAACCTTTTTTTTTCACTTTTACTTCAGTATACTTAAGCACCTTTGCCACATCTGGAAACAGAAGAAGGTTAGTGCACCTTTTTGTTCCGAGATGAACTCGCGAACATAGCTAATCAGTAGTTGGTGATGAATGCTTGGAAATATGTAAAAAGAAGGGGAAAAAGGCTCTTTGGATCCGCTTCATGGACATGTGACGCTCCGGAATTAAAAGTCGATTCCAGAAGTGGCATCTTGCCAGAGGGTGTAAAAATGAGTGCAAATAGACTTTGTGTTAATGTGCTGCAACAAAAGGCGGCATGCGCCGTAGTCCTAATTGGAACCTCTCTTCTCGGTTGGTGTCGCGTTTTTGGGGGCGGGGTACAACCCTAAAATCAAGGAAGCCAATTAACAATCCAATTTATTTTAATTTGGAGTGCATGGAATGTTAGGAACCAATCAAGACTGTAAACTGTTGCGCATGTTGATGCTTTTTGAAAGCAAGGTCGCATCAAGCATAAAACCTCACAACAGTTGTTGGCTTTTCCTTTTGTCTTTGACAATGAATCCGCCTGCTTTTGATCAGGTCAGACTTTCTTGTGCAAAGAAACCACTGCTTACCTCCCCTAATGTTGTGGGTGTCAACACAGACACACAATGAGGAACAGTTGGAACAGCGGTGCATGCGTACTGGAAAAATGGGAAAATATGGTGGCATGAGTAGGAGTTTTAGAATTGGAGCAGTCTGTGTTACATGGTGTTGGCTTTACATTGCGGTTGTTTGCAATTCTCCATTGTTATTGTGTTATTGTGGTGAGTGTTTGCATCCCGCAGAACACCGAGCCTAACTCTGCTGCCTCAGCAGTTGCTATCAGGCCAGCAGTCAGATTAGCTGTTAGCAATTAGAGCGACAGAGAAGCATTATGTGACAAAAAAAAAAAAAAAAAAAAAGCCTTGCCGACAAATCGTGCGAGGTTTCCTCAGTGCCATGACTGTACAGCAGTGATGTAAATTATCTGCTGAAAGTGAGATTTGAGCAAACCCTTGAGTCCCCCAACGTAGGGGTTGTATGTCAAGCTTTTGGGTCCATGGAAATGTTCCGAACAGGTTTTATGACGCCGATACCGATCATGCATGAGTGAGATAGGCTGATACCGATTCAGATCACATGGAATACCTGCATATTTTGCCATGCCCCCCCGCGAGGTACCTTTTCATGGCATATATTACAAGACGAAAACTACACACAGCAGTTAGCAGCACAGACATGTTTGTCTGTTTGTTATTGCCGTGCGCCTCAGGGGGCACCAGGGGAAGGGAAGGGGGCGGGGGTGCAACACTGCACGCAAGCTGGTCTCATGGCTGTAGGCTGCGAAGCATGAGCTGCGGGTGATCAGATTTTTTGATTGCCAATAAAAGGCTTTGATCGAAGGCTTTGAATACGGTTTGCCACATATCGCAGTCGTTGCAGAGTTGATCTGTGACAGTCGAACAAGTCTGAGCTCGCTGTGACCGACCCGCCAAACTGACTTGGCTGGACCTATTACTCATAATAACGATGATGTCTGCTGTTGTTCTTTGTGCGCCATCTTTCCATACATAGACAAATGTTAACTGTGAGCTCACGAGAAAAATGCACCCCCCCTGACCATTTGGTGGGCAAACACACCACCATTTTGCATTAAATACGGTGGTATGAGATGTTTTGCAATACTAAGTACAGATTCTTGTGAGGTGCGTAATCTCTCTTTTTAAAGCAGGCTTGTTATGCTATTCTTTCACAAGTTAAACCATTTCTCAGGTGGCAAACATTTTTGAACTAGCAAGCGTCGTCTACTTGCGGAAGCAGACCCAACACAAATTGACAAACCAAAACTTGTTTTACTGACACCTCAAATGATAACGCCCTTTCGTAATGTGAAACGGATTATTAATGTCATCTTTCTTGTTTTTACTGTTTTAAACTGTGAAAAACGGTGGCGTATTCCTCCAGGAGATGCTGCTCCGCTACTTTGTGCGCAATGTTGGGTTTAAAGCTGCGGTTCTGAGTGAGGCAACAATCAAGCTCGGTCGAACCCACATATGGTTGCCGCGGCGCGTGTGGCTCTCTCATGACGGCCTTGTCGCGGCTAAAGCCAAACGTGTGCAAATTATATGCCGTTCGGGCCAAAAAGTCTAAACTGTGGCGTGGGCGGTGGGTGGTGGCCACACCCGTGCTAACGCCTGCATGTATGTCTGTCAGATGGATCAGCTGCGGGCTGCTAAACCGGTCTGCAGACAAGAGTCAGAAATTCAGGGGGAAAAAGCCGTTAAAAGCCACTCGCAGGAGATTTTGATTGGTGAGTTTGGCAAAGATGGAGTGTTTGTTTAGCGCTCACGTCCATTAGGGACTTGTTTGCACTCTGAAGTGTAAAGTGTATCTCATTCAGACTCGGGCAAGTGATTAGCCAGGGCGAGTTTGCACAAGGAATTGTGCATTCACGGCGGGTTTGACTGTATTTTATTATGCATCTACTTTAAAACAGAAAACAGGTTCTCCAGGGACCCCTTACAGCGAAGAAAAAAATTCAAACTCAAAATACTAATGCCCTTTACACACAACCATTGTGTGTAACCCTTAAATGTCATAGGAATTAAAAAGTTATGAGAAAATTATTTAAAAAAAATAATAATAATCATATTACAAGAATACATTTGTATGTTTTAGAGCAGGGGTGCCCACACTTTTTCCGCCTGAGAGCTACTTATACATGACCGAGTCAAACATATCTACCACCTATTAAAAATGTAAAACACATTATTTATAAATATATTGAGAATTATTTTTACATGTACCGTATATGCCGGTGTACTTTGCATGACTGCATCAACCTATATAGCACAATCCAAGAAAAAAAAATGTTTTGTAATTACCAGAGCTGGGCAGTCCGTCCCTTGGCCGGACCGGTCGGAACCTCCGGCCCGGCCGGATGCCCATTTTTGGGGCGGGGATGGGGGCTGGCAAATTAAAAAAAATGTCTGGACTAAGCATGGCTAGAAGTGGATTTTAGTACGGCCTACTAATCGGCCCTCATGCGTGTGACGTGGTCCCGAGGCGGCCAAATTTCTTCATCTCAGCCTACTCGGTGAAAGGCTTCTTTTCAGGCTTCTTTCTACTCCAGCGTCGGCTGGCATGAATTTACATGAGGATCATTCTTGAGTGGGTCCTGTAAAGCAGTGATTGTCAACGAGTGTGCCGGGGCACATTAGTGTACCGTGAGAGCTCTCAAGGCAGGACATGATCAAATTTCACTTAATTTGCTGAAAAATTATTTATTTATAACAAATAATGTATCTTTGTTCCTCTATCTATAACAGTGACTTAAAGTTACAGACAGAACAAATAAATGATCTTCTATTAGGTCATAAAATATATATTATTGACATATCACTTTTTGTAACATTTATGGGGTGATGTGCCGTGAGATTTTTTTGGTTCCCTTGTACCCAAAAAGCTTGAGAAGCCCTGCTTTAAAGGCTTATGCGACCTAAATAAAAGACAAAGCCATGTGAGGCTTTCAGCAACACACCTGCTTTCATGTCCCCGCCCAGCTCCGCCTCCACTCCGCTCCCCTCGCATCTCAGATGTGGCGAGCAGATGTGCCGCGAAAAGGAAGTGCTGCCGTGTAATGTGTGTGTAAAACAAATGAGAGGGGCCCCACATGTATTGTAATCTACACACACGTACGCGCGCGCATAGACACACATTTGATACAGACATGCTTTACTGTAATTGTGTCCGAGAAAGTTCAGGAAAAGGCATGTACATTTTTTTTTTCATGTACATTTCTTTTTCATTTTTTACTCCCCAGAGCCATAAAACAATAAGTCACTGGCACGCCAGCATCAACTGAGGTCAACAAAGAGAATGCACACACAAACACACACACACACACACACACACAGCCTGGAGATAATATCATAAAGCAGTCATTCTCACACTGGGATCCCCAGATGTCCGCAAGCCAAAGCTTGGAGTCCAAAATGATTTTGTTGTCTCATTTTACAAAAAAAAAAAAACTGTGGCAGGGCACCACTGCGCTAATAAGACAAACATAATGACCCCCCAAACAAGCATAATACTGTAAAGCAATAATTACTTTTCTCTAGTTTAGTTACGTATGTACCAACTAAAAGCCTGGTATGATTGCGATGGATAGAGCAACACAATCTGATATCCCTGCATGAGAGGAATATTATTATCATCACCATTATTATCAGACCAAGAATGCCATGCGCCAAATGTTTGATAGGCCTACTTATTTTCACCATGAGAATAAGTGTTTCGGATAATGAATGGATATGTAGATGACTTGTCAACTTTGTGGCATTGGCAAGGCCAGCTTGTTAGGCAACTAGCTAACAATGACAATATAAATCTTCTGACGTATACATTTTAATGATGAATTGGTATTTGTGTACTGCCATGTGCTAAATGTTTCATGTATTTTTTTTTCACAGTTACATTTAGATGCAGTGTGTTTTGTCATTGTTGTGGTGTTAGCTATACAGCTAGTTAGCGAAGTAAATATCAAAGACAACCCTAAATTGATTTTATTTCCCATTTAATTGGTCAAGAAAATGTTGCTGATTGTCCATCTCTAGCTCACAAATGGCTAAAAAGAGCAGCATTGAGATGTACTCCTATATAACAACAATAAAAATAACTTTATTTAAATAGCACCTGGAAACAAATAGGCTATTTACAAAGTGCATTGACAGAATGGGAAAGTACATTGTACAGAAAACAAATGACACACAATCCTAAGCATAAGAACCCAAACAAACAAAAAATAAATATCAAGTCATAGGAGGAACCAGCTGAAGGACGATGGCATCACAAAAGGGCCTTCATATGCCTTTTGTTCATACATGTTTTGATTATTTTGTTTCAGCATTTTCTCAGGGTCATCTTAGCTCGTACCTGGCACGGACAACCTCCACATTGTTACATTTTGTCCAGAAAAGAACCTCAGCTCAAACGAAATCAGAATAAACAGCCTGGAGTAAAGATAACATGGCAGTGGGGAAGTGGTGGTGGGGCTTATATAGGTCTCCCCCCCCCAACTCCTGAAGGCAGCCACAGCCAGCTTTGGAGGAATGAGCTCCATGGGATGGGAACCACTGTTTACTGTGATATGCTGTAAAACAGTATGTAGGAAAAGCCGTCAATTTTTAAAAGGGCTTGTCCTTATTTGTGTTAGCTGGAACCTATTCTTTTCGAGGTTACCATATTTTCCGGACTATACGTCGCTCCGGAGTACAAGTCGCACCAGCCATAAAATGCATATATATCATATATGCATATAAAAACATATATAAGTCACACTGGAGTATAAGTCACATTTTGGGAGGCAATGTATTTGATAAAATCCAACACCAAAAACAGACAGTCATTTAAAATTTAAATCACAAACAATTTAAAATAAAAACAGAATAGAGGCAACAACAGGCTGAATGGTATGCTTATGTTGTCTCCGTCGCGTAATGCAAATAAATATAAATCAAATTAATAAAATTGTGCGCTTAGTAGACATCATTTCCATCGAGTTACGATGGTAAAATTTAGCTAACATCCACACATGTAGCATTACAAGAAAGTCACAGTAAGATAACTTTAAACTCACCAAAATGGCCATAGGTCAATTAAATAAGTCTTTTATTTATCGCTGACCATGTAGAATGTTTCCAAGTCTCCAAAAGCATTTTTGTATTCGGTAGTAATTATCTCTGTTCGTCTCCTCCGTTCTCCACTACGTGTGTGTGTGTGGTTGGCTGATGATGCAATACCACAGCCAAGCACGGTGCATTTTAAGTAACAGCACACTATTTTGTATAGATGGATTGATAGACAGTCAAATTGTCTTTTTATCATACTATTTTAATTACTTATTTAACAAAATATTAGATTTTAACCGTTTAAATTATTCATGCATTTAATAGCTTCCAGGATTTATCTTTATGTTTCTGTTACTTTATACGGGTTAAAATAACATGTGAACTGATATACAGGTATTAATGTGTTAATAATTTTACACATAAGTCGCTCCAGAGTATAAGTCGCACCCCCGGCCAAACTATGAAAAAACGTGACTTATAGTCCGGAAAATACGGTACACCTTGGACTGGTTGCCACTTCCTTTTCTGTCAGGTGTCTTTAAAGGATGGAGAGTATATTTTTTCTTAAATTTTATACAACTTAACCTTTTATACTGTAAAGCTGCTGATAACGTGAAAGTGAAGTTTTTACCACGCCACGCTCACACAGAGCTCTACACTGACTTTTTGCACTGGTGCACCAAACTTGTTTGTTTGTTTTGTGCACCAGCACAAAAGTTAGGTGCACCCAAATTTTGCATTGTGACTGCATCACATTCAACAGCCCAGTTTTATAGGCTCACTGTTTTTTTTTTAAAACAAACTTGCAAAGAGACCAATTTTTTTTGTAAGAGTTCAAAATGTGTGCATTTAATAAATAAAATCAAATTTTCAAACGTGGATGGACTTACATGGATTTCATAAGCAAGACACTATTGTACAAGTGTAAATGTATATATAACTGGGTCGAAAATGGTTCTTTGAGTGTAAAAGGTTGCTGGCTCCTGATCAAAGCGTACCTTATGTTGTGACCAGTGTTGTAGTTGGGCATTTAAATCAAACAACTTCTGCACATTCATTATTCACATTTGCATATAAATACTGTACCTCGCATACATGTATAGATATACATTGGAATATTATTTCAAAGTAAAGCAATGCATATTCTTGCAGAGTGGCGTTTGGCTGTCCTTTTAATTAGCTTAATGAATGCAGTCAGCTGTGTATTGCCAGCACACGCCATAAATAAGGAATATATTTTTTTCATATTCTCGTCTTCCTCCAGCAGATTTTCTGCTGCTTTGCTTCCATAATGCACTTCCACCGACGCTCTGATGAAAATTTCATGCACTGCACGCTCGCTTCAGCCTATCCACCCGGCCCCCACTCTTGCATTGCCAGATGTTTCATCCTGCCTCTTGATGATCTATTGTGTCGGCCGTCTGCTTCTCGCTGCGTGTCGGCAGGGGGCGACACCCCGAAAATATTTTTTTCAAGAATGCTCCACTTGGCTGACCTTTGAAGTCTCTATTTTGGAAAAATGTCAGCGCTTCTCTCATACGCACTTAGCTCCACTGTATGTGATTTTTAATTAAGGCAGATTAAAGATGGCATTGACTTAATTACTTTTTTTTTTTCCGAGTACATGCTCTGTGAACGGCCTTTCCTTGCTTTCTTCCGCATTTTCTCTGTCTTGAACGCAGTTATTAGTTGTATTTCTTTTTTGGGTATGAAAATATGCAAACCAAAATAGATGCAGTTTCTGCCAATGGTGGAATGATGACATTTTTAGTTTGTGAGTTATTATTATTATTTTTTATTTATTTAGCGGTCTGATTAAAGTGGCCATTGTTGTAATACACACCATGCCCATATTCATTGTCAGGTGCAATTTCCACTTTAACCCATTAAAGCCTGAAGCCCCTCGTGAGACAGCTCTCTAAAACCTCCGGTCGTCTTTGGAGTCACATGACATTTTCGCGGAAATTCAACACCTACAAAATAATTCATATCTCAGCCCCTGTAGCAGATAGAAACATAATTCCTAAATAATTTGAGATCTTGTATGGACGGCTTTCACACAGGCCCGAGTTTATTAATCTTTACTGTTTGAATAGAAGATGCAAGTGAAGCAAATTTTTTAATTAAAAATAAATCGAGTGGTTTTTACCATTTCTGTATTCTCTTACAAAGACGTTGAAATCGTCATTGTCTACGAACATATATCTTAACCATACATCACGTTTGGCTGGTTTCACGGCTTTAAAGTCCGCAAGCGCTTCATCTATATCACTGCCGTGACTTATATCAGAGCTCCCGTGATCGACTGTGCCGCCATTACTTCTCGAATAAATTCCGGATATCCTCCGACGACTCACGACACCGTCACATGTATATTCTGATGCATTTCATTGGCTAGGAGACCAATAATTGGATTAAAAAAAAGAAAATGAAGTATACGCTCTCCCGGCTTTAAAGGGAGAAACACGCAACGGCGCTCCCGGCTTTGGTGGTAGGAACGCGGTTATGCGGTCCCGCCTTTTATGGGTTGAACTAATGAATACATCCCTCCTTTTTTTTAACCATGATTACCTCAATTCATAATCCTGTTGATGTGAAATAACTTGGCCAATTTGAACTCTTGGCACATTTGTTGCAGCTATTATGGTTTCTGTACACTCTAAAAACAGTTAAGACTTAACTGCTGAGCCCGTTTTGAACAATGTGTCTAATCTAAACAGCAGCACCTACCAAGACAAGTAAACAAACCACAATGTATTATAGTTGAGTCTTATTGTGTGTCGTAAACAAGTTCACCGTCAGCACAGATTAGCATTCCAGTAGACTCTAGCATTAGTTTATCATCTCAACTAATGAGCTCATTTTGAAATGTGTTGCTGACCAAAAGAGCAGCACCTTTAGAGTCACCAAAACAGTCTCTCAGTTGAGGTAAAGTATGGAGACTGCCTGTTTTTCTTTTCGCTTGACAGGTGTTTTTATTTACCAGTGACATTGTTTAATATTTTGGAGTTGAAAAATAAAGCCTTCCCTCTGATAGGCAAGACTGCATCTCTTTCCATTACATTTAGGGGCATTTACTTTTTCATCTACAGAGACGTGACAGAAACCAGAAATACTTGAAATATATTTGCATCTTCTCGGATATCTGCTGTTTTAAAATAGATACAAGCGTATGGTAAGCAAGCAAGTGAAGTGTTGGCCACATTAAACACCTCAACATTTTCCAAAACAATGTGGGTGTCTGCGTATTTGGTGGCGGCGCTGAATATGTAAAAAGTAAGCAAAAAATAAATAAAAATGAGAGTGAACAGTGTTTAATAAAATTAGTCTCGGGGGATCCAGAGTGCTCTTTGGTGCTCTCTACCCACTTGATTGTCATGTTTTGGTGTGTGTTGCCCCCCAAAAAATAGAATAGTGGAATCCACTGAACTCTGCAGTATTATCTATCTGCATTACTAGGAACTGATGTAGAGCCTATTAGCTAATTGGTGTAGAGCCTATTAGCTAATTGTTTGTAAAAATGCCCTGTAGTCTAATATATTTTTGTCCATTGTAGCATTTTAGTTGAGCATATAAAATGGTCTGGAACATTGTGATAAATGAGGGATTACAGTACTACTAAACTCTACTGCAGCTTCTGGTCTTACTGTACTTTTGTGCTCTACTGGAGCCGGTTAGCTCAAATACTACAGAACTCTACTATAGCGTAACCATGATGGCGTATTGCATACAGTCAATGTAATGCAGCCAGGCTTCAGAAGCCACTTTTGCTGAAGACCCACCATTTTATTGACTGAATGCTTTCTGACCGGCTGGATTTTGAGCGGAGCATGTTGTTCGTATTCATTGAAACAGAGTGGAACCTTTTTTTCATTCTCTCCGCTTAGATCTCAGCAGCTGCTTCAGTGAAGCACAGTTTGGATTAATGAGGTGTTGCATGGTCGCTCCAAGGTCTATTTTTTTTTTGTGCATCTTCACAGACGAACTGCTATGACTGCTCAAGGAAAAGAAATGATCATTGAGTTAGTAAGTAAGATCGCGAACCAGTTTATTTCTTCACTAGTGAGATAGTTTGCTAGATGGTAGGTAGGTTCTTGATTGAGACCCCACAAAGTGTTTTAGTTAGCTAAGTAGATTAATGCTCACCTGAATAGTTAACTTGTTTGGTAGGTTTTTTTTAGCTAGTTTGTTTGGTAGGTTATCTCTCGTGACTGATTAAGTGAGTGAGTAGGTCACGTACTGTAAATGTTTGATTGATCCTGCAGTTTGGAGTGAGTTTGGTTTGATAGTTAGGCTACAATGATATTTGATTGATCCCATAGGTAGGTAGATGATCTGTTTGTAACTTGGAAGTTAGATACTCATTAGTTATGATAGTCACAGTTCTTTAGATACCTACAGTATATATTGTAGTATGATATTGCAGTTAGTTAGTTTGCACGTAAATGATCTTATCTTATGGTAAATGGACAGTATAATAAGTGATGGGCTTTCATTTTTTTAGAGCTAGCAAAGAGCTCGATGGCGACAAATCTTATTTGAAAATGCCAGCATGGCTAAAATAAAAATGTCAACTTGGTGCGTGTCAAATCGTCATAATGTGGAATGAAAGCCAAAAGCTGTCGTCTCGATATATTTAATAATTTATGCAGCGTTATTGTGAACACTCTTCAGACTGTTTGCATCAAACAGCTGATGAAAAAGTGCTGTAAATACTCGCGCTCGCTTGAAGTGTTTATCCGTTCACTTGTTTTGATCTCATGATGATCACACTCATCTCGACCACGTTTATTTCGGCCAAGCGTTTCTTTTTTTTTTTTTAATTGTTTGTCAAGCTCTTGTGTTCTGGGCTTTTGTGCAGCTCTTTCAGTGTGACTTTGTTCTTTTATTGCTCTGGCTTATGGGCTTTTTTTTTGTTCAAAATGAAAAACTGCATACAAATTCTCAGTCATCAAGGCCTTTTGATCTTCAAATTGGTTGTTGTTTTTGTTTTCTGGACTGGCTTTGACTGCTGAGCAGCATCAGAGTCATTTTGTCTCCATGCTGGAATTCCACATTTGGATCCTGCTGTATCTCATGAGAAATGCTGCGTTGATATTTAATCAAGTACATTAGGGACACATATGTTTGGATTGAACCCTTTCTTCTTTACATTCATTTTAATACCATATACTAGTGTTTTGAGACCTTTATTGAGCCAAGACTGTCTGGTTGGTGAGTTATGTAGGTAGGTACTTTATTGATCCCTAAGTGAGTTAGTAATTTAGGTAGATATGTCATGTAAACATTTTTTTTGGTTGATTGAGGTATTTATTGATAACAAAGTTGGTTGGTAACCTTGTGAAATTTTGGTGCTTATTGAATGGGGGTCGACGCACTAAATCTGGATGGATAAATTCTGAGCTTTGGCGGCTGGTCAATAAAGGGTGCTAGGGCGCTGCCCCACCATGCACAATTGTCACCATATTACTATTACATCTACATACATATTACTATTATTATTCCTTGAAGACTTACTATATTAATTATATTAACAAATGTCTTTTAAACTACAGTATATGAATGTCTGACTTTAGATGAGCAGAATAAATAGTATATTGCTAATGATGAGTAAAGTTGTTTCATTCATCAATGTTGTCTGAAATTATGACGCACTTGAGGTCTTGGGAGCAGAAATCTTTACCCATTGACTCTTGTTAAAAGTATGACATGAGCAGAAGCTCTCCTTCAATGCAATAATGGGGCGCTACATTACAGCATCCAAACTCACTTATGTCACATCTGACTATTGTAGCTCGTTCTCCATAGATGTCTACGGTCTGTATCTATGCATGAATTATAATTCAAATGCCATGTGATAAAATAAAAAGAAGAATGACATTGTCATTGATATTTTACATGTTTCAGTACTTTCCTGATTTATATAATAAAAAACTCCACTAGCTGCCACTGATTCTGAGAGCCTTCATTTAGAAAACTAGCTGATTGTAAAATAACCACACGCTTGCACCCGGCAATGTGTCATTTGTCTCCGCCAGGCCTCTATTTCAACACACTGCCTGCTCATTATAATCACCAGAAAAATACTGGAATGTAAATGAGGCTGAGCTTTGGGAGCATTGTGTGTGTGTGTGTTTGTGTGTGTGTGTGTATATATATATATATATATATATATATATATATATATATATATATATATATATATATATATATATATATATATATATATATATATATATATATATATATATATATATATATATATGTATACTGTGTGTGTGTGTTGTTGTTTTTTTTAGAAAATTCATATCTTCGAAGAAAGTATTAGCTTTAATTTTTTGGTCTATTTTGGAGAAAAATCTATATTTCTGAGAAAATATATTTTAAGAAAAAGGAGGTCTTCTTGAGGAAAAAATACACTTTCACTTGTGAGAGTGCACCAGTGACATGTCAGCTTGTTTCACCTTTAACCACTTGTTTTAAGAGTTGGCATGTATTCCTCCCCTCCCTCTGGTTTGGGTTTCTGTTTTATTGCTGCACTTCAACTGTGCCATCATTGGCTGGCTCTGGACGGAATAGATAAACGTGAGCTCAGGTGCATTTTTAGTGTAACTTTCTAGAAAGTTTTTCTATAACTCAGCCAGGTTTGAACATTTATCATGAATTCAGTTCCACTAAGTGACTTTGCTACTGAAATTACAGATCCAAATCAGATTTTTTTTTTTTTTTGTAAAAACCCACTCTGCAAGATGCTGTGAGATTCCCTAAGTGGCGGCATTGAATCTTTCAAGCTCGAGGTACAGATGGCGCACGCAAGCGACAAGAATGCTAATTCAAAGAGGTTGTCGTCGTCCCTTTGCATGCCACACAAAAGCTTTGTTCACATGTGAAGCAGCTTTCCCCGGCCTTTGACAGATTCGGCTCCTGCGATCACAGGCTTGGAAGTTTTCCGAGAGGTAAATCATGTCCTGGCAGGATTGCAACGTTTTTTTGTTTTTGGGTTTTTTTTTGGGGTGGGGATGTTTGCGCCTGTCTCTACACAAGCAGCGTGGATCTTTCAGGTGCGCATCCAAGTGAATCGCCCGATAGGAAGGTCGACAATGTGTCCGCTATCACTGGCTTGTTTGCCAACCTTGGAGCAGCCACTAATGTCAATTCTAACACGGCCACGTCAGCTTGTCCCATTTGGACTTGTTCTTCCTGTCGGCTTGTAAAATTATGCTCCTGTGATGTATATAATAAACATAAAAAAGTGGAAATATACAGTAGATGCTGTAAAAACAAACAGCAATCACATGGATGTTCAACTATGATGGAACATACTGTAATAGGCATGCCAGGCCAGTAGTTGGCGCTGTCTCTTTGTATAAAACACTTCAGCTTTTTTTTTTCCACTTCAGCGGTTTTCTGGAACAACTGTAAAACCCTGCCTTTTTTCTTGCTTACCTCTAGCTACAGCATTTTAGAGGTGCTTAAAATTCTTGAAAATGTTACAGCTTGTGGGTTATGAAAAAAGTCTGTTTACAATTAATTACATTAGAATACAAGAGCCTGCTCATTTAGATGCATGAAATAAATACATGAAAGAAATACATTTATATCATACAATAGATAGTAAAAAATCATTTCTTTCAGTATATGTTAAATATTGCAATATCAGTATTGCAATATTCAATATTCAACACCCATATGACATGTTTTCCAATATCATGCATATATATTAGGGCTGGGAAAAAATATTGTTTTGCGATGTTTCGCAATACTTACTTTCGATACCCAATGTATTGCCCTGTTTGTGCATGTGTGTGTGTGCGTTTGTGTGCATTTGAATGGAGCGCTATTCAAGCTGTGCACTTGGCCACTTGGGGGCAGTGTGGGTCCTTGTATTGAGATACGTGTTGTTACATTGAGGCGTAGAAGAAGATACGTGTTGTTACATTGAGGAGTAGAAGAAAATCACGATCGAGTTTCGTGGTTACAAAACTTGTTTTTTGGCAGCGTAGGATGAGCATATGCCTGTGAGTATTGTTTGGATGCTTCTCTGTCTGCCTTCCTGCAACGTTTGTGGATAAGCGGCCGTTGTTTGAGGGATTCAAGTGCCTCGATTAGCGTGCTAATTTTCGTTCCCAAGTTAATGGCGTTTTCATTGTGCGTTATCCATGAGCTAACTACGTTTCGGATATTAAAAAAAAATACTTTTTCATTTTTTCTATCTTGCATTCCTGTCTGTCAGTAACAGTTACTGGAACAGTTTATGCACTTTTCAATCATGACACTTAAGTTAAAACTTTGGAAATACATGCCTCAGTTTTTTAAATATATATTTTTTTATCATATTTAGTTATCGCAATACGTATCGGATCGCAACTCGAGTATCGAGATCCGTATCTGATCACGTGGGTCGACCGAAAATACCGCCCAGAAGTTATAGACTGATAGACGATGCCCATTATATTAATAATCGAGTAATCTGTTGATTATTCTGTCCATTGATCAATGAATCTGACATGTTTTAATTTTTTTTTTTTTAAATTGACATTGCAGATATTGCATATTTTTTATGATTCAGTTACTGATTTGGTCTGTAAACATGTCATAAAATGGGCAAAAATGCTGAAGATGCTTATCAATGTCTTATTTTGATTCAACAGAATGATAATCCGTCTGCTTTCATAGAGGACTAAAAAATAATGATTGATTAATTTGGTAGACAATTAGTTGGTGATTGATTACATCTCTGATATAAAAAATGTCGAATTTTAATCCGTTTTGAGATAAAGGCATCTTGTGGTGTCAAGGTTTGAATAATGCTTGAACCAGTTGATGGCGAAGGTATAAATGTGCATTAGCTTGTGGATAATAGTAAAACACTAGAAAACACTAACATTTCTCCTGAGAGTGTAAAACAGCAACATTCCTTCAGAGATCCAGTAAGTAACATTTAAATAACTGAATTACCATATTGTTTTCCATATTTCTGGTCCCTCTGCTATTACAAAACAAATTGCTTTGTTTGTTTGCAGCGTAGTCGCATTTGTCTTAATGCCACAAAGTCAAAGAGTCACTTACAGTTTGTTCAGTTGTACTTTATCACATTTTTTGAAGGTTGATATCTAAGGTGACTCTTTTGGAGGGAAGTGCTTAGCACACCACGGCCAAGGCTACTTTCCGCATGGCCGCGCTCACGTTGTGGCAGGGTGGGCGCGGCCGCAGTCATGTGATCTCAGCCCCTAACTAGGTCAGCCTCGTTTTAGTGCAGCCGAGCGAGCGAGAGAGCAGCTCGTAGCTAGATAAATATTTAACAGCTATTCATGTGTGTGTGTATATGTGTGTGTGTTTTTCTGAACAGCAATAAAGAGGACATGTGTGTACACATAATAAAGTGCACAGGCAAAATAATGGCGAGCTAAATGATGCTGTTTGGGGAGTTGGAATACAATCGCTGCGGGAGCTGGCATCTTTTGATCGTGGCGCGGACAAAAGATATGCAATTAAATGCAAATGAGTTTGTTAGTCGGCATTCATCAGCGCTGATGAGATCATCCATAAATAAGAACAGTGAAGGGCTCCACCGGTTTTGTACATCCCATTGGATATGATAGATAATGGTCCGTGGTACGCAAGTGGATCGCACGTCTGTCTCGCAGTTCTCATGTTCAGGGTTTGATTCATGATGTGGCCTTATTTTAGCACCGGGTTATTTTCTGTTGACAGGGCATCAAAATTGTTAATTCCAGTCTCAAAACTGTACTGGTGACCGCTGTTCTTCAATAGTTTGTGGCATTTAAATCGGGAACGTCAGAAAACACTAGCTAGCTTCACATTGTCTATATGCCTACAATTGAGAAACAGTAGCAAATATTCACATTGGAACACATCATAAATCACATCCATTCACACATTTTCTTAGATATTGACATCAATACACAAGGCTGTAAAATCGAAAGTGACGTATATTCGAGAATTAGGAATAAATGCTAATATCTTTCAATTCTAGCACTGTCATTTCACTTGACTATGGCAGTATTATCCAGCAAAATTTGCATTGCTATAACAGTCACCATATACTCTATGAAGCATAAAAATACTACCAAGAACTACATGCCTCTTACAGTAATGCATACACACTACGAGCTATTTTTTTGCGTTTTAGATAGCACTGCTAACTTGGCTCCGCCAATTGACAGTCCCGAACATCCGGATATTTCACGTTGCAGTGCACCTTGTTGGTGAAAACAACCGACCGTAGTGTATTGCTATTCCTGTGACTAGCATATAAAGGTTGCAGAAAATCATGCCTGGATATTTTTGTGCTGTCGGATCGTCCAACCATAACGTGATGGAAACTAAATATCATTCCATATTACTGTGTGGACCCTGAACGTCGGAGAAAGTAGGTAAATGGAGTGAAAAGAGTGGAACTGGATGGTTGGGAATGGAAGCTAACCAAAACCACAGTCTTTTCTAGTGAGTACTTCTTAAGTGGTAAGAATCGTTCTCAGGTGTGATAAAATGCACTGTTTTATTTCCTACATATCTTTAACCACCTTGCATCATTACGTATTTAAAAGTAGAAACAAAATCACAAGCAGATGACAGCAACCCAAAGTTCAATGCGTTTCAATGATCGGAGAGTCAAGTCGTCATTTTGACTTGTGACGTCATTTTGACGGAAACCCGGAATTGTCAATGGCTGTAAATACTTCAAAATGCATCTAAACACAACATATTACATCAAACTAACGTGATAGTTACATGATTAACTGACATGTATTCTAAGCATTCTTCTTATACTTTGTGAGCACAATTTACCTGATAACAGCGCACCACAATATTGACAGGTCAGCGCGACTGTTGAATGACATCTCATAAACCGTGCTACTGACCACTTTTCGTTAGTTTGATCATGTTTCGCCAATTCATGATGTCACAGTGCACCACGGGCTGAACTTGAATATACATTTGCGTTAAATACAATCTATACTGGAAAACGCTCGTTTGTTATCTACAAAAAATGCACGACTTTGCAAGATTTTATGACTTGACCTATGACGTGCTTTAACCCACGTACTGACGTGCCTCAACTTTGCACTTATACATATGTGGCTTAGTCCTACCGTTGATGGTTAGTCTAATAGCAAGGCAAAAACAAATTTGATATTTGAAAAGCCTCAACATGTATCATCCTCATCCAGCCTCCTACGCTATTATGTTGACATCTATTATGTATGAAAGATATGCAGTGTCACTGTATAGCATGTGAGCATAGACACGGCGGCCTTACAGCTGCACATACAAGTAGCTTTAAGAACTTCGTATGACATATCCAATTCTCCTTTTGCATAACAGCAGCCTAGCGCTTGCATGCTTGAAGGCTATTTCTCATTTCAATATTCCGTTATGAAATTGCCTTAAGTGGACTGTGTTTGAATGGCGGCATAGCAGACAGCTCATGCCGCACCTCTTTTCTTTCAGCCGAAGCCAACGACGGCGAAGGTGGCCTTTAAGGCCGAGTCGCTCAAGGTCACGCGGCAAAAGACTCCTGAGAGGTGCTAGCTTGAGGGGTTGCCGAGTGAACTCATATTGTTAGGAAATAGACAGAACTGTGCTTTCAGACTGTGATACAGTTAACCCACGCTGTTAAAGGGGGATATGACCTGCTGTGAATAGTGAAAATTTGAGATTAATTTCTAACCCCCGCCTGAAAAGGGTTTGTAATTCGTGTAAAGATCACTCAAGATGGTGGCACAGTACTAAAAAACTGAGTTCATCACTATTATTGGCTTAGTATTGATTTTAATAATATTGTTTTGTACGTGTACATGCAGATGCGGGCAAAGACTCTCCTCTAACTTCCGCTAACAACCTGTTCTAAACTTGGCTCCTCCCTAACATATAAAGATCTTAACTCCTCTGTTGCGATGTCTCTTTTCAACACGCAGTACTTCTAATTCCTGTTTCAATAGGGCCGTGGCACTATCTTGTGGCGTCTTGGAGCATTATAGAAAAAGCCAAAAAATGAATTGAATTTTTCACAGAATAGCCGAGGAAAGGTTCCACAGAAAATAATGTGAATCAGTGAATTATACAAGTGGATCGGCAGCACTAAAATAAATCACGATGGGGGTTGACTGTAATACAGTGGAACTTCCAAGGCCTCCTGCTTTCCCATTCGTTCTGTTTCATTGTTTTAACAGCAGGTGTGTGTGTGAGTTAATCTCATTGTTCATTTTCATACAATGACCTCCAGCTGAGCCCAAAACGGCTCTTTTCATCTGCCTAAAAAGTGTCACAACCCTTGTAATGTTTGTATTTTCAAAATGGAGAGGGCTCATTGGGTAAAAAAAAAAAAAAAAAATGAATGAAAGTACCATTTTAAAAGCCATGTGATTGGGCTCGATATGGGTGTGTCAACTGTCGGTGTGGAAGAATGTTTGGGAAAACTCAATGACCAAAAATCATTCTATCTATATGTTGATTGATTAGGTTATTTTTATCTTTTTTTTTTTTTTTAGATGAAAAAGGCTGGTCATTCTGGGGAATATAGTTATTGTTTTACAGAATAAAACCATCTTTCAAAATAAAAGGCATTTTATTACGAGAATGTTTTTTTTTTTTTAGTTCACTTGTCAAATGACTCACTTCCCTTGTACATTGTTGATTTTAACATCAAAATGTTCCGACTTAATTAAAAAAAAAACAATTGTTCTTTCAACATTATGTCTATTTATGACATGTAAAGATACGATTTTAATGTTGTATTTAAAAAAAAAAAAGTATTATTGACCCCCACATATGTGCAATGCGTGCGTGTAGGTGTGTGTGTGTTTGAAAGGGCTGAGGGGCTGTTTGTGTGAGTTGAATCCAATGCTTGTTTTTTCAATTGAAGTGGAAGTCAACCCAAACATTTTTTTTCAAGAATATGTTCTATGCAGGCCCCCTAGTTGAAACATGTCATTCTGATTAATATTGTGTTTGTGGAATATGAGTCAAGCAGCAAAATCCAACTATTTTTAGCCATCTCAGGGGTCGACTATTCTATCACTTCTGTCGACTGAAAATGACATCACAGATGCCCTGAGGGCTCAAATAATCAGGGATTATTTGCGTAATTGATTCAGTTGAATTACGATTGGATTCAATATTGGTTCTGCTCAGGTTGAGAAGGTATGATGTAAAGAGTTTTTGTTTTACATACATTTTACATACTGTACATATGAATTAATTTGTCAGTACTGTAACTTACTTTGAAGATATCTCTTAAAAAAAGACAAATTGATACACGCCACGATATATTTTAAAATGGAATGATTCGATTCGATGCACTGCCATCTGTTAAATCAAAACCGTTTTTCCGATTTAAAAAAATAACTTTTTTGTTAAACCCTTCAAATATGCAAATTTCTTGTCGTTAAAGTTTTACTTTATGACTATCTTGGAGAAATTTGACTTCTTTCTTGTAAGGTTATGACTCTATCCTGACATTTTTTTTTTTACGTTGAGATTATTTTTTTGAATGGAAAAAAAATACAACTTAATTCTCACATTACATTTTTCTTCTGAAAAAAAGTATGTAGTAGTAATTTGTCTAAGTTGTCTACACTCTTTACAAAAACATACTTGACGTTTATTTAATGCTGGGAATTTTTCATGGCTGTGAATCTCAACCTGTCAGATGTTGACTGACGTAAGCTTTTCGACCAGTTTCCACGGGCTGGCCGAGGAAAGCCAGACGTGCCACATGGTGTCTTTCTCCTCTGAGGCTACGTGAGCATTATTTGCAGCTTTTGGCCTGATCACTGGCCTCCCCCAGCTAACGGCCTACGTGTTGTTTGACAGAATTGACAAGCTCCCTGGCCGAACTGATTCAAAACTTTTAGGCCAAAGAAAGTGGGACGGATGTCAAACAACACCTGTCATTACACACGGAGGTCCCCCACTTGCTTTTCGTATTTTTGGGCAGCACAAACAACCCCTGCATGCGTTTCCTGTATATAAAAGTGCACGTATCAACATGACTCCCCCCACGCTCAGGGGACACCAGGTAGCCCCCATAGACCAAAGAGTGAGCCCGTGGGCCTATTCCAAAAACAGCTCAACACCGATGGGGCATTGTGATTTTCTAAGAATGTTGAATAATTGATCATTGGAAAATGGAAACAATCGAAGAGATTTATAGGAATAAAGTGTTACATTTTGGTATCGGTCTGTTTCCTAATTGGTATGAGTATGCTTTTTTTTTTTTTAGTATTCACTCTTTGAGTACTCACCATTACCAAGTCACAATACCTCGGGGACTTTTAATTATCAAATTTCATAGGTCACAATGACAAAAAATGTGAGGAAAGACCTTTCCTTCCGACGCAGATGATGATTTGACAGCATGACAAGCTGCCCTAGTATAGCACCAACTACTGAAAAAGTAGGAGGTAGCCAATATAAGTATCTGTAGCTACTATTGAAATAAAGTTATAAATGGTATATACAACAAGAAAGTAACAATAGTTTAAGAAGTTTTACCCTGAAATATTGAGAAAAATAATTATGACATTTACTCTTTGAAATGCTCCCCCCCCCCCCTCCCCAAGACGTGCAGAGTCAGATCTTCTTTCCTGCTTATCTACATACTAGTAAAATAACGTTTCAGTGCCCGGCTGCCTGGTGAGGGATTATAGATCATGAAAAAGATGCTCGAGTTCACTTGAAACCTCTTCGATTAAGTTCCACCAGCGAGCGAGGGTCCAACATGGGCCGGCCGTGCTGTCCGGGAGTCATAATCCACAAGCGGACATTTCAATTTACTGGGGATGATGGGGAATTAAGATAAGCGCTCCAGTGGAAAGCTACGTCATCACTTTCTGTTGGGATTTTTTTGTGACCTGAAAGAAGAAAATAGAAAGGTGTGCATTTATATCAGGTTATAATCTGCCAAATCAAAGCTCCTGCTTTTTTTTTTTTTTTTTCAAAGACATGCACCCCTCTTTAATATCCAGATGCTAGATGGCACACTCCTATCCGCCACCGCCACAGCAACCCCCACAACCTGACCCAAAAAAAAAAATCTAAACAACTCGATTAACATGTTGTAATGTTCATTGTAGAGGTGCAACAATTGATCGATCCACTTTAAATAAACATTGCGTCGCATATACAGTAGCCACATTTGAGTTTACATTTTTTACAACCGTCTTAATCCAACAATGAAAAAATTGAACCCTAAATTCTATAGGCGGTAAAAAATTGCCTATTTTCAAGAAAAGACGTCATAATGGTATACAATACAATACTATACAATTTTATTTATATAGCGCATTTCATAACAGCTAGAGCTGTAACAAAGCACTTTACAAACAATAAATAATAATAATTAATAATAATAATAGTAAACAATAAAAAGGCCATAATACACAACCCTCCACCCTTGACCTGGGTACCCTTATGGCCTCGACCCTCCGGCCATATCCATAAATATTGTGGGTACCCAACCTCGCCCCCCCCCCCCCCCCCCAAAAAAAAAAAAAAATTATAATAAAAATGATTTTAAAGAGTGAAGAACGCAGACAATAATAACCCTGGTAGCCCTTTAGCATCCTACTGGCTTCTTCCTGGTCCCCACTCTCAAGTCCGGTGGAGTTAGCACCAGATTGGCACGTTCAGAGTTGTCCGTTCAATAAGTCCAAAATGCACCGTCAATCTATGTAAGGTAGCCGAAGCGCTACAACTTGAATTTAAGGAACACAATTTGTGGTCTCAGCAGGTAAGGTGCGGTTGTGCTTTTTCAACAGCCTCCGCTGAGACATATTCCCAGGGACCGTCAACAAATAGCATGCACCGACAAGAAAATGAACTATTAAAAAGAAAACACCTTTATTATTCATTGTTAAGTTTCTTCAATAGTTACACATATTGACGATATCCAGCTGGTTACAGTAAAACCCTCATTTGGGGGAAAAATAATAATTATATATAATAGTTTGTTTAATTGGCTTACTTTTTGAATGATACGACGTAATAATAACATTTTTGGTGGATGACCAAGCTGTACGGAGGACATTCGTTCTCTAGCCACCGATTTGGAGTCTTTGTGAGCTTAATTTTCCGACTGATGGAGGACGTTCGAACATCCTGTCCTACAGCAAAAGGCCACAGAGCCTAGCACGGGTTTGATCCACAAACCTTCCCTCGGTGAGACAACAAAGCCAACCTCTCATGTGCTTTGAGAATTATAATTAGGCTGTTCCATCTCAACTTACAAAAAAAAAAAGAAGAAATGCAGCACTTTAGCATCGTTGGTTCTCCCAGGGTGAGTGACAGTGATTTCAACACGGCCTAATTGAGTTGCTGGATCTCGCCCGCTTCACTTGGCTGCCTCGTGATCAATAGCAGAACACTATCAGGATGTGTCAGCGATGCTTTTGCCTTTGTTTCATCAAAGCGCTTGGCGAGTCGCCGCCCATTCAGGTCCGTTCCCCGTCTCATCGCAGTCGGCGAGGGCCTTTAACTAGCCCACGTCTTGCTGGGTAATCCGGGTTCCCCTTTTATTGGCGCTGATAGCGCACAAAAGGGGAGGCCCGTCAAACGCTTGCGATTTACAATGCAAGACGTGCACAATTACCTCTGCTCAGTGCACTGTTACCTGGGACCTTTTCAATTCAACCCTCTTGTCACTTTTCTGTGCTTTGCGTTTGTTCAATTGGTGGGAAATAAAGTGTGAGTGTGCGGGGAATGACACAATATTGAATACTGCAATCATCGCCGGAGTTATGATCCAGAGTGACCCGCATCTAAAATCACCAGATCAACTGAAGACATTTGCAAAGCAAAGAGCACAAAGCTATCTTATTAAAATGACTAAAATATCAAACATTGATAACATTTGAGCACATTCACAATCAAAAGATTTTGAAGATACTGTATTTAAAAGCAAATGAAATAAATAAAAAGTAGCTTTCTGAACTCAAGTGGGATTCATACTACGGCCTCAACTCCTTTCTCAGCTCACCAGTATGGCACTAATACTATACTCTAAAAACAGTTGGGTGAAAATAATAACCCAATTTGAGTCTAACCGAGACTGATCCACTCTTTCACTTTCAATTTTTGGGGGTTCCTTTATACAAAACGACCCAATTTATGGGGTTGTTTTGCAGAAAGTTGGATCAAACTGACCCAAGTAGTTCTTTGATACATTATTTTTGACCCAACTGTTTTTAGAGTGTATGCATAGGATGAAGGATGTATGAATGAAAGTACTGTTGTTTCTTCAATGTGCATGTTGGTGCTGCCGCGTTTGTTTTCAATCCATTGCCTAAAGCGCGACTGCATATATGCTAATTGGTGTATATATATATATATATATATATATATATATATATATATATATATATATATATATATATATATATATATATATATATATATATATATATAAAACATTTATTTTTCTTGATTTTTCTCAATGTTTAACTTGAAACCAGGTGAATTTGACCTGCTACATAACAGGAATGTTTGCAAATTCAAAAATAAAAAGCAGAAAATAGAATAGTAGAAGTGTAACAGTAAATTGTACATTTTCTCTTTGATTTTGAAGCTTTACAATGGGTCAGTTTGATCAGCAATAAAACATGAGGAAGTGCATTTGGTTTGCAAATTAAAACATAATAACGAATATCTGATTAAAATAAAACAGCAAAAGAGCAAAAGTAAGGCCATCAGAAGGGGCTGTCTCCCACTATTATTTCTCAATTTAAAATGGGTCACTTTGACCCACAACATGACAGGAGGGCTAGCCCCCTCCATGTATGAGCTGCCCCGCTTGCAATTATAGTTCTCTTTGCTGGCGCTACGCAAATCCCACTCCTCAATTTTTTTGACAGCAGATGGAGTGGGGGGGAAGCCATGAGTTAATTTCCTGCCTTTCTCTGTGCCACCAGCCCGCAGCCCACCCACAGCGGCGCTGCGCAGACCCTCGACACCTCAGAGTCGCTTAACGACTCGGATGCACCGTGATTGAGCTCAGCTGCCATCCTTTTCTTATGCCTTGTTTTTCTTGCAGCGCGCATCGCTTAGGATCTAATGCACGACTCCTCGCTCCAGGTTGCTGCGTGTCGCGACTCGTTGTCAGACATCTCCTAAGCGGCGCAGACGCGAGTAACTCGAACCCGCAGTGCCACTCACCTTTCAGGCTGCGCTCGCTCTCCGCCAGGCTGTGGCTTTGTGGTTCCCCGCTTTCACCTTGAAAGCTGATTTTTGGAGGCAGGGGTTCGCAAAACGTTGGGGTCCAGGAGAGACATTTTTCCAAGATCACCCTCATAATCTGAATGTCGATTCAACAGAACTACCATGCGTACCCCGAAATGCCACAGGAATTAAAAAGTAGTCTTTTTTTTCGATTTAAAAGGTTTAATGCTGCAGCTATGGAATATTTTGGTATTTGAATATCCTTCTGAAAATTCTATTGTATAATTGAGTATTCAGATAAAAAAAAATTATATATATATATATATATATATATATATATATATATATATATATATATATATATATATATATATATATATATATATGTGTGTGTGTGTATATGTATGTGTGTGTGTGTGTATGTATGTATGTATGTATGTATGTATGTATGTATGTGTGTATGTATGTATGTATGTATGTATGTATGAAAGTATATATATATATGTATATGTATATATGTATATATATGTATACATATATTTGCTTAGTTAAAGAATAATTTTGAATATAGAAGAGAAAATCACACTTTTCACTTAATAATGAACGACCAATTGGTTTTAATCTTTAGGTAATCTTTTTTTTTTATTTAAACTGATCTTAGCAATATATGTTTTCTTGAAACATTAGTACTGAGTACTGAGTATAAAATGAAATTAGGTCAGAACCACAGTAGCAATTTTGCCGGATGGAATAGCACATTACAGCCTGGTTTGTTAAAAAAAAAAAAAAAAATCAGTAGGAACTGCAATTATGTCAAGGTTGTCAGCAAAAGTGCGTAGTCGTTTCACGTATTAAATTGCCTTTGAAAAATAGTCTGACGTATTCTGCCAGGATAAAAATTCGTAAAAAACACGACTACCAAGTGTAAATGCCATACATGACTATTTTCAAGTGAGAAAAAAAAACTATTTTCTCAAAAAACCCTGCTTTTTAGTCTTGAAAAAATGGCCCACGCACAATTCACATACGGTGTGTCAGACTTATGTCATGATACGTTTCAATCGTATCAGAGCTTTCAATTGCCCAAAGCTAAGTTATGGAGGGAGTAATTGGTTGCCCATATTTGTTTCACTAGCATGTAAATAGCTGTGAACTTTTGCAATGATACATTTTCATTTGTCAAGGATTATTTTGCAGACCGGTCTGGTGACCCCAGGTTGAGAACCACTCATGATATGACTTTCACAAAAAATGCGACGGTTTTATTAGTAAGATGCACTGTGACAAAGCGATGTTATTTCAACGCGAGGTTTGATTTACTGCATGTGAGAAGAGTACATTGGGGAAGGACACCAGTGGCCCAGAAGGACTCACAGCTGGAGAGCACATGCGGCGTGGCGCGATTGCTGCGGCGGCGCGACGCGGCGAGCATTCCAATGCTCATATGTATGTGGAACATGGAGCCGCGCTGGCCTTGCCGAGCCAGGCTGCGGTCGTGGTTTAGGAAACGCTTCAGCCCCCAGCCTCAAAGAGCTGGCGACAACCGCCAGGATTTACGATCTAAAACACACATGAAAACAGCCAAGTTTGGCAGCTGAGCCACTATGCTGAAAACATTCGTGTGTTCCCGTGCTAGCCGCCACCACCACCATGTGCTAGTGCTGCGCTCATGGTTTTTGTTCGCATTGCAAACTCACTGCGGTTTGTGAGATGAGGTTAGGGAGAGATTAAGTGAGTACAGCGACTGGACAGGCCTCACCCTGGGGGTTCGCAAGCTGTGGGTCGAGGGTTCGTAAAATAATTTGCAAAAATTGTTACATTGAAACCCTGAAAATTCTCTGTTTTGCATTTGCCTTTTGGTTGAATTTGTGGAGGAACATCATTATCCTCTGTTATTCTCTTGTGCTCTGGCTAAAGCTATGTCTAATATAAATATATTATTTAGGTGCCATCTTGTGGCATCGTGATGTGAAGCAACTGTATTGAAGTGACGAAGGACCCTCACATCGTTAAGGCTATATCTACTGTAAATCTAGTAAAAACAAAGTGCTTGCCGTCATCTTGTGGCATCTATAGGCATTTATACATTTGTGGGTAACTTTCAATTACTCACAGAATTTTGGTACCAGAAAGAGGGTGACATGGGAGTGGATTTTCACTCCCATCCCATCCCACTCGGACAGCAAAACTCCCGTACTGTCCTGTACGAGACTATAGTAAAAAAAACAAAAAAAAAACAGTAATATCGGTCAATAATTTGAAAAAAAACCAGACGCATGTATCAAGCCCGTACGGTCCTTAGTTTGAGGGATCAGATATACAAGAAAAATCTGACGAGTAAGTTCTCCTCTGCAGTAATTGGTGCTATACTGTGGCAGTTTGACACATCGGTGAGTGCTCAAAGACTGAATAATTGTACTGGTATCGGTCTGAAAAAATGGTATTGAACATCCCTAGTAATATATTTACCAGTTGTAATAGTTATGAATAAAGGGTTGGGTTCAGCAACAGGTGGATTTTTTTTTCTGAAACTAAAGCTAAAAATTACAACACGTGGTAAAATCTGCATTGCACAAGCGTTAAAGGTCAAACTCAAAAACAAAAAATGAAAATATCTCAAAAACCCGATTGAAAAAAGCTAACATTTTTTTAAATCGGCGTCAAAATTACATTTATTGACACATAAAGCCATATCTGTTTACAATTTGCTATGATTTGAAAAAATAACATACCTATATGGAGACTGACCAATACTATTGATATGTTGAAAAAAAAAATTGAAATTGACCAAATTTGACAGACATTTTGGCCCAATGCTAACAAATAAGAATACAGTACAGCATGAACTGATTTGGACTACTGCTACCTGTGTACTAGTTCAAAGAGTGCCAATTCGGAAATAAGCACATTCTCACTGTGTGATATCCTGATTTCGATAATGAGAAAAACATGTTCCGCGCTAAAATAAGTCTAACGCATCTTAAGTGGATCAGCTAAGGCTAAACGCTGGGCGCTAATCCGTACCTAAACGACGTGACCCACGGGGGCCATATTCATAATCGCGTTGATTTGCCTTTAATTCCTCCCGACGTGCGCAAAAGCGACGCGTGCAGGTCGTGGCGTCGCTAATCCAGACGTGATGCGCCATCATCTAATTGATAGCAGACGGTACATCCAGCTATTAGGAAGAGGAGGAGTTTTTTGAGCTGAGGAAGAGCGTGTCCCCTGTAGATCCCAACCGCACATTAGCCATGCACTTTGATGACCGATATGTTTTTCTTGTTGTTTGTTTCATCTCAGACATCTTTAAAAATGCATGATACACACAATTCTTTCGGCGACAGTAGAAGCTCTTCTCTTATCAAATATTGATTGTAGGCTAGGCGCACTTTTCTCACTTCAATAAAGCTAGCGGGCAAAAAGCGTTGTCTTCAGCATGTGTACATATTTACCCTTAGCCTTGCTCCCTTCTTGGAGACATTAAGCTGGCCTTTGTCGAGGAAAAAACGGAAGAAATAGAAAAAAAAATGGATGTTTGAGTATTAGAAACGATCACCTTGCGGGGGGTGTATGGATTTACTGTGTTTGTGTATATGAAGGCCACCTCTGCATCCTTTCTTCGGCCAATATATAGTAAAATATATTTGTTTCAATATATTCCTATGGTGCTTGGTTGTTATCAAATAGGAGGATTAGTTTATTACTATTTTGGGCATTATTATGTGTAATTTTATGTATGTTTAGGCCCTCTAAAATATAATTTTATTGAATACATTGTATTTTATTTGAATTATATACATATTATTCTATTTCATATTGAGGCCGTTGCATTGATCAGTGTGACACAGTGGCTAATGTACCATAAATGGTACCAGTCAATCTGCACACACTCATTATTTCAAATCAATACGTACATTGAAACCCTGTATTATTAACTTGGGCAGGATTGTATTTTATTATTTTATGAGTGATTAAGTGTCCAAACTCCAAACTCAATGTGTTACTTTTATTTTATTTTATATCTCATTTAGTTTTATTGCTCTTATCACAACAGCTCCAGCAATTGGATTGATGCGGGTTATATGATCAAAACTGTTACCTGCAGTCGATGAGTGGATTATCCCAATATATATATTATATTGTATTCTTTTTTGAATAACTATAGTAATAATAGATCATAATATTTTTAAAACTCAGCAACAGTAGCCTCTCTCCTTGGTCTGCCGAGCAGTACGATGTCAATAGCCTAATGCGTTGGCCACCTTTCCCAGCTGCTTTTGGATCAGTTTCGTGTCCAGGAGAGAACAGTTGGAGAGCCTATGGTAACTTGTGCACCAGGTGGACAGACCCCCATATACAAGACTGACTCCCCCCCCACCCCCACCCCCACCCCTTCCAAGTACACTCTCGTTTGCAGACGGGCACTCAGTATCGGGTATCAACGGGTGATGTCATCTCACCATTTGGTGAACTCGCGTCATCAGTGTTTATTTTGTGTCGTCGCACCGAAACCGGTTGTGGCCTTGTTTAGTTAAGCTGCAGGGGAGAAGAGAGACAGGAGGTGGGGGTTGGTGTGGGGCGTGTTTACGCTCACTCAGCCAGCCAAAAGCCTCTTTGTATTTGTCGTTGCTCTGGTCAAAGATGAGAAAAAGCCCAGATTACAGTATGTGCTGTGTAGACTGTGAACATGAAAGCATTAATTACAGTTCCAGAGTGCAATTTGTGTCAAAATTACGTTTGTATGCTGAAGAGCTGCCATGCAATCAAATGAAATGTAGGAAATGTGAGCATGTGGCAATTTCAAAATATAGAACTGCGAAAATGTGCAATTGAGCCTTTATTTATGTACTATTTCTAATGAAAATTGCTCTAAGGCTATACGATGCTAACAATAAGTATGCTAACAAGTAGCAAAATGGTAACGTGGTAGTTAAAAGCAAATATCCTTCCTGAATGAGTTGAAAAATTAGAAACTGGAATGATTCAAATTGGTTAAGAAATGTAGAAGGAATAGGTAAATATGTAAATTAGGGGATTTTGGGGGGAAAGTTGTGGAATTCTGAGAATGTAGGATTTATTGTAAAGTGAAAAACAGTTCATATGACTGTGAAGTTGGAATGTTTGGATCAGTCTTTAAATGTTGAAGGAGGAGGTAAACATACAATATCTCAATTTTACTGAAAATGTGGCAATTTTGGTCATTTAAAGGAACGTTAAGTGGATGTCCTTAAGAAGATAAACAGTATGAAGTTTGAATGTTTCAAATCGGTTCAGAAATGTGTAAAATCAAAATCATAAAAATCTGTAATGTAGGTCCAGAATGGCCTATGTGGGAATGAGGATGTGCATATTTACTGTCGAAAAAAGCCAAATTGCCAGAATACAGTTGCTGTATTTCCAGCATTGCGTCGCAAGGGTGAATCATTATCCTGCTGAACTGCGATGAAGAGCCGCCCCACTGATGCATCCCCTTGACATTTGGAATGCTTTAAAGCTGCTCTGGGCGTTTTTTGTTTGTGTTTGTGTGCTCAGAAAAGTGTAGTTGCCATGGTATCCATGTGTGCGGCTAGAGTAAGTGAGAATCGCAGAGGCCGGACAATGCAACATTGCAAAAAAAAAACCTTCCTTTATTTTTTATTAAATCCTGATATTAACAGTTTCAATCATAATTGCACCACAACTCAATAATCAAGTTATAATACCCCTCAAAAATGCTTGAATCAAGCAGGGTCTGACCTAAAGCCTTTTCAAATCCTCCTCACCAGTAGTTGCCGCTATACTACGGCAGTTTGACCCAATTTTTTGTCAGTGTGTTAAATGACATTTTAGACATCAAAAGTACAGTACCACAGGTACTGGTACCTCGGTATCGGTGAGTACTCAAAGAGTGAAAGTTCGTACTGGTTTCGTTCTGAAAAGAAGGGGTCTCAAACGTCTCTACGTAGATGGGATCGTAGTCCACCACCATGACGCCGTCACTGGAAACACAGTCATTTGCCGCATATAGAAGTCAGTCCGCGACGTTGGCCCAAGGCCGTAAATACTGTCGATAATCATTAACATTCACAGCGCTGCAGCAGACGCTACATTGTTCTCGGTAGGTTGCACACTGGAAATGGGAAGCAGGTGGCTGGACTTATTTCCAACTGGTCGAAATGGGTTGTTGCTGTCATGCTTACGTCGCCACGCATCTATTAATGTGCATTCCTGAAACGGCCCGCATTGTACTGAACATTTGATGGGCTCATGTTGATGATCTGAACATTTTGAAGTGGAAAGAGTTTGAATTCGTCACAAATTGTGGACAGGAAAGTGACTTATGTAAAATATATCTTCATTTGTGAATTTTACTGAGAATATGTGGGGATTAAGGCAATGTCAAATGAGTTTGGTTGATGTTCTGAATCGTCTGTTCATCAGTAACTTTGCTGCCTTGTGAACTTATTCGTCTGCACTGCTTATTTCTACGCAGACATGTTTGCTTTCTTTTGTTTTCACAAAGCTTTTGTTTGTCATAAGAACTGTCAGTCTAATTTTCTTCGATACAAAAAGAGACTCCCATGCACTTTCTGCCACAACAAAATCATGTTTTGCTATTAATTAATCATAGTTTAAATGCCCTGCCCTCAAAGCACATTTGCTGAACGTCTAATTTATGCATCAAAACCTCATAGGGCTGTGTATTCGTTTTTGCCACAAATAATGAAATGTCGCATTAAAAAAATGGTGCTGTCCCTCGACAAGTGTCACAGTTACAGAGAAATACTGACAAAGCAGCAGCACACTAATTGGCAGTGGGGATAAACAAGCGGGGCAGGAGGATTCAGAATAAATCTGTGGGAAAGCAAATTGCCATTTGGAACGTTGTTGGACAAAAACAAAGATAAGTCTGATTTGTGGTATTAAATGTCAAATGGTGAATTGCTATTTTGTCTCAATGAGAAATTGCATTGCACTTCATAAACCACAGAATAGTTCTCCTATTTCTGTTAATTACATGGCCAAAATGATCACCGTAGGATATATATATATATATATATGTATATATATATATATATATATATATATATATATATATATATATTTATATATTTATATATAATATTTATATTTATATATATTTATATATAATATTTATATATATATATATATATATGTGTATATATATATATATATATATATATATATATATATATATATATATATGTATATATATATATATATATATATATGTATATATATATATATATATATATATATATATGTATATATATATATATATATATATATATATATATGTATATATATATGTCTATCCCAGCTGTCTTCGGGCAGTAGGCGGGGGACACCCTGAATTGGTTGCCAGCCAATCGCAGGGCACACAGAGACACACATACTCACAATCACACCTGGGGGCAATTTAGAAATCAAAAATCAACCCAAAGTGCTGTGCAATAAAGATATCCAAAATACAGTACAACATAAAAAGAAGACCCGCTCCCTCCCTTCTTCCCTCCCAACATACACAGACACATATCCACAAGCACACCTGCACTCACACACACATACACACAACCTGATTAACTATGCTAAGTAAAACATGGCAAGGCACAGAGAAACCATACGAGGAAAGAGTACGCAAGCGGAGCTCATCCACTCTAAAGAGGAATGATAGTCCACGGCCACAGGGAGCGCCACCATCCCAGAGACCCCCATTCTATGGTGTCTCCCCTCACCACATACACATGTGGGGTTGACAACAGTGCAAGTTCACAGTGAAAAGGGTTTTAAGAGCCACATGAAACCGGGCAAAAACCCGCATGCGGCTTGCGAGATGCAGGTTGGCCAGGCCTGATATAGCGCCTCCATAGTGGCGAACGCTGCAACTGCACTTAAAATATGTTAGTGTGATGTTTTGTTTGAAATCTTGCACGCAATATATATGTCTTAAAAAACAAATATTAAAACTAATACAAACTAAACTAAAACAAAGCATTTAAAAAAACTAAAACTAATAAAAACTATGAAACCTGCTCTGAAAACTAATTTTAAAAAATAAATAAATCAGACAAAACAAAACTCAGAACGAAATAAGAAATAATTCTAATGAAAATTCCAAAACTATTAAGCCTATAACCCTGGTCAGTACAGAGTCAAAGCACCATAACTGTCGAGTGGATTTTTTTTTTCTTGGCAAACAAAAATATAGAAAGTAAACTTTCCCCATGCCTGAAATTCAACAGGAAGTTTGGTTTGAAGAAGCCATTTCAGGGGAATTCCAAGATTAATATTTTGACAAACCATTTGCATGATATCTAATATGACGATCTTTATAAGAGTTTGCCATGAAAGCTGGAGTTTAAAATTTTCTTTCCTAGACAATTTATCACGTGGCCCAGAATATTTCTCCTGCCTCCCTAAATGGTCGCATGTGTGGCCGTGAGCCAATGAGGATAGCCTGGTGGGCATGGTCGCCGTGGGAACTGCGACCGCATTAAACCCTCATTATCCCGAGTGGGTCGCATCGCGTTTGATCCTTCCGTGTCCCACTAACCAAAACGTTTACGCTAAAGTTCACCAGCTGCGCCCATCTGGAGGTGTTGTCATCACTGCTTTAAACGCAGCGTAAAGTCCGCGTCACCCTTCAAAAAACGGCGACGTCTCGCTAGCGTTTCCGAGCATGCCATTTGTCCGCCAAAGCTCCCTGGCATTGCTTTAAATAGACGACATTAATGAGCGTATCCTCTGAAATATGGATCGGCTCCTACTTCGTCTTGGCCTTGCTCACGTCGAGGCCCGTGAATTATGCCTCGACTCTGGCACAAATGACTTTCTTCTGGGATGAGCGCTGCGGCAAACGAGCCAATAATTGTCTTTTGAAAAGCTGGCTGGGAGCCTGCCAGCTGGGCGGTGCGTATCTGCCAGGGAGCGCTTGTTTTAAGTGGAAAAAAAAGACAGGCTTTAAGGGGGGGACTGTTGTCCGTGTTTTCAACGTAAAGTGTTGTGTAGGAATAGCAGGTTAGTGATACTTTGAATGCCCCAAAAGTGGCACAGCAGTGTCAGAGTAGTTTTGTACAGTAGCACTGAGTGGAGTTAGCTTTTCACGAGCTTGATAGCACGCATTATGATTATTGAGTAGTTTTTTATTTGTCTGTAACTACTGTTACGTTTTTGAATCCCTCTTTTGGTGATCGGCATTAGCTGAAGATGTAGGCTGTTCTGTTAGCTTCTTGTACTAGCCCTAGCCTCGTAATAATGATAAAGAATAAGACGTGTGACATTTTTTAAAGTGTAGAATTGCCTACAGTATATTAATAGTTCAAACTGTAAATCATTTGAAATGCATCCTTAAAAATAAATGACTTCATTGCAAAAAATTTAACCCAAGCTAATCTTAGCTCTTCCATACAAAGATGTTAGTGTCTTCAATATACCTGTACTTCCTGGAGGCCTTGACACTGCTACTGTCCTATTAGCCAGGGCTTTGGTGCCATCTTAGGGTGTTACAGGAAGAGCACAAAAACACACACATTTGTGTGTGTGCGTTCGTTTGCGTGTGCTCGTGCGTGTGCATGTGTGTGTGTGTGTGTGTGTGTGTGTGTGTGTGAATCATGAATGGTAGGACGAATTTAGAGGGTTAAGAATGTAACATGTGACTTTGCCTGTACATTTAAAACACATTGCCTGTACAGTTAAAACAGATTTTATGATGGCGACAGACAGTTTGGTGTGTGGTTGCACTTGAAGGTACCACCACAGTATTATTCTGCCGACACAAGGCCTGTGAAAAGAATGACACGATTGGCCGAACGTTCTGTCCCTGCAGCAGAGATGAAAAAGCAAACATCCCACGGCTAAATGATAGAAACGAGTCGAGCCCGTTCCCCCATGTTTGTCATAAAAGTGACGACACCTATCAGAACGCAGAAAGGCGGTTTTGACAGAAGGCTGAGTTTTGCCAGACAACACAAAGCCCACGCTTGCTGGATCCGACTGGTCCTGAATGCTTGAACTCAAGGCCGAGGGAGCGTCGCTATCAGTGGTGGGCCAGACGGCTGTGCATTTGTTTTAATGACGCGCCTCATCTCCCCCCTTTCTCGATCCAAATGGGCTCACCTGAAAGTGTTTCATACCCTTTTTCTCATTGCTCCTATCCTTTCCTCTCCACCTCTGTTCTGTCGTCCAGCCTTAAACCAACAGCGTGCCAATAAATCTCCGTCAATCGTCATCTTTCGCTCAGGACTCATGTCTACCTTGCAATGTAACGCTATAATTACAGCTACACCGTGTCAGGCAAGGACTCTTCCAGTTTTCAAGTCCCTGCAGGCGCACTTGGCCCTCTGACAGCAGGGATTTGGGCTCTGTGGCTGCGTAATTACGCGTAGCCCTCTGGTTTCCATTTGCGCGAGTGCCTGTTTATTTGCTTCAGTCTGTTAAAAAAGAGAGAAAGGGCGGCAAAAATGATGGGAGGGGCTGCAGCGTTTCACACCAGAAAATCTCCTGCCAGTATTTGTGGGTCTGGCAGCGTTTGTGTTTTTAAAGAACACAACCCAAAAAGGCCTCTTTTGCACAGAGTTTCTGGTAAATAGAAGAGACAACACAGTAGTGCAGCTGGGATCTTTCACACAGAACCCAGCTAGGCTAGTGAGTGTCTGGGGTTAAATTGTACACCCTATTCTGGAACTTTCTGCTACTCCTTTTACATAACCGTCCCTCCGATGCTACCTCGGTAGCCGGAAGGTTTTTGGTTTGACTTCAACCCCAACAAGTAGTCGTTTCTCAATATCAAGAACTCAGATTACGTATGGTCTTCCTAAGAACGTACTCAAACGTACTTTTTGAGAATGCTAGTCTCTTAAATTGGAACAGTTGTGTTCTTGAGAACTTCTCCACTGCTCTGACGGATATCCATGATAGCAGCACAAAATGCATCTTGGGATATTTTCCCTGCCAAGTCTAAACAAGTTTGGTCAACATTGGTGTTTCTAGTGTTAAACTTAAACACCCTGGTCCCCGCTTTCTGCCATTGACTTTCACATAGCTTTCTTCCTGCCCCTGATACTACCTTGGAACCCCAGACATTTGCGTTTTGATTTATTCCATTCTTTGTCCTTATCTTTTATCCAGAATTTGCAACTGTTGAATGGAGGCAACCACAGTATTCTTGGTTGTTGAAGTTTCACCCTTAAATTGTTTGCCCTGATTCTTTAGTTTGCTATGAACAGGCCACTTTGACGTTTCTAAAAAGTGTATTGAAAGGAGCAGCAGTATATCAGGATACGGCCCTGGTATCAACATGCAGGTTGGATGGGGGGAAAAAAAAGCCCAGAATCACAGAATAAAAAAAGCTGTTTGAAGCAGTTGCCGTGCTTCTCTTGCACGGGGGAGTGAGCTTGCCTGCAAGAGATAACAACAGCTCTGACTGCCTCTTTTTTAAGTTTTCTTTGTTTAGCCAGGTAAGGAAATTGAGAACAGGTTCTCATTTACACTGCCAAGCTGGAGGCAGTTTAGATTTACAGCAGACATTTGGAGCCGGGATTCGTGCCAACAACCCTTCCGTCACTGGACGGTCCGCTCTAACAATTGAGCCACAGCTGCTCCGCTCCAATTGTTCTAGTACAATACGTGTAAGTTGTAAGTTGTAACTGCTGGCGCAGTAAGGACACAAAACTCAACAAAACCTCCTTTGACGATTTACATGTCTGCTAACTCAGAGAATGAAAACCTTTCGTTATGAAGTTCATTATGTGTAATGTATTGATTAAACACATCTAATGCTTAAATATTGGTGACTGATTTAATATCTAAAAGAATAAAAAAGGCTTTGTGGTTTTTAATGTGGAGCACCCACCACCCAAATTCATGTTTTTCATGCCTAAAATTTTGAACCCTAAAATTTAGCTCCGAAAAAGCCTTTGAATTAAAGGTGAAACGTCTTTAACAACCAAGAAGAATTTGGTTGCCCCCATTCAACCTTTGCAGATTGCCAGATCGCCATGGCCTGGATGACTGAGAATCTACACAGACATACTGTACTTTCACAAAGAAGAGAAAAACTGAGAAAAAGTCAGTGGGCATTGTGAAAGGAGCTTGAGATTCAACTTAACCTGGCGCTGTCACGCGGTAAATTGCGTTTGCCGTCTCATGAAATATCTTATGGCCGGCAGCGTTGGGCGGCTAATGCGAGCGGTGATAAAGCAGAGCAGAGGTGCGCAAGGACACAGGTGTTCCTCAAGGTACACATGACAAGGTTGCTAGTCCTCGCTGTCAAAGCGCGTTAGCGAATCAATCTGTCATCTGGTGGGCGGCGCGGGTCCAAATCTCCGCAGACATGGTGCGGGGGGAAATGAAAGATGATGTTGCGCTCGCTAACTTGTAAAGGTTGTCACTTAAGTCTCTTCGGCGGTGGCGTAGCTTGAGCGAAAGCCATAACAATGCATGGAATTGGTCTTTTTTCATGCCGTTCCGCCTGAGAATGGCAACGCGCTCGTCGTAATAGTGTCGGAGATAGAATGCAATCCTGCTTATTTACTACAGCTTAGATGGTTTTGACAGCAAAGTTTGCCACCAGCTTGATGCTTGTGAGTGCGTCATGACACATCAGGTATTACTCTACCACAACATCAATATCTCACTGTGAAAACATTATGCCTCAACCCCAACCATCAAGGGGTCCAAGCTTGAATCAGGGTTTGAAATTATGGATTCAAGACTAGGTTGGGGTTTGAAATTAGGATTTCAAATTAGGGTTTCAAGCCTGCGTTCTGTGTTGAAGTAGGGTTTTAAATCTTGGCTAGGGGTCCAAGCCTGAATCAGGGTTTGAAATTATGGATTCAAGCCTAGGTCGGGGTTTACATTAGGGTTTCAAGGCTGGATTAAGGTTTAATGTCTGGGTTAAGGTCTTGAAAATACAGTTCCAAGACTGGGTTTAGATTTTAAATTAGGGTTTCAAGCCTTGGTTGAAGTTTCAAATTAGGGTTTCAAGACTAATTTAGCATTTAAATTAAGGATCTCAAGTCTGGGTTAGGGCTTGAAATGACAGTTTCAAGCCTGGGTTAGGGTTTCCATCTTGGGTGCATGTGTGCCCCATTTGCTAAGTACCACAGCACATTTAGCCTCAGCTTTTACGACATGATTCATTGGGGGCTTTATGAATCGTTAACTCAGTACTTTCCCCTCGCAGCTCGTGCAACTGGGCCATCCGCACCTTGTGGCTGATTACAGCCGCTTGTAAATCCGAGGCCTCGCAGGAGTCACGGGGGGGGGCAGGAAATGGGACATCATCAGCTCGCAAGTCTGGATTTTAGATACAGGTTAGGGTTTCAAGTCTGGGTTATAAACTTGGGTTAAGGTTTCAAGTCTTGATTTCAAGCCTCAGTTAGAGTTTCAAGTTTGGGTTTTAAACCTGGGTTAGGGTTTCAAATCAGAGTTAGGGTTTTAAGTCTGGGCTTTAAACCTGGGTTAGGATCTGATGTTTGGGTTTTAAGACTGGTTTCAAGCATGGGTTAGGATCATAAGAAGGTTAGTATTTAAAATTAAGTTTTCAATTTAGGGCTTGAAATCATGGGTTCAAGTGAATGTTTTAAGTACTATAACAATTCCTTTGTCATTGTTGTTTTTGTTTAAGTGGGTTAAAGCCAGAGGTTATAATTTCAAACAAGGGTTAGGGTGTGTAGTCAGGATTTTGGTTTCAAGTTAGGGTATCAAAGCAGGGTCAGCGTTTCAAGCAAGGCATAGGGTTTCAAAGTTGGTTTAAATGCCAGGGTTAAGGTTTCAAGGCTGGGGTAGGGTTTCAAGCAATGGTTAGGGTATTAATTCAGGATTAGGAATTCAAAAAGGGTTTCCGGCAAGAATTGGGTTTTTTGCTTGTTAGGGTTGTAAACAAGGGCTTGGGTTTAAAATCAGGATTTTACTTTGAAATTAGGGAATCAAGTTGGAGCTAAGGTTTCACACTATGAACAAAAATTATAATACCCAACCAATGCGGTCTAATGTTTTCCCAAAATTGCATACAAATAAAGGCCAGTCCCTCAGGGATTTCTCCCATCTGCAGTTGAGGAAGAAATTACGAAATTAGTAAGAAATTAGTAAGAAATACGTAATTATCATTTGCTTGTTTGTCAGTTTTTTCAATTTACAACAAAATCCCTTCAACAGCGTAGACACACGCTCTTAATTTTTCTATATGCGCATGTTCCCATTGTATTTATTAAGAGCTTCCACATCCCGAATAGGGGCTGCAGGCACTTTTGCGTGAGAGAGTAAAAGGTAATGAAAACCGCAACAGCCTTGGCGCAACACGAAGAGGATGCCTTTGGGGGGCTGGTGGTGGGGGGAGGGGGCGGGGCTGGGTTTGACACACCGAGGAGACGGCTCCGGCGCGGGCTGATCGTCCTCACTTGCTCACGCATTCATTAGCCATGCATTGCTTCTCGCTGGGAACCTCCCTTCTCATCAGGGGCGGCAGCCCAGTCAGGGTTTCTAACTGGGGTTAATGTATCAAAAAGGGTTTCAAGACTGGGTTATGTTTCAAATTAGGTTGTCAAGTATGGTTAATGGTTTTAAATTAGGGTTTTAACTCTGGGTTACGGTTTTATGTTAGGGTTTCTAGCCTGGCGTAGAGGTTTCAAGCCTGAGTTAGGTTAAAATAAGAGCTTCAAAGTTGAGTTTTAGCCCTAGCAAGGTAAGGCTTTTGAGTGATGCTTCAATTCCTGGGTTAGTTTTGTAAATCTGAGTCCATTTTTTTGTCTTTGAGTGCTAAATGGAAATCCGAGGGACAGGTCATGCTTTTATCATCATCAAACCATCATTTACTGTTTTGGACGGGCAATGTTTGAAGTATAATTTTAAAATTCATCCATTTATTTTCTTTCGCGCCGCGTTTCTTGTCATCACAGAACTGTCGAAAGACAATACAATACAATTTTATTTATACAGTATAGCGCATTTCACAACAGCCACAGCTTTAACAAAGACAAAGACCTTGACCACGGTTTCTGATGAATGTCCGTCTTTCCCGCCATAGGTGCCCGCTCCCAGATGGTCCAGATGGACTCGAGCAAGTCGGGCTTTGTGGGCTCCCAGGTGGAGCTGCGCTGCATTTTCATCAACAGCAACCCGCCGGTGAAGATCTCACAGGTGACTTGGCAGAAGCTTCTCAATGGCACCAAGCAGAACGTGGCCATCGCCAACCCGGCGCTGGGCGTCTCCGTGCTGCCGCCTTTCAAGGAGCGCGTCAGCTTCAAGCAGGCGGCCGTGCGCCACCGCACGCCCTCGCTGGAGGACACCACCATCGTCTTCTCCAACCTGCAGCTGTACGACGAGGCGGCGTACATCTGCGAGTACACCACCTTTCCGGCGGGCAACCGTGAAAACATGGTCAACCTCACCGTCTTCGGTAAGAACGTCCCACTGGGACATACAGCAGGTAGACAGGCTGGCATAATGTGATTTTAGCCCTAAAGTCTCAATTCAACTTTATTTTTGAGTGTGCCATTACCATAGATGTTGCTGTCACAGCATGCATGACGTCAATCACGTTTGCTCCTAGCGAAGTTTAAAATATCCAGAAAGAATGGTTCAATTCTCAAGTCCCTTTTAGTCATCTTTCTTGCTTCACTTTACTTTTAAGCACCGATCCTCATTCCTTTCCACATCTCTTACATCTCTTTTGGGACATGCTCAGCTCCATATTGATGACACTGTTCATGTCGCAGCTGCTCCAAACATACCATCGCAGAGAGTCCCAAAGCGGTGACATTTTCCACTCAACCAAAACGGCGGCTGTCCATTAAGGCGCACAATAACAAGCTGCCCACGGCTGTACGATCACAATAGTGTTATATAATAGGTTATAATAGATTTTCCATTATTGTTCGTTTTTATTTAATTTTGACTTTTATTCTTTAATTCAGTTAGTTTTAATTCATTTTTAGAGTGGGTTGGTAGTAGAGGTGGGCGATATATATCGTTATCGATATCATCGTAAATCTTGCTTTCACGATGTGTAATTTTACATTATCGAGTATTTATACTGCCTCGAAAACCGAGTCAGCCGACGGCCGCAAAGTATGAGGAAATGCTGAAAAATCAGTGTGCATTGACGGCAGAGGAGGAGGAAGTGATAATCATTCGCAGAATCAGCGGGCAGGACCCGGTCACGTGACTCTGTCCGCACTGCAGCGGAGCTGTTTCCTCCTTATTTCATGGAGTAGTGTCGAGCGGGGATTCAGAGCAAAGCGCGAGTCCACGTCATCCGTAGTTCCGTAAATGGTTTGGGGTTGACAAGACTGACGTCGGTGGGAATAACATTGTTAGATGTGCCAAAACGGTCACTGTGAAGAGCAATTCTGTTGCACCACGAGCCATATGGATTACGAGGAAAATTTGGCGACCGTGCAAGCACGCTGAACAAAAGCTTAAACACACGCACACTCAGAAAACAGTCGCAGAGTGGAACCAACAAATATAAACGCACGCACGCACGCACACACACACACGCCCAGTACTTTAGCGAGCAAGTTAAACGTGACATCCTGGATGATCGGTTAACATTCGCTTTGGTCCGCATTATGACCGGTCCCCAGGGTACGTATGGACAAACAGCTACTGTATTCACATTCCCACAAATGGACAATTCAATAAGGCTAATGTATATGTTTTTGAAAGTGGGAGGAAGCTAGAGTATGCACAAATTAGGTTTTCAAACCACCAGTGTTATGGTTTCAATTTAGTGTTTTAATACAGAGTTAGTGTTTCTAATTATGTTTATTTTTTCAAAAAGGGAACAACTTCAATTTACCATTTTGAGAATGTTTACCACTAGCCTCAACACTAGCAATGTGCTTCTGCCATACACGTATTTTTTAGTTGTCAGGTAATGATGGGCTGCTGAAAGATTCTTTTAATAGCAGTAAAACTGTCAATGGTTTGTCTGTGGAATTAGTCTTCTATTTTGCTTTGATGTTTTTCTGTCAGAGTCAGATAAAGCGCGGTCAAAGGTACATCTTCCAATTTACTGAAGCGTTTAAAGAATGATCGCCGCGTTATGGACTCGGCGCTCATGTGTGGCCAAACCGCCTTTGAAGGCCTCCAGCGAGCCACATTTTTCCTCCGCTCTGAATCCTTTTGTATAAAGAGACTTTTCACAGTTTGTGTTAGCGCAACCTCGGTGTCAGCCGCCACACTTCCTGCCAATGACTCCTCCACGGGTCAAGTGTGATTATTGGGGTGACGCACCCCATTTGAATGCTTCACAACCACCGTTTTTTTTTCTTTTTAAACAGGAAACGGCTAGAAACGACAGCACATACCTGTAGCCGGAGCTGGGCATTGCCCAACTACCACCGAGTTCCCGTCTGCACATTCAAATGACTACAGTGGTACTTCTACTTACGAACGTATCTTCATGCGAAATTTTCACGTTACGAAACGCCTCAACAGGAAAATATTGCCTCTTGTTACGAAAGATATTTGAGGATACGAAAGGTAAAAAAAAATACAGTATGGGCTGCTACTCGCAGCTCCAGAGTTTCCTAAATGCAACATACTCCTAGCTGCTCTGCCATTGGCTATTACCTAGCATCTTCCTGGCATCCCATTGGCTAAGAGGGACCTGTACCGTATGTGTCTATGTGTGTAGATAGACAGGTAGATACATACATATGTGATAGCAATGTCTCGTCATTCGCCCCACGGGGCATGAGGTGTTCCGATAGTTTTATGTGAAGTAGAAACGAGGAAAAGAAAAAAAATCTTTTGTTTTTGTCCGTACAAACAAAGCAAGCGATAATAGAAAAGTATGAAAAAGGGATGCGTTTGGTTGATCTCGCCAAAGAGTATGACCGTAATGTATCGACAGTCGCCACGTTATTAAATCAGTTCTTTACAAAACGTCAGGCAAAAAACACTTCTGAGAGTGAACCAAAGAGGGCAAAAAGCGGGGGACAGATATTAAAAGGTAAACAACCATCATTTTTATTCTTTACTCTATTCTTTGTTTTTTACATTATGCACAACTCTCATTTATTGTGCAATAATCTAATTGTAACATGTCTTTGTTACATGTTTTGATGCATTTTTATGCTTTATAAAACCTTTATGTCTGAATTTTGGGGGGCTTGGAACGAATTAGGGCATTTACAAGGAAAACACGTCCCTACTTACAAAATGTTCTAGTTAAGAAATTTCTTCCAGAACCAATTAATTTCGTAAGTAGGGGTACCACTTTATATCTTTTTAAAACATACAGCCTTGTAACATCCAATTGGTGCAACCCTGTCCTGACTATCTTTCTATCTATCTATCTATCTATCTATCGATCGATCGATCGATAAAAAATACAGTCCATCCATCCATCCATTTATCCATCTATCCATGTTCTTTCCTGTTTTGAAAAAGATAGGTAGTGGGCTAGCTAGCTAGTGTTAGCTACCTTTTTTTCCCCAAAAACAAATGTTCTTCTCTGGATGAAAAAAAAAAAGTTTTCTGTTGAGATGATTCTTCTTCTTCTTCTATTATTATTATTATTATTATTTTTTATTTTTTTATTTCAGCAATAAAAAATTTGATATTTTGGGCTGCTAAAAATGTTGAGAATTTGGTGGAATTAAATGAGATACAACATGTGTAGCTCGTGTAAATTTTTTGGGATACAAAAAATATGTAGATTTTGTTTGCCGTTTTTGGAAGACAAAAAAATTTAGATATGTAATTTTAACAAGCCGCAAAACAGTTTGTTTGTTTTTAGGACAGATTCCCAATGGAATCAGAAGAGCTACTCTGGATTGCATAAACCACGTACCCCCTAAATTAACCTGACATAATATTCTTTTTGCATGTACTTCCATATTTTCCAGTTTTGAAAAATTGCGTTATTCTAGGACTTTCCCAAAGTAATCAACGCACACATCACCATACACATTGTCAGTCTTCCAAAGCTTCAAGCACCAATTTAGAGAAATACTATGACGTATGTCTCTTCTTACATCCACAAACATGTCAGTACAGTGCATACGGAAAGTATTCAGACCCCTTGAAATGTTTCACTTTCTGTATCATTGCAGCCATTTGCCAAAATCAAAAAAGTTCATTTTATTTCTCATTAATGTACACTCAGCACCTGACCTGTTTTCTGAAGATGAGCCGTGATTGGTCGTTACCTGAGCCCTAACAGAAGTGACAAAATGGCCGCCCCCTGAGATGGCTAAAAAGGGGTGGATTTTGCTGCTTAACTCATGTTCCACAAACGCAATACTGTATTAGTCAGAATGCCGAGCTTGAACAGAACGTGTTTGGGTTGATTTCCTCCTTAAGACTACTTAAGGCTATGTCACTTAGGTTTGAATCATCAGGTTTTGGAAGGGGGAGTATTGCGGGTTAGGACACAAGAAGTAGGGATCTTTGATGAGAGATCTCATCAGATCCAATCTCTAAGGGTTGATTTTCCCTTTGAAATAAATGTTTACTTAAGTTCCCAAACCAACCTTAGATGCTCGTTTTAAATCCAAGAACCCTCTGCACTCTTCGCTTGAGCATGGTGAGCTCTTGCGGATCTGCAAGCGCCTTCCCCCTTTGCATTCACTTAAGATCAAGACTGCTTTTTGATGCACTAAGAGGAGATTGCTAATTGGCACCTCACAAAGGATTCGAATAAGATGAGTGTGCGTGTTGGGCCTCCATCTGCGAGACCTGTTTTTGAGCTTTGAGGAAGTAGCACAACTTTGCCTGATTAGTGCTGTTTTGCTTACTTAGCATGCCCCCCTGGGAGGTAATGCACTTCATGTACAAAGTCTTTTGTTTTATGAACTGAAATTACCAGAGGTGGGGGACTGTAGTCACATAACTTGATTCGAGCCAGAATTAGGGCTGAACAATTACCGTAATTTCCAGAGAATAATGTTATTTTTTGCACACAAAAAAAAACTGGCCCCGGTATTGTACAGGGGTCTATTAAAAAAAATATGGAAAATGTTTCACATTCCATATACGTTTACCAATACATAGAGGTTGTAAAAAAAAAAAAAGTTTACTTACATTCTAGCATTATATCTAATGTATAATGTTACAAATCTCTTCTTCTGCAGCTCGCCCCCTGACTCGCATGACCTTGACCACACCCACCATCGTGGCCCGCTCTCAGCGACGCAAGATGACGGTGGCCACGTGCGTGTCGGCCAACGGCAAGCCGCCCAGCGTCATCCGGTGGGACACCAGGCTGAAGGGCGAGGCCACCTTCCAGGAGACCCGCAACCAGAACGGGACGGTGACGGTGCGCAGCAACTACGTGATCGTGCCCGGCCGGGAGACGCACAAGCAGAAGCTGACGTGCATTGTCACGTACCGCAACGAGAGGTTCACCGACAGCGTGGTGCTCAATGTGCAGTGTAAGCATCCACTTGCTTTTGTAGTCCTTGGAGATACGTTGGCTATCAGCACAATTGATCCGTATCGGAGCAACAACCATGGTTTTAAATAAGGCCCAACTTGTATGGATTTTTTTGATGTAGATGCCGATTCTGATATTTGGCAGATCAAAATTCTCATAACCAATTTATCGAACAATTAAAAAAAATATGAATAAAGTTATTTCTTTTTTGGTCCCTAATGCTTACACCAATAAAGATCAGTCCCAGGCAAAACACTTAACTGTTTTACAATACTTTGTACTTTAGTATTTATATAACTGAACAAAAGCGGCAATACCGGCTGGTTAAATCAGCCGGCCACTTAATTGATCGGGGCCTTTTAGTTTAGTTTTTAGTTTTAATGCAGGGGTTCATATTTCTAATGCAAACTAAAAGTAACTACAATGTGCACCTGTAAATACCGAAGGAATTGTTTATTTTATGAGCATTTTAACTAGAGATAGACAGATGCGTTTTCTATTCAGGGCCGATACTGATTATTAGTAGTTAGGGAGGCTGATAATTGAGTCAATTGAAATTTTAAATCCTCGAGTCCCTGGATGATAACACAGTTTTCAATTGATTTATTATCGGTCATCAGATTTAAAGAAAAAAAAAGTCGATACCAAATCGGCGCAGATAATCGGCCCGTACGATAATCGGTCTATCCCCAATTTTAACATACAATTTTATAACTTTACCAAAATCAATTTAATTAAGTTCAATTTTTAACTGATGCAAACTGGAGAACCCATCGGCTTCCATTTACTATAAACTCGTAAAAGTAAACGGAGACACAAATGAGGCACTGAATATGATATCCTCGACCTTCCTACTAAACAAACATCCTGAGCCACTAGCCTCATAATCTGAACCTTTTTTTTTTTTTTGCGCCTCTGCCTTGGTGTATACAGTTACCGCTACTTTTTGACCTAACTCAATAAATGCTGCAATATATTAGGTAGGCCTTTTAGCGTTTGTAGGTTTTATCTAAATTAACCTCTTTTCACTCAGTACAAAACTGTGCTTTGAAATAATTAAAGATGCATCCATCCATCCATTATCCAAACCGCTTATCCTCACAAGGGTCGAAATTTGAAAATTGGAGATTTTGTTGGGGTTTCTCAAAATGTTGAGGGATCATTCAGATTTTTGGGGGGCAGTATCAGCGTTTTAGATTTTGGTGGACTTTTGGAGGAATAGATTATTTGGTTTGATTTTTGCGGCATAATGCATGGAAATTGTGTTGGGATTTTATCAAGATGAGCAAAAGAAGGGCTTGTGCAAAGCAAACTAATGTTTTGTAGTTAAGCAGCAATGATTTTACAATGTTGACCAACAAACAAACAAAACAAAAAAAACATCGAACATCTCCAATTTTTGCTGTTCTCAGTAAACATTTCATATATCACAAACACGTAGATACACACGATGAATCAGGGGTTGTTGACAAATTGATATGCGGCTCTGATGAGCGGAGACTGTCGTATGAACTTTGGTATGAAGCCAACTAGCGAGGACAGAATGCAACACGTCTGTTTTGAGTGGAAGCAAATTCCTGAAATTCTTTTTAATTGGAGGTTCCCGCAGAAACGTGTTTTTGTGACCCAGCCGCCCCCTCGTGTTCTCCTTCCACAGACGAACCTGAGGTGAAGATTGAGGGCTTTGACGCTAACTGGTACCTGAACCGCCAGAACGTGCAGCTGACCTGCCGGGCAGATGCCAACCCGCCAGTCACCATCTACCAGTGGAAACTGTGAGTGTTGCCCACGCTTCACATAAAGCATGTGTGCTTTTGAAAAAATGCCTTTTAAAAAATGCTTGCTTTCTACTTTTTTTTGTTCAACCCAAATTCTGTTGTTGGTTTGACCCGATTTTATTCATTCAATTTATTTTTACAATTTATTTTTTACCCACATTTCTAAAATCAAATTATTGTTCTTTTAATTTTCTGTTTTTGTCATTTTTTTACCTCATTATTATTACACTTTTTTTTTTAAAAGTACATCTTTTTATGTTTTGCGCAATTGTTTTACACATTTTACACATTACACATTAGTTGTTTTTGATTTTCAACCAAATGTTTTTCTGTTTCTTTTACCTGAATTATTTTTTTGGGCTTCTTTGGATTTTAATTTGTAACTTAACCCGCATTTATTTGCTTGTTTTTTTTTAACTCAATGTTTTTCATTTGTTTCTAATTAACACACCATTTTGCCCAGCCCAAATCAAATTTCCACATTCTCCCTAAACATACCTCCCATTGAAATAAAACATTTTACAAATTCAACACATTATTCTAGATTTCTTAACCGACTTGTTCGTTTTCAATTCAGCATTTTGTTCAACTCAACTCATTGCTGTTATTTTTGTTTTTACCCAATTTTATTCACACCCTTCTTTTTGTTATTGTTTTTTTAACCTGACCTGTTTTTTTCCCCCCGTTTTTTTTTTTTTTTTTACTCAAATGTTTCTTGTTTGTTTGTTTGTTTTAAACTTTACATTTATTTGTTTGTCTTTTTTACCCAAATGCTCTTAGCTTAATGCAGAGCGAAGCACAGCTCTATTTATTTTGGACCTTTTTTTGTATTATCATTTTGCAAAAGCTCCTCTACCAAGCAGACCCGGCAGGCTGGTGTATGACAAATTTGCACCACCCGCGGGTAATAAAGCATAATAAAAGCGCATAATGAACACAAGTTAACAGAATGAGTGGGTGCGCTCAGCTTGGCCTCCATGTGGGAAAGCCTTTTAAAAATGATGATAGCAGTCGAAGCGCGTTGTACAGAGCATAACAATCAGCCCTTATGTTAAATAGCTAAAGCATTCTTGACTGTAACATAAGTGGAATAAATAATCTTATGTTTACTTTCAGATGCAATCACGTTGATAAATATACAATGATCAATATAATCTGGATGAAAAAAGATTTCCATCCTGAATAGCATTTGCACATACAGTACTAAAGTTATTTTGCACCAGCATTCTCCATGTTTCTTATTATTATTCCCAGCAGTTTATTTGACATGCTACTTCGTCTACCTTTCTCAACCAATTCAAACCGTTATAACTTTATAACTCATGATATTTTTGGAAACAGTTTCACTGTTTTACAGTTTCACATTCCCCAAATTCCTACTTTTCTCACAGTTTCCCTTTCGCATGTTCCATGGAAAGAAATTTTGTGAAAATGTAAGAGACATTTTATAAATTAGTCATCCTTCCACATTTCTCATCTCATTCTAATCATCCATCCATCCATCATCTACGGGGCGGCATGGATCAGTGGTGGAGTGGTAGTTTCCCAACCCGGAGGTTGTGGGTTTGATCCCCGGCCATTGTGACCAACCCCCATTTGCTCCTGATGCTGCGTCATCAGTAGGTAGATGAGGTTCAGTGTGAAGAGCTTTGAGTACCAAAGGAAGAAAAGCGCTATACAAGTGACAGCCCATTTACCGCTTATCTGGGGTCGGGTCGTGGAGGCGCTAGCTTCAGCAGGGAAGCCCAGACTTCCCTCCCCCCAGCCACGTCTTCCAACCCTTCTGGAAGGATCCCCAGGCATACCAAGACCAGCCGGGAGACATTCCAAATTCAATTCCCAATTTTTTTTTAGTATTGCCCATTTTCCATGACATTACCAAATCAATGCAAATGTTTTATTGTACATATTTGCCTACTTTTCCCCCCACTTCCACATTTCCATGAATATACAGTACATCTAATTTGAATACAATTTCTTAACCATTGTAAACTATTGCAACCCCAAAATGTTCCAAAAATTCATGACATTTTTGGAAACATTTTTGCACATTCCCCAAATTTCTGATTTTCCCACACTTTCCATAAGTATATGTCCGATTAAAATATATAAAACATTTTACAAATTCCCCACATCCTTCCACATTTCCTAACTGATACAAACCATTCCAAATTCAAAATATTCCCCCAAAAAACCATTCCCATTATAGAGAATTGCACAGCATTTCAGTTCAGCATCAGCCATTTCACATTCACAATTTCTATAGAAATTAGATTCTCTTGTTCATTTTAAGTTTTTTTTGACTGTTTAACGCATGACATTTATTTGAGTTGTGTAAACACAACAAGGATATCTCCAGTGTCCTTGCCCTGCTACTTCTCTCTGGTTGTTTGGTTGTTTGTTGTGATGGAGATAAGAAGCTATCCCGAGGCGGAGCACAATGGCTCAATTGGAGCAATGATGCCAAAAACAAACAGAGCTTTTATTTGGGGTCTGGCTTTGAAATTTGTGGAGATAATAGCACTAGCGATTGGAGCTAATGGAGGAGCCGTCAAACAATCAGTATTTATTTTTCGCAAGAACCTGAATGATTTAAGAGATAGTGACATGATTTATTTTAAATGATGGGTAGCAGTGAACATCTGTTGAGGTTTCGAATCTCGGCCCTTGAAGGTGAATTTGGATGTTGTTTCAAATGAGAACTGCTGAGATGCTAGCCACTGCTGTACTAAGACGCGTTGACAATGTGAGACTTTTTATTTGATCACCGTAGCTACTACTATAATGAGAATTGATCAAATGCCAACACGCTACAGTTGTTGTCCGAACATACATACCAGATAACCGCAGTGGAGACAGCGAGCAAATGTTTTACATGACTGCTTTAAATCATGCATCTATTTGCATTCTCCCACCGTACCAGAAAACCTGTTACATGGACACTATTGGGTCCTTTTGTTAACGCCAACGTTGAGCCCAAGTACACAGAGATAAATGTGCCAATTTATGCGGTAATTGCTCAGCAGAGGCGAGGTGAAAGAATAAGTCACGCCAGTGGAGTGGACGTAGATTAATAGCTCGTTGTAGCCACGCCACGAGCCTCCTTCCAGTTACCGTCTAATGAGGCGCCTATATACATGCTGTATGTAGCTTTTAGCAAGAAGATAATCTTGGCTAAAGAACTAAAAGGACGATGCAAGATAAAGTGGGCAGAAAGGAGAGATGTGATCTAGCAAGAAGAGGGCGCAGCACTGACGGATCGGAGGGGACGGGCATTGCGGTGCTGAAAGCCAGACACCAAATTTGTTGTGAAGGCTCCCCTGGGCTCCGCGGTGGAGGTCAGCGAAAGGCTGTGACGGAGCGTCCGGAACAGGCTGGTCCAGGGGTTGTGTCATTCTCAACCGCGCACACACACATGCACACGCAATCTTAGCACATAACACAGCAGAACAGAGGTGTCACACTGCATCCATTGACATTCATATGTCATCAGCAGGACATCCACACTGCATATTATTTCTGTTTTGTTTTGTTTTTTGTGGAAAAAGGAGTTAAGCGCTGTTAACAGTGGAAATGGCAAAACAATAACACGCGCGTACCAGTGCAAAAAAGAAATGGACCACTGTTGATAATAAAAACAGCAAACTAATATCACACTCATCCAGGTGTCATAAGTTGACCACAGTTAATATTAAAAACATCAAAACAATAGCGCACTGAAACAACTGTATCTAGATGTTAATCACTATTTATATGAAAAGAAACCTATCACACTCATGCGCAGAGCTACCAACTGCTACGGATTGTATTTTGTTACTGGATCCACTGAACGCTAACTCCTTATGCCCGGCCGTAACACTGATTGTTATGGCAGAGATTGTCAAAAATTCCTGTGTGTAATACAGTATGTGTGTGCGCGCATTGTTGGAATGTCACTGTTACGTAAATACTTCCATAATTTTGTGATTCATTTATTCTGATCATTTGTTCTGGAAGTGAAATTCTATAGGTTGGTAGCTCTGCATAACATTAACCAATGTTTGTATAAAATTTCAAAGACTAACACACTTGTACAAAATGAAAAAAAAGAAGTTAACCACGGTTTATATTAAGTGTCAAAACAATAAGACACTAATACAAGTGGAAAAGGTAGTTGACAGCTGTTATTAGAAGTCAAAATAATAACCCACTTTTATGAGGAAAACTGAAAAAGTTTTTACCACTGTGAGTATTAAAAATGTCTAAACAATATCTCACTCAAACAAGTTTAAACTCTTTTTAGCTATTGTTAATAGTAAAACCGTCAACAAATGTGTGTCCAGGTATAAAAAGCTGTTAACCACTGTTCGTACTAAAAGTGCTGTTGGCAAAACAGCTGCATTAGTGTAAAAACAAGTTAACCACTCTTAATATTGAAATGCGTGACACTCATACAAACGCAAAACACGTTTTTACAACCGGTCATATTAAAAACGATGAAACAATAATGCACTCATCGTAGTCGGACACTCGTGTCCATTCACGGGCAACGAGGCCAACACAGGAAATGGGCAACTTAGAAGTTGATACTTTCACCCCCCACCTCCCCCAAGCCCACCCCGCCCCCACAACCTCCACCCACCCCGTGTAATTGAATGGAGAGCTACCAAATGCAAGACCTGCTGAAACGCAGACGGAAGTGTTGCTTGGGCGGCAAACACCTGAGGCGACCTCTCATTGACACTTTATCATTTGATCAGCAGGCTGCCTAGGGGTAGAAGCAGCCCCAAACACAAATGTTGCACCCCCAACATGCATACCTGTTTAACATCCCCCCTCAGGCTGCAGTTTACCTGTTGGGACCTGGTTGCCTGGCAATTTACTGTCATGGATTACGGTTGAAATGCAACACAAACGTTACATACACTTGCACGCTTATTTCCCCCCATTTTCTGCCCCGCAAATGCTCTTTTTTTAACCGTTTCCAACCTCCCCCAGGGAAGCTTGAGCCTTCTCATCCTAATAGAATGCTAGCCGTGCACGACCCGATGAAATTCAGACAATAAGTCGCTCGTCTAATGGAGAAAGACCCTAAACGCACCTGAGTCCCCTTACATACAGACTTGATATTTTTCTTATTTACATTTTGGTTTCATTAAATGATATAGGTTTTATTTTAATTAAATATTTTCATTAAAAACGTCTGTATGTTTTTTTTGTCATTTTAATTTCAAATTTTCAGTTTTCTTACCTATTTACATTTTATTTTATTTGTGTTTTTTATTGTATTTAGATTTAGATTTATTATTCATGTATTAAATCATTTGAATGCAATGTTTTCATTTATGTTTTTACATTAGTATATTTAATGTAAATGTTTAATGTTATGACTAATATTATTAGTGGTAGTTGCAGCAGCAGTACTTGTAACAGTACAAGTGAGTAACATCGGTTAGTTGATATAAATTTAAAAAGCATTAAATGAAAATAATATTATATTGAAATTATAAGAAAAACAAATACAACTATGAATAAATAAAATACTTTTAAAATACAATACTATAAAAACATGATGTTAAAATTAATAAAAACGAATTCAAATTTAATGTTTGTTTTTTTGTTCTTAAATTAGAAGTAAAATTTCTTTTTATATCGCTACCTTTCAAGCTGCAATTTCCCTGTTTGGTTCCCTTGGAATTTAGAGTGATGGCTGACGGTTGTGATCCATGCGTCTAATGTCACGTTATTTTCCTCTATTTTCTGCCATCCTACCTAACGCTGTTCCCCCCCCCACTTTCCAGCTTGAATGGCTCATTGCCGAGTAACGTGGAGATCAAGAACAACAGCCTGTTCTTCAAGGGTCCCGTCACCTATGACCTGGCCGGCACGTACGTGTGCGATGCCACCAACGGCATCGGCACGCGTACTGGCATTGTGGACGTCAACATCACCGGTAGGCAGATGTCCCTTGGCTCTACTCATTCTTTTCACTCTCTCTGGCATGGCTTCATAACTGACAACAGCAAAAAGCTACTAACCAAGCTATGAGCCGTTGCTATCAAATGCTATGTTGTTTTGCTAACAGCTAGCTCTTGAGTAAATGATGTAGTGAGTGAGTAGCGAATGGGTTGTCACTAAGTGGTTGCTTAGCACCGACAAAAAACAGAAGTTGCAAAGATTAGTTGATTAGATTAGATAGTTAGTAGTGTTGTATGGACTAAGGGACTAGTGACTGCCATAAGTGGGCAGTTGCTAAGTGCTAGCTTAGCACTACATAAGGTTATGAAGTTGCTAAATTGCTAACTTGTAGCGCTTAATAATTGAGTGATGTTGCTAAAAGGCGCGCTGGTGGTGTTTAACAGACCGAGTGATTAGTGTTTGCCAAGAATGATAAGTCATTTAATAAGTGTTAGCTTACCACTGGCTCAGTGGCTGAGGTTGCTAAAATGCAGGCTGGTGGCTTTTGATTAAGTCTCAAACTCCGGTCCTCGAGTGATGCTTTCCTGCATGTTTTTGAAGTTTCCCACCAGCAACTCACCTTATTCAGATGATCCAGATCATTTGAATCAGTTGTATTGCAAGAGGAAACCTCTAAAACATGAATGGAAGCGGCCCTCGGGGACCGGAGTTTGAGACCCCTGCTTCTGAGTGAGTGAGTGGCGAATGGGCAATCTCTAAGTGCTAGCTTAGCACTGGCTAAGTGACTGAAGTTTCTAAATTGCTAATTGGTCACTTTATATGGACTGACTCAAAAAATGTTTTGAAAACAGGAAATACAGGCATTTCATTGGACAGCAACAAAATGCTAATGTGTGGCGCCATACCTGTTGAGAGCAAGAATTAGCTTTGCACGAACTAAATGAGGGTAATGGCTAACAGCAGTCAATTTGTCGCTGGTTAGTGACAAAATGCTCTTGTGTAACAATAAAAGCTAGGTTCCCACTGACTTACAAGCTAGATCCCCATTGTAGATAATGATACAGAGCTGCTAATAGCTAGCGTAGCAGAGCGTTGTGATAAATAATGCTGGAAGCTGGAAGTGCAGTAACAAAGATAAGCGGCATAATACCTGGAATAGCATCACGGAAATGAAGGGTAGCGTGTTTATTGATGTGACTGGTGACTCACCCACCGTGCGGTATGCGGTGTAACATCTGACTTATATGTATGGATATATATATGTATATATATATATATATATATATTTTTTTTTTTTTTGCGTTCCTTCTAGGTGGGGGTTGGTGTACCAACTCTCCAGGCTTGTTGTTGACTCACATCCCATCTCTGGGAACAGCTGCCCTAGTGTTTTTTTTTTTGTTTTGTGTTTTTTGCTATGCTTCCCTGATAGGGGAGGTGGCCGTGTATTGTGTAATCATTCAGGTGTGAGAGGCGGCCGTTAGTCACCAGACAGGAAAGCAAGGAAGCAATCGGCACATACCAAGGGCCCCTAAACGCGACACAATGCCTCGCAAAGACAAAGAGGGAAAGGCACTGAAGTCATTTTCAATATTTATTGTAAATGAGTAGGCTTTGTTCTATTGCCGGTGTCTGTGTCTTTGTGTTAAGTGACTCCACAGAGGCGATACTTCATTTAAGCACATTCAGCTGCTGTATATTTGCATACACCATTTGAATACAGGCTCCTTTTCCTGCATTGTTTTGTAGCTCACGCAAAGTGTCCTAGTATGAGTAGATGAAGAGCAATCGAGCCACAGCCTATCTAGGTAGCCAACTAGTAAGTTCAGAATTAACTTGTGCTCACTGGTGGCTGGTGGAATGACAAATGATTGTTTCTACTGTATGCAACAAACCGAACTTGAACTGAGTTAAAATTTGAGTGGGTCCACACCCAGCTGGTGACATTGTGAATGTTTGATTAACTAAATATTTGTCGGAAAAAGTTATTTGTGCACTAACTTGGATTTCTTTGGCTCTATCTAGGCAGAAAGACGAGTCTCTGACCCGAAATTAGTGCACACGTCAGTGTTTCCCACAGATTTACTACTTGGGTGGGGGGGACGTCGGCGGGCGTGGGGCACATTTTTTTATTTTAGTTTACGCTTCATATCGTGCATTTTAGTGAATTTTCAGAGTAAAAATTGTTACCGCATTACTCAGTGACACCACATTTTTTTGCACTTATTTTGTATTCAAATAAAAAAATAAGGCGGCACGGTGGTCGACTGGTTAGCACGTCGGCCTCACAGTTCAGAGGTCGCGGGTTCGATCCCGGCCCCGGCCTCCCTGTGTGGAGTTTGCATGTTCTCCCCGTGCCTGCGTGGGTTTTCTCCGGGCACTCCGGTTTCCTCCCACATTCCAAAGACATGCATGGTAAGTTGATTGGGTACTCTAAATTGCCCCTAGGTGTGATTGTGATTGCGGATGTTTGTCTCTGTGTGCCCTGCGATTGGCTGGCAACCAGTTCAGGGTGTCCCCCGCCTACTGCCCAAAGACAGCTGGGATAGGCTCCAGCACGCCCCGCGACCCTTGTGAGGAGAAGCGGTACAGATAATGGATGGATGGATAAAAAAATAATAATATTAATAAAATAAGGCTGTCATTGGATCGTAAGAGAGTGGGGGGGCGTATGATAGTTTTGCGAAGAGTTTAAAGCCGTGCAGCGGTTGGGGTGATTAGAGGGTGTCTTGTTCAGTTGAATATAGGGCTGAACGATTTTAGGAAAAAATTGTATACGATTTTTCTGACTGATATTGCGATTTCGATTTGAATTGTGATTTTCTTGAAATCTAGCTTCAGTGCAATAGTCACAATGTACAGTAACATTTACAAACATGACACAAAATGCCATTATGCATTCAAAAACATTAAAAGCTATTACTGTACTGTACTATAATAATGCAAGGACACTAAAGAGGTTTTGTGAGGGAGGCAGTCCTTTTTCAAGTTTTAAAAAATGGTTCAAGTATTACTGTACTGCTTGCCGTTAAGTATAAATATGCATTTATGTGCAATTGTGTGTATAAAAATAATTTTTTAACCCCAAAATGTTTTACGTTTTGTGCTAATGTACATGTTCTTTATACATAAGTCAATATTTTTCCCATATTTTTGCTAGAGACTTAACTGCTTCAAACTGAGACTGGGGGCTTAGCGGTATGGCTTGAAATACATATCATGGTATTATTTGAATATTTTGGTCCTAACAGTAATGGTGAGTGCAAAAATCACAACAAGAATATTTGTGATTGGGTTATTTATGCCGTTGGCGAGTTCCGGCCAGTGTTAGAACGTGTGCTAAATTGCTAGTGTAGCCCTCGACTTATTTTTTGTCTAGATAAATGTTGATTGTAATACAGCCTTTCTGTTCATAACTGCTGGATCTCCACCCTTATGTGGTTCTAGTCAGGCTTCAGTAAAAAGTCTACTGTACACCTAAGCACTTATTCTGCTATTCTCGACTCTGCATTTCACTTTAGTGTTTAGCACACTTAGCGACCCTTCGTTCGCCTCCGCGGTGAAAACGCTACTTGTTAGTGGGGTTATATATTTGTCACATCGAAGGCGATGATGCGGAGCATGCAGCTCGTTGCTGCTTTGCACGGACTTACATATCGTATAAATAAAGGCCGTGCATCTTCAGGGCAAGCTAGCTTAGCGCTTAGCATTCAAGCAGCCACGAACGAAATGACTTCCGGGAGTACGGGTGACAGCGTGTAGTAGGACAATGTTTTTTTATTTTGTATTTTTTATTTTTTAACTAATTCGGCGCTGGACCTGCCCACAGGAGCATGCCACTAATGGTGGCGGCGAATTAACGTTACATGCGGTATCTACGATCGCGACCTATTTAGGTTTTTTTTGGAGGAGGGGATTTATTTATTTTAAAAAATATATTTATGTTAAGTTCTCTTGAAAACATCTTGGGCGGGCGTCTGTTTACTTGGGTGGCGCGCCCAAGTATTAACATGGCGTGGGAAACACTGCACGTCTAGCTGGTGAAAGTTAACGTCTTAATATTGTTAATATTAGTTCAATGTTTATATATTGATCAACCAAAATCTAGTTTTGGGCAGGTTCCCAAAGGTTCACAATCATACGTGAGCGGTAAAAGGTCGCAGTGTAACCCAATGCAGCAGCAGGAGTTTTCAACATTGCGGCCTGTCAATTTGCAGGGCAACAGATGACTGTCAAACACGGGGTCGGTTGCTGTGTGATGTGGCGAGGAATGCGGCGGCGTGTCGGTACCTGCCCACATGCCTCTCACTCACAGGTGCTACGTGACAGGGAGATGAAACTGTTTCCTGGTCCAATACAGGTCTGGACTTGTTTTCGTCATGTACAGTTCCAGTTCCCTGGTGATTCCCTGGAGTGTTTTTATAGCAGCATATCGTCGCTGTCCTGTGAGAAACACTTATGTCCATTTTTTTTTTCAACTTTCTTATTTTTACGTGAATGGTGTTTCCGCGCATTAACGTGAACTTTTTTTTTTTTTTCAAAAACAGGACATAAGTGTTTTTCACAGGACAGCAATGGTATGAAAGATACACTCAGGGTGTCCAAGTCAGGGGTTCTCAAACTCTTTGGGTCCAAGAGAGAATATTTTCCTAGGACCATCATAAGCCTAACACCAATTAAGCATAACTACCATATGCACCCATAAATACCAAAATAATCATTTTTTTAAAATGCTTAACAAATATTGACATGACCTGTCTACAAAATGTTGAACATTGCTCATAAATCATGATACATGTAGCTAGCAACTACATTTTTTAAATCAGTTTCCATTGAATACTTTTTTCTTCTCTCGGACAAGATTGTTTATGGGCTCTACGTTTGAGTCTATTTTAAATTATATTGGATGAAAACAGGCGATGATTTTTATTCAATCTAATGCTAACATGTTGCACCCTACCGACTGAGAAAAAAGTGCATATCATTCTAACTTGTGATGAGAAGGCTCTCGAACTGACTGGTAGCTAACAGTGTGTTCCTGCTAACAAGTAGCATTAATCCAGAGTAATGTGATTTTGTGGTCTCAAAAATGCTAACAGACTGTTTGTTGTGGTCTGGTAACTTAATTTTTGGGACTGGTTTTCGGTCAATTCTTGTTTCTTGCATCCCATAGAAGTTTGTTTACCTGCTCTTGCATTTGACTTCCAAATGCTGCTTTAAAGGGCAGAAATGTAATAATTTCATATACTTTCATATTCATATACTTGTTCACAGCTTGGCCTTTTCCCGCCAGCTCCGAACTGTATCCCAGGCGCTGACAAAAAAATATAAGGCATTCGGCGTAGATCAAAATTGGGACGTTATCCGAATACGCCGCCACCGCGTGCGACGTGCATTATGCATGAGCGTGGACTGACACAGCAATATACAACTGCCATGAAAAACATCCCTGGCTCCAGTTTTGGCTGAGATAAAACGTCTGAGACAAGCTGTTGTGTATACGAAGAAATCAGTTTTCTCTGCGCCGGGAAGCAACACTGATGGAGTACTTAAGAGAGGCAAATTTTAATCAAGCTTCTCGCTCTTCGCGCCGCCATTTGTCAGCGCTCAGCAGATAGCGGTGGCCAAGGAGCGCCTTGTTTCAATTAGTTTTGGGGGAAGGCGTCGAAGCGCGGTGAGTCACGTGAGTATGGAGCGCTTCTTCCAAGGACACGCGTCACTTGTTCCAATCTAATGAAGCACCCTTGTCTTTTAATCACTTCTCCCCTAAGATAAACTGAAGAAAAACAAGCCTGGTTTTACCAAAACAAATAGCTTATTCCCCTTTCGCTCCCAACTCTACAGAGGGGGAGATGAAAAGTGGTCCGCTCCGATTAATCAGCTCGTTCGCAAAGGGCATTGAATGTTAAAAACATACCTGGGACTTAGCCTAGGCCGCAAATTAGTCGAGTGAAATTGTAATTTGCTCTGCAAATTTCCAACGATCGTTACCACATTCATGTGCGTGAAAATGATGACATTGATTTCCTAACTTTGGTTTACGCTGTAGGCTACGCCTGCAAAGGAGTCAGGTGAAATTGTAATTTTGCCAAACATCAAATTCTGAACGATCAGATCCAGTTTTGCTTGTGAAGAGCGATTGATGCACACTAATTGTTCTTCCTGTACCCTATCTAGGAAACAAACCAGTGAACATTGGCCAAAACTGTATGAGTGAAGAGCAATGAATGTGCTGATCTGAGAACTAGTTTTGGCAATTAAGTAGTTGGATTACCTATAACTCCTGCCATTTTGTTTACATAGTTTCACATCAAAAGTTGCATGAGCTTGAACAAATTCCCATTGTTCATATTCAAGTTATGGGGATGCTAGCTGCTCATAACAGCCTATCTTGACAGCCAACTAGCTGGACTAAAATGAAATTGCGCCTACAACTCCACCTTTAATCAACCAAATCTCAAGTCCAAAGTTTTGCCATAGAATAACTACTGATATGCTAATCGATCTTGGCAACAAAATAGTTGGGCTAAAATGCATTTATGCCCAGCTGGCTGGGTGACTGTTTGATCAACTAATCCTCACGACTCAAAGGTATGAAGAGCTGTTGTTGCGCTAACTCATCTAGGCAGCAAATTGAAAACGTTATTAAAATTAAATTCTACTCACCCACAGTTCACTGGTAAATTCTACTGTGTGCATTTTCGTCGCAACAGTGTGGAATTGTTGTTGCCAACTTCCATTCATCTAACCATTATTTTTTCTTCCACTTGTCCTGGTCAGATTCTCAGACGAGCTGAAGTCTGTCATACCTGTCAATCACAGGACTGACACATGCTATCTTCCAAGTATTATGAAATCGGAAAGTTCAAGAAAAAATGCAATATAATGACACTCGGAGTTCCTGCAAGGGATGTAGAGTTGAATATACCGTGTTTCATTTAATTCAACATAGCAATAGTGATGGCCTATTTTAACCCTACAGACAATTTGTAATGTTTATGTAACATGCGTTTTCATAAACTCTGGACAATGATGACCATTTAATCTTCCATGAGTCTAACTTATGTGTTTTTGTGAACAGAGACATGTTTTGGGCTTCAGTTAAGCTAAAATACTTTTTTATAAACCCAAAGACAAGTCTTTAATCAATCTAGCACGCTTTTCCCGAAAAGTCAAAGACAGTACACTCTTCTCTTTATCTAACATATATTTTTATATAATGTATTTTAGTGAACCATGGAGAGTCTTCATCCATCCATCCATCCATCCATTATCTGAACCGCTTTATCCTCACGAGGGTCACGGGCGTGCTAGAGCCTATCCCAGCTGACTTCAAGCAGTAGGTGGGATACACCCAACCATTCAGTGACCATCAAAGACAAGTGTCTTCATTTAAACTATAAGAATAAGAATACAAAGGCCTTTATTGATCCCGCAGTGGGGACATTTTCAGTGTTACAGCAGCAAAGATTTAGGTCACACAGGGACGGCGGCATAATGTAGCCATTAATGTATAACATTAACTGCAAACATTCTGGATCAAACCTATGTAGATATACGCAGTAACTATGTGTATATACAGATGTATATACACACCAACATACATCTACATAAAAAGTATGAAGGAACACTCATTCTAGCCTGTACATAGTACAGAGGAAAAATACTCTAAGTAAGTGACAGTGCTGCAGTGAAATGTAACGAACAGCATTAGATAAAAATAAAACTAGACTAACAGTAGTGGGGAATGTTGAGTATTGCACGATATAAGCCCGGTGCAGGACTGACATATAAACGAAATGTTTATATAAACATCAAAGACAATTGAGTCTTCAACAAAGCTAATGTACATTTTTGTAAATATCAAAGGCAATTAACTGCGTTCAATGAACCTACTTGTGTTTTTTCTAAACACCAAAGACATTTACGAGTCCTCAACCTAATGTTTGCTTTGGGAAAGAAAGAGTCTCAATAAACATCATGTACATTTCCATACACATCAAAGGAAATGCGGAGACTTCAGATGAACCTAATGAACAAAAAAGTCAGTTAAATGAACTTGAACCCGTTTTGTTGAAAGGCCAGATTGCAAAGCACTCAACTGCCGCACCGCTTGTGGTCATTTAAGAGAAGGAAATCAGCCCCTTCATTACGCTAATCACCTTCCGAAACAAGCGCGCTCTGTTTTTGTGCGGCGGACAAATTGATGCTGCCGTCTTCATTTTCTTCCTGGCACAATAAGTGGTGATGAATGGCCTTTCTGTTCGCAAAGGCCTCACAATAATCGCCCACTCTGTTGCCGTTGTTGTCTATTGTTTTCACTGTGTTGAATGATGTGGGAACATTTCTTTTCACTCATGGTCAGTCGACCTGCGGAAATGATCATTTTAAAAAAACGAAACCACACCTACACAGACGTTTTATCGCACATGTGGAAACATTTAGTTGCTTGCTATAAAAAATATAAAGGTCAAATGCAGCTGCAATTAAGTAATATGATGGGATAATTATTAGGATTCACACATACTTTATTAAGCATGGTGCTGTGCAAATGATAGCCACAAGATGGCAGCAAAGTACTGCAAAGTACAAAGTACAAAATAAGCTCCTTAATTCACTTCAACGTACCGGTAGTTCTTGGTAACATGCCACCAGATTGCGCCAAAGCACTACATGAAGCTTCTCCACTCACTTCAACATAGTTCTTGGCAGCAAGATGCCACTAGATGGTGCCAAGGCAATACTTTTACTTTGGACAGTTCTTTGGCACAAAAGCAGAAACTTTTCAGCAAATAATGAAGGGTAGGATTCCCACCAAAAAACATGAGCCAATAGATGAATCCATGAGTACCAGTTATGCGGCTGGACATACATCACTTGAATGTGAATATTATATGAATATAATATGAATATTATAATACCATCTATCGGGCTCTTCTGATTCTCATTTTAAATGTCATAAAATATGTCTACAAGAACTAAAAACAAAAAAAGCAGTTTTTCTTCACTTACTAACTTGAATATGAACTGAACCGTGAACTTAAAACTAAGGTACTTACCAATCCCTGTTTATGTTACACTGCTAGCAATTATTCATTTATGTGATTTCACTGTTTTAACCTGCCCAATGATGGCAACCATAACTGTGATGTGGTCTGTGATGAAAACAAGTTTTATCAGGATCAAGGATGGTGATCAGATCAAGGTTCAGCCAGTGGGTAAACCTTCCGAAGACTTTTTTTCTTCTTTTTTTTTCTGAACCTTCCTTTTTATCTGAGTGGAGGTGCACAACGCTTTTTGTTCAACCAGATCTGTGTAGAACAGGAGGAAAGTGATTCATACATAGATAACAACCGGCAGCAGGAAAAAGGGGGAAATGAGATGGGCTCGGGCACATGATGAAAGTTGATTTTGGAAAGGATTGAAGGCCAAAAGAAACTGTACTTACTTAACAAACTAAGTGTATGCCTCACTGTTTAGCAAATGTGTGAATAATCCAACGCTTCTGTAGAAAGATTCCCATGTTGGCAAGAAAGCAATGGAAGACATATTGACAATAATACAAAATATACATGTATTTTGGTGAAAAGTAGACCCTGGAATAACTTTGCGAAAACATTCACATGAAACTATTGGTTTTACATTTTCTAAGCAATTTTTTTAACTGTACTACTGCAATTTTTTTAACTGTACTACTACAGATATCATCCTGTTTATTTTTGCCAATACAATTTTTGGATAGTAATTTCCGATATAGGAAATCAGAGCTGCGCAATCCGTCCCGGGGCCGGACCGGTCGGACCCTCTGGGTGGGGGCTGACAAATTTTTTTAAAAAGGGCTGGACTAAGCATGGCCGGAAGTGGATTTTAATCCGGCCCACTAATCGGCCCTCATGCGTGTAACGTGGTCGCGAGGCGGCCAACTGCCGCATTGATTCACATGACCTACACATTGTGCTGTTGGCGACAGGTCTGCAACACATGCCACGCACACATCAGGAATTGTTGCTGCTCTGATTGGTCCATTGGTCCACATGTTGCGATGGCATACAGTTTCCCACCATGCGGCTCGTTGCTGCTGCAAAGCAAACTAGTTTGACAGCGGCATGGGTGTTATGTCACGTATGTGTGTGTAAGTAAACCTCTGCCGTTAGCATCTCTCCCGTGGCGGCGTCATGCATGTTTTTTTTTGTTTTTTTGGGGGGGCGGGGTCCGGAACAGGGCGGGGGGTGATAATATTTATGAATAATGGCGGGGGTTTGAGGCCGGAAGGGTACCCAGGTCAAGGGTGGAGGGTCGCGGCCGGATCGGCAAAAAAGGGTCAAGTGCCCAGCTCTGTAGGAAATATACACTCTGAAAACCTGCAGACAGTTTCTTCAGTGAGGCTAACGTATGTTTTTGTAAACATCAAGTCAATTAACCTTACACATGTTTTTGTGAATATCAAAGACAACGTCTGAGTTATGAATGTAAGCGTCAAATAGAAGTACCACAAACAATTTTGAGCCTTAAATGAATCTATTGTAGGTCTTTTTTAAACAGCACGGACAAGTTTAGAATCAACAACAATATAGTTTCCTCAATGGCCCTATCATACGTTTTAGTGAATGGAAATGTATACTGTAGCTTCCTGTGAATAAAATAAAAAGTTTTACCCCCCCAAAAGAGACCAAAAATTGCCCACACACACATTTTATAGATGTTTACCAATACGTAGATTTTAATAAAAGGCTACATTCGAGCGTGATAGTTAATGTCTAATTACAAATAAATGTAAAATTTATATAGTGTACAGATAACAAGTTGCCTGCCGTTGTTGTGGACCTTTCATTTCCTGTTTGCAGTTTGGTCGCAACAGTATAGCTAAATAAGAGCTTAAGCTCGATTCACGCAGCAAGATTTTAAAATAGTTGTTTAAAAATTGGCCAACTTCCAACTTCTGAGAGACCCCACACGTGACGAGAAAAAAATCTCGGGTATAAGAGTTTTGGGTGTATTGTGTCTGGTATGCAGCAACATGACAAGATCAATACACAACACACAAACCAATTCATTATTCTCACGTCGGACGGAAAATCTCGCAAAACACCCTCGAAATTAAACGGCACTTTCGAGTAACAAATATGGCGGACGAAGAGGCGCCAGGGGTGTCCTAATAGCCGTCACCTTCTGTTGCGACCATTCGTCTGCGCTCCCTGCACGGTGTAAAATGTGTTTGTCACGTCGGTGTCTATTTCAATTGTTGCTTTCGGCAATTGACACAGTGTCACGTCAGTGTCTATTTCAATTGTTGCTTTCGGCAATTGACACGGTGGCTTGCATTATTCATGCACGCAAAACAATTTGTGTTTGTGGCTTGTACAGCAAACCCCTGTTATTCGTGATGCAAAGATATTTATAACTGCGCATAATAATTGTTTAAAACAAGGCTTCTCACAATTTTTGAATCCAGAGATGCTTTGCAAGAAATACATTTTTTCGGACCCCCTCAATTACTAATTACTTACTGTGTATCGTTAATTGTCATGAGAATTGACAATTTCAAGAATAGAAAAAGAAAAAGTTGTAATGTTACTATAACAAATTCATATTTAGGGAGAAGTTGTAATATAAGAATAAAGTCAATTATTACCACAAAAAAAGTTGAGGATTAAGATGAAGAGTAGAAGTTAGAAGAACATCTTACGAGAATAAAGTCATATTTTTACAAATCAAAGTTTAACAGTCGAGGAAAGTCATATTTTAACAAGTGCATTTCAAAAATACATTTTTTTTCACACATTACCCTTTTATTAAAATGTTGTTTTAAGGGGTTAAAAAATTAAAACGTGCATTCATATTTAGATGTCATTATTTGTGTGATATTTTATTTATCGACCCAAAGTTTCGGGGTCATTGTTTTATTCATATATGTATATGTATATGTATGTATATATATATATATATATATATATATATATATATATATATATATATATATATATATATATATATATATATATATATATATATATATATATATATATGTATATATATGTATATATATGTATAATTGTTTATTTCTCTGCATTTACTGTCTATTAACCCGGGCTCGTGTTATCTCAGGGTGATTAAAGGAAGAGCACAAAAACCTGAACAAAAGGCTACTAGACAGCCTGACCTTTTAATCAGAGGCACTTTAAATGGTGCCAGGTGTGCTACTGACTCGCTTGAACATGAGTTTGAATGTGCGTGGTTCATTTTGAATGCAGCCACTCCCCCAGTTGTGAACACTTGTGTAACCAACAGGCGTGTGTAGATTTTTTTATACCCACTGTAAGCAATACACTTCTAGCGTAATTGTCTCCTTTCCCCAAAATGGGACCGACTTGTTGAAAAGAAACAAAAAAAAAAAACAAAGGCTTCAACTTAATCACCATTCAGCATTTGTAGTCATTTGTCTTTATTTGTTTCGATTATGGTCTGTCGAAATATTGCCTAATGCGAAACCTATCCAACGTACAAAAAAAGGTAGGCCACCACAGTTGTATATGAAGACACGGTAGCGTGGTGTGTAGGCCACACGCTGCCGGGCAAGTTGACTCGTTTCGACCTTGTCGCTCTGCGAAACGCTCTTCAAGCGACGTGGTTGATCGGGCTGGGAGGCTGCGGGCCGACAGCGGAGCGACGCGTCCTCGCTGCAGGAGGTCTTGCCTCGGCCAAGATCACCCCTCATTATCCAAATGAGGCATTAGCATCAACGCGTACAAGACCACGCATACATGCGTGGTTTTTGTTGAGCTAGCGGTTAAGATAATGGTAATTAAAAGCCTTGAAAGTAACGTTTTAATCCAAGCTGTTCATTTTGTGGCACAAGTCCTTGAGACTTCAGAGACAATTTACATCCATCCATGAACACTACATACTTTTTTGTAAAAATCTGACAATTGTGAGTCTTTAATGACCCAAACATGTGTTACTGTAAACATGAAAGGCATTAGAGCACAGGTGTTAAAGTCAAGGCCCGGGGGCCAGATCTGGCCCACAATCTTATTTTATGTGGCCCGCAAAGGCAAATCATGTGCATCAACTTCACGTTTCTTCCAAATTGTTTTCACTTTCGACAACAGTGAGATGTGTTATTTGTTACCAATCCTCCCCTTCAAAATAATTGAACAACTACTTCCGGCTTCTAATTTCAAAAGTAGCTATGCATCAATATGTTGTGTATATGTGATCATAAGGCGGTCATAGATTTGTATGGGAACACAGTCATAACGGCCCTCCGAGGGACACCATAACTACGATGTGGCCCCCGACAAAAAATGAGTTTGACACCCCTGCATTACAGTCTCCAATGTACCTAAATCACATCGCAGTTTTTAATATCAAATAAACCTCACTTGTGTTTTTTTTAAATACACAAAAAAAAAAAGTGTCTTCAGTGAACCTTACATATTATTTTGTGAGTATCAAAGTCAATTTTGTGTCAGAAATGTGTACCCTTTTGCGAACCTCAAAGACAATTTTAAGTCTTTAAAATAGCTTGTGCGTTGAGCAGCATACATTCCTTTACACTAAGTTTGAGTTTGATGAACATTCGTGCTGAAATTCATTGGACGCATTGGTAGAGGGAGCGGACATTTTCTAAATAATGTACAGAGGCTTCACAAGATGGAGAAGAGGCTTGCGGGCATGATCCTCTATCTTGTTTTTGTGAAGGAGTAAAATGTCACCAGAGGAGTGCATGTGACAGGTGAGCGCCATTTATCATCAACATTTGTTTCTGTGAGCTCTGCTTGTTTACCCTCTCTGGAGGATACAAGCGCAGGACGGGACAGGGACGTGTCACGATGTCACGCCTCCCCGACGACAGCGCCGTCATGTAGGTCAGAGCCGTCATATAAAAATAATAATAATAATCAAGTCATGATTTGTCCCCCACACCAAAAAAAGAATGAAGAAAAGCAGCAAGAGGAGAAGTAGGATGGTTAAAAAAAAACAGCACGCCGCCTGCTTGAAAAGAGCACGGGACTGCAGATTTGCGTGGCGTAATGCGCGCTGACCTAATAACTCCTCCTTATGCCACTCGTCCACGCTGCATCGTATCCTCTCGCAGGCAAAAAAGTGCATTAAGAAGGCCAGATGAGTTGCTGAAACAGATGCGTACATTGCGGAAGCCTTCATCCAAATGTCCGCCTCCACAAATGCAAAATACAGGATGTGATAATCATATTTTGAAAAAAGAAAAAGAACACTTTTTTATAATCAACAAATAAAAGTTAAAAAAAATATTACATATCAATGAAAATTCTAAATCGGTATTAAGAATGTCATAACTTTAATAAAATTATTATATGTACAGAATATCAAATTAATGTTGCTAAAATAGCATCATCATGTCTGCCATAGGAATTTAAAACAATATGAAACAATGTTTTAAACATGTACAACAAATGAATAAAATAATACAAAAATGCTTGTTCGATGCACATTTTGTTGGAGTGAAATGAGGTTATGATTTCCTTTCAATTTCTGGACAATTCGGTAGAACGGCTTTACAGCACGATCTGCAAAAATACCTACGTGTATAACTTTTTTTTGTCCTACTGTGAGTTTGGAAAATTTCCAAGGCAGGTGTCACAGCGTGGCATCACCTGATCTTTCATGGGAACCAGGCGGCGGGCACTCTTTCATGTCCTCCATTTTGTCCAGGATAATTAGGCTCCGATGACGAGAACGACGACGCACTCGTGAATTGAAGGCCGAGGATTACGGGAAAGCCTTTTCCCATATTTGTCCCGCTTTTGACTGGGTGGGAGGATGAGTTCCTGGGGAGGGCAACCTTTGATTCATGTGTGTAATGAGGGCCTGTGTCTCCGTAATCCCATTAGGTGCTCGGCTTAAAACCTGAGTTGATATTGGAGAAACCGTCTTCGCAAAAGAGAGGGACCAGTTCTCTGAAGTTAGCATCATTCGGATTCGAAAAAAAATACATTGGAAGCTGGGTATCTATTATTTTGGCTTTACGTTTGATCAGTAGGGACACGTATGGTCGCTAGGCTGCAAAATGGTAGAATAACGTTAGCTTTTGAGCTAACAACAGCATATTATTGTTATTTTACAGCTACTACAAGTGCATTGCTTACATTGGAGCTGACAAAGTTGTGTGCCTCTATAGGTTTATCAGGTCCGCATATCTTAACAGGGTTAGATTGGGGATTTGGAAATGTAAAATAGCATAGCCATTGTACCACTGTTTGCATCTCAATTATGGTCCAGCTGAGTCACCAACATGAAAAAGTATTATGTTTTTAAACCCAAAAGAACCTTCTTGTTCATTTTTTTATTGTGAAAACTAAAACTTACAACTCCCTGAGTTGACACTAAAAAAGACCAAGTCTTTTTTTAAAATGAAGTGCAAAATAATACATATCGTTGCTCTCATGTGAAAAACATTTGTGCAATTTTTTTCATGTTCTTATTTTTACATGAATCATGTTTCCACATTACAGACATCGCATTAAACTGAAAATTAAAAAAGTTTCCAAAATTGGAGATAAGTGTTTTTCACAGGACAGCGGCGGTATACTAATTTAGAGTGGTAAAAATTATGTTCCTCCTAATCTTTAAAGCTTTTAACGTTCACACCACATTTTGAATGTGTAGATCAAACGATATTTTAATGACCTAGGTATGTTATGTCTTTTGTTAGGTCTTGCTGTTTAGGGCTTGTGAGTCCTGAGATGTTCATTAACGCAACACTTGGTGCGACTCGACCGAATATTTGATTATTTGATTAATCGATTTGATTTGATTTTTACATCGATGCATATTTTGAGCATTTTAATTGATTTTTGATTAATCGTTACATCCCTAGTACTTGTCCATGCCTAGTAAAACAAATGCCTATTTAACAATTTGTACAATATGATATAGTTAT